>NW_028145473.1:2955000-3477500 GCF_977016875.1 Pavona decussata
GTTCGCACCTGCCCTTTTGAGCTTATCACTTTAAATCACTTTGCACATATATTTCATTTCTTTCTGGCTGTTTAATTTGCTGTATGTAACATGTGTGATGGTCAATAAAGCTGTTAAAAAAAAACATTGTTCGCATTGTGTTTGGTTGGCCCAGAACTCGAAACATAAATCGTATTTAAGAAGTTTTTTATAAAGTTTAAATTTTGAAAATTCTCTGGGCTTTTAGATTGTTTGGCTTTTTAAAGTGATTTTGTCGTTGACATGTACGAAGGTTCGAACCGGGACCCTCTAGTGCCTACTAATACAGGGATATTGTTTGCGCTGTTTAAAAGTATGCGGAGAAAGTAGAATTTAGCAAGATCTCTTGGTATCCAAAAAGAAAATTGGTTGTGACCATGCATTTTTCAGAGATAATAAAGCTTCAATTTGGAAAAAATGCTATACATTGCTTTGTAATTTAGCGCCTTTAAGAATTAATGTTACTTAATTATCTCTAAAAATGCGTGGTTTCCCCCAATTTTCTTTTTGGATTCCAATTGCCCTTTCTAAGATCTACTTTTCCCGAATAGTCATAACCTGCGCAAAAATGCTTTGGTATTAGTAGGCACCGTCCTTAACAGCCAAATGACTTTGGACTGCTAAAGAAGAATACGCAAATAAGCACGGAACACCCTCAGACGTTTCCCCATCGTATTTTCTGTCTTTATTTTGCGCGAAATTAATTTTAATTTCGAACTACAAAAATGTGACTTTTTGTTATTGAGGGAAGAGAGAACCTAAGCGAGCCGTGAGAGTACTCCACATTTGAAAGTTACGACCAGCGACCATCCCCATATACGATAACTAGTTCATTGCGCATGCGTGAAAGTTTACGACCCATCGACCGATCAGGTGACATTTCTCCCTCATTGCGATAGCTCGTTCATTGCGCATGCGCGCATTTACGAGTTAAAAATAAACTGAAGAAAGGGAAACTCTAGCCTTAAAAAAAAAAAAAAGGAAAATAGACCTTTCTCTAAGCCGGATAGCAAGAAATCCTCCCGCAAATCTAAAAGAATGCCAATTTGTGGTCTCATTAACTTGGAAAACTGTCAAAGATATAACGCCCAAGCCAATCACACTGGTCACAGACAGGGTTCATTATGTCCTCAGTGTTTGTTTGTTTTATTTGTTGTTGTTGCTTTTCGTCCCCAACGGATTGGGACGGGACCGCCACACTACGTAGTCATCCGAACCACGTGAAAGTCTAACCATTTGCACATGTCATAGCAAAGGCAGCGACTTCTTTAAAAGACCATACGGAGGAGGACGTCTCTTCCTTTAATCGCTTGACCCCGCAGGGTGGGGGGCCGGGCGTTTAATAAGTTATTCCATGTAACATGACGAATTAGGTTAGTTTCCTTGACCTTCGAAGTTGATACCTGTTATTGGTGAGTGTTTTTGGTTATTCACTTTTAATTTAGGTTATTAATAACTTTCTGTTATAGTTTTTTTTTTCACTTGAACCACTAAGTTGTTGTCCAAATTGCCTTATTCAAGGGATAGGTAATTCTTTGTTTTAGTTTCTAGGTTCATCATCTGGTACATTGTACAGTTGTACCTTTTTTTAAATAGTGTCGAACGTTTAAGATTATGTCGAACGCCGCTATGTTGTTGTCAAGCAAAATTCCTGTCAATTTCGAGCAGCTGGGTGAAAGTACACTTTAGTTTATTCGGGTACGATTGTGTGATGTCACGTTTATTGAAAACATGTCCCGGATGTTATATAATTTTAATCTTAAACTGGCCGATTGCGCATGCTTCCGATCTGAATAGGGTGCTGCCTTGCAGCAACAAGAAAAGGTAAGATAACACTTCGCAGTTGCACTTTCGCTTTTCCCGATATTGTAGAGTAGCAAACCGGCGGAGTCAACTTACGTGAATTAGGAGCGCGCACAAATTCGACAGCTGTTGGAAGAAAGTAAGTACATTGTCTAAGTTTTGCAACATATTCAACGGTACACTTGGTGGCGATGGCGATGCGGCACCGGCATGTTATTTTAGTAATGGAGCAACGACTTAAAAATACACTATCACAGTCAGATAGAAATTATTCCATAAACTAGGAATTTCAACGTGTAAAGAAGTGCTGGCATTAGAGCTGGAAGAAGATACTAACTATGTAACATGAAATGAGATAACGAAATTTAAAATTCCACGAGAAATGAAAGATAATGGGTGTCATCCACCGGCATTCATGAAACCCTGTCGGCGGTTTCCATATTTTGTGCTGTAAATGTCACAACAATTAAGCTATGTTCTTCAGAAATCGCTAGCCACCTTTGAGAAATGCAAACGCATTCTGAAGAATGTTTAGCGTCAGCGAGTGAAGGACAATTTAATACTGTGCTCGAGAAGAAGTTTCTTTTGCCTCAACGGATGAAAAACAATTTGACCCGACGGTCTGACCACGGCCGAACGACATAGACGACATCGGCAGTGTTTTGTGCTGTATTGTTTTGGGATGTCACTTCACAAAAACCCCCTCACAATAAGGTTTTCGTCTGTAGTCAAGATTCCATGAACAGAAGTATTCTTAAAACATAGGATTATCCCCCTTTTACAACGAGAACAAAGTAACATCTCTAAAACACTTGTAAGCGGAAAAACGACTCGCATACAAAAGTGGCAATCAACGTTGAGACCCAGTCTGTTACAAGCCCGTCTGTTTCACTTCTTATTCAGCAGCAAGGGCTTTATTGGCATTCCCATTTAAAAAAAACTGTATTATAATAAAGTTAAAAGTTCACAATATCGTTCAAGCTATTTTACTGGTACACGTTTTGTCACGAGCAAGCAAAATTGTACGCGCTGAAATTCATGTTTTCATGCCAAAAGCTGTGACCACAAGTTACGTTTTTTCATCTGTTATCAGTTAGCTGTGGTTTGGGACTATTCCAACTAAGTAAACATTACCTTTCCTCTCGAAAGTAGTTTTGCATCATTTAGGCCTATAGTCTACTTCAGTTACAGGAAATGACATCAGTAGAACTGGTAAGAAATTTGCATCTCTCAGTTGCAAACTAGATTTCACAGCAACTGGCTCTTTTTGAAGCCAGCTGAAGAGTAGATTTGGTATGTGTCAAAGTCAATTTACCGTTATTGCATCACAGTAGGATTTTAGCATCTGTGACCTTGTTATTTCAGCTTTTTATACGCAAGGTATTCAGTTTTTTTAACATTTTTTATTCAATATCGCAACTAACTTACAACGTATTACTTACTTATGTACAGCACATCACTACTTACAATACAATACATACTAACACAATTACGCCACTTTTTTTAACATTACACGCGCGAGTTAAGTTAAGTACAAACCACAAGGAAAGAGAAGAAAAATTCTATTTAATAACTTCTTTACCCAGACAATTGATATACTTTAAATTACCTTCATTTGCTACTCACTTACGCTAAATTTGTAAAATAAATTTAGTTCCAATTCAGTTTGTTTACCTTACGTCCATTTGCTTTACCTGAGTAGGTTTGGTTTACTTTTTTCTAGCATTTTTAGCTGTTTATGATAAATAATTGCTCAGTGCTAGTAGAAACAATTAGCTCTTGTGATGTTAACATGAATTATTGCACGTAACATGATGAATTAGATTAGTTTCCTTGACCTTCGGAAGTTGATAGCTGTTATAGATAAGTGTTTTTGGTTATTCACCCAGTTAGGTTATTAATAGCTTTCTGTTCACTTGACCCACATATTTGTCTGTTGTTGTCCAAATTGACCAATGTTGTCTTCTTCACGGGTTGAGTGAAAGTTTGTTTCAGATTGTAGTCGTTCTGTTTATTTTATTTTGTTCTTTTTGTCACACATGTCTTATCAGACTTTTTCTATGTAACACTGTTTCCTTCCCTTGTTTACCTTAGTTGCCTTCTGCCTTCACCCTTTTCTCCTTGCATTTTATTTTTATTTTTATAATTTTTTTGTGGGGGGGGGGGTGGGTGGGGGTGGTGCATGGCTTAATATATTGCTTTTCTTTCGGCTGGATTTGTTTTTCCGTTGTTTCCATATCATTTTTCGTATCTTTTTTTTTTTTTTTTTTTTTTTTTACAATTTAACGGTCCTACGGTGCACAAAACCTGATACTACACTAACCAAAGATTGCATTACGCTACACAACTGAGAACAGTTATAATTAATTCACATTCGCATAATACCCACGCTATACCTTATGATGGATAAGTCATGGGTGAAAAAATTTTGCATAAGGCGTAGGATGAGCTTAAAGAGGAACTTGCCAGCGCCGCTGAAGGGGGGGGGGGGGGTGGGAGGGGGGAGTGGGTAACTTGGAGACACTTTTGAGTCGACTAGACTTGTGAGAAGAGAGTGATTTGGCATACAAGGGCGTATACAAGGTTTTAAGAATTTCCCTGGGGACTTTTACAGCCAATAGAGTGCCTGTCGCAGGAGCACGTAGTTAACCGATACCCTAAATGGTCATTCGGGGGCTTTTACGCGAATAAGAATAATCTAACAAACTTAAACAAATATTACAAATATTATACGTATTCAACTGGACTGAAAACAGTTGCCTAACTATCTTAAACAAGTGTTGCAAATGTTACATCCTACAATGATTTGTCAAGACTTTTGCAGCACAGCCGGCCTCGCTTATTTACATGTTGACGTCCGATCTCACCCCAGATAAGAATTGTAAACCGCCATCAGACGTGATATGTGTGGTACATAAATACATTACCATTACCATTACGTCCTGTAACACCATCCCTTGTTAAACTTGATAGCTATCATAGATATTATAAGAATATACCAGCGTATGTAAAATATATTTCTTATAACTATTTCAATAAAGCTGAGAACAAAGGAAGAATTTTAGCGGAGTTCCGCGCGAAGAAGGCGCGCGCGTGGGTAAGAAAATACGGTAACCTATCGATACGAGAAATGTTGGCTTTGATTATGACGTCCCTGTTCGTCCTTCCGTACGCAGCACCACAGGAAAAACCAATGCGAATGGCGCTCGCGTCGGTTTGGTGGGAAGTTACATGGCCAACTGCGTTTTAGAAGAACGAAAAAAGCACAACATCGCCTCAAGCCTTCTGTCATAGTTGTGGGCGATGTAACGCTGATCAAAGAAGTCGAGAAGAACCTCGGGAAATTGAAGATGGGAATCGTTGACAAACTCATCATTGATCGATACGGAGTGGTGAGAGCGGCTAAGCTGCGAGATGGAAACTCGTACCAAGAGCGGGCTGTGCAACAGTTGTACTCCCTCGCGGTGACATGTGATCGGAAGATGAGGAGATCTGAGAACGAGTTGAACCCTGACGCCGTTAAACGGACAACATGGCCTGCTGCGCAAGAGGCCAGAGACCGCATTGTTGCTGTAGCTGCCGACGAGAGTCTTGAAAGTTTAGCTTAATGCCGAGAACTTGGTTTCTTTTGATCATTTTTTCAATTAATAGATTCAAGTGAACGTTAATTCAGAACTTTTAGATAAACTATTTGCTTCGTTACATTTTTAGGGTTGTTTTATTTTCTTGACAAACATTTGCTCTCTCCGAGACAAATGGGGAGATGATGTCGGAAATATTTAGTGCGTGATAATTATATCAATCAGTTAGCGATCTAGAATAATCAAGCAGCAGTGACGTCAATCGTATGATTATCTGTAATGTTCTCAATACAGGTTAAGAATTTCCTTTCACAGCACATGTATATTCAGATCAGAGAGAGACATACACAGAGAGGGGATAGTTCGGGACTTTTGGAGATGAATTTTTTCTGTGGCTGTGTTCATCATCTAGACGCGATCAAAGCAAGTGACTAGTGTTGTGGTATTCGTGTTTACAACAGTCCCTTACCTACCCACTTTTAATCTAGAATGGCGCCATAAGTCATTCTCATTTCTAGCCACAAAACTTTGGAATTCGTTACCTACGTATGTTAGAAATACCAAGGATATTTCTACTTTTAAATGTCTTTTGAAGAAGCAGGTTTTTAGATAGATTTAAGTAATTTAAGTAATTTTTAAATTATTTCTTTTCTTTTTGATGCTTTTCATTTCACGCACAAAGTCATGTTTTAACGAGTTTTTATCACTCCTATAGATGTAGCGTGGTTAAATAAAGTATTGTAGTAAATTACGGTATATGAAAGCATTAACTCCCTGGGATATATAGTTTACCGTAGCGCTGACTAAATAATCCACCCGCCCGCCCCTTCCAACTAGTGTTATAAAGAAAACTAACTGATCACGCTCTTACTTTTTTCAGCAAAATCAACCATGGCTATCAAGACGACAATATTTTTTCTTCTCCTTATCGTGTTGCCATTGGCGACGGAGGCAAAGGATCCAGTAAACCTTGGAGGTAAAGAAGCAGAAAAAAGAAAAACGCAAAACAACAAACACGTGTACAGATACGAGGAACTAGGGATTATACTGTTAATTATTCGATTATTTTCGCTGTTAGTCTACAGTGGTAAGGTAATAACAAAATCGAAGTAGCGGATGCCAACTAGGTCAACGATAATTAAGGTCGTGTCCATTGTCGATGTGCCATGAATTCTGGAAAGTTCTGAAAACAGAGCTTTTAATGCCGAAAACAAATCGCAAGCTTTCCGTCCAAACAAGCTTTTCTACAATGCTCCCGTTGTCCAAGAAGTTTTGAAACTGGACTATTTTTTTTTCCGTTTTCGCGTCTGTTCCTACAGAACTTTGTTCGGTTAGCAAAAAAGCGGGTTGAATACAGAGATGGGTTGGTAAAAAAGATATCCTTTGTTTTGATATGATTCGAATAAGTTAAATTATACAAAGCTTTTGCCCTTTACGTACTAACAAGGACAAAATCTGATATAACGGACTCGATATAGGATAACGTTAGGCTATTGCCAACTGTTTCTAGTAAAAAAACTTTCACTAATATGTAAGATATGCGTACATGTTGAATATCAAAAAAATTCTTAGTTTAATGGTGATGGTAATCATGACAGACAGAATGGTAATTTTTAAATCAATGTCTCAGCAGAGTTGGATAAAAGAATATTGGCCACTCCTTCTAATGAAGAGAAAAACGAAATGAGTAATGAGGGGAATGGAAAGTGCCCCCAGGAAGAGATGAAGGAACTGATAGGAGCGATAAGAAGTCACAACGATGAAATCGACAAACTGCTCCTTGATCTGTCTGCTAAGGCTGAAAGTTGTGGTAGGAAGAGAAAACTAAACAGAAATGGTAAACTGAAACTGGCAGCCTAATATAAATAGAAGTTAAAGCTCACACAGATATGACCTAATGTAGTCAACATAAATATGATATGATAAGAGCACGATTAAGCAGGATTAAATTGCGAACGACAAAATCAATGTCTGTTATAATTCTATACCGAATTGTTTCCAAAATAGCGCAATTTTCAGGAAGTTCTTTTCAGTATGAGGTTCTGTTTATTTGCGAAAGAATAGCTCGGAATTGACACCACTTACAACCTCTGGACTACCGCCATGCGCGCTTGCTTCCTATTTTCTGAAACCCCAAATCCTGCCCCTTCCCTTACCACCACTTCCCTACCAAACCCTTGACCCAATCACCACTTTAACCTAACCAGTGCCACGAGTAAAACGCAAAGCAAAACCAAGGACAGCAAGACGAACAAGAGGTGCCTTAACAAATAATAAAACATAACAGTGTTCATTTTTCCACGAATGTCAGGGAAGCGGTAGACTGTCAGGGGGTCAGACGTTCGATGGTATAGCCGCCATCCATCTTGGATCATCAAGTGAAAGAAATGTGGGAGGAGTTCAAAACCAGAGCAGTTTTCTCTTTCCCCTACACTTCTTCCACAAATGATCAAATTAAAGATTGCAGTTACATCATCACCGGAGGAAAATAGGAAAATAGAGGAACCGTCTATAGTCTAGCAAAGCAAAGCTGATGTTTTCGGAGGATCTCTGGTGTCTGTAAGGATACTTTCGACCAGATTTAAGCGAAAAATAGCATTAACTGATCCTATATGAGGATTTTTTTCTTGTTTTGTTTAATCAGGTTGCTGCCCAACTGGCTGGGTTCAACATGGACAGTCATGTTATTACATTGACACGACACCAACCCCAAAATGGATTGACGCTCGAAAAAAGTGCCAGGCTATGGGAGCTGACCTTGCCATAATCACTTCGTCAGACGAAAACCAGTTTATTTTAGGACAACTGAGGAAGCATAATATTGTAAAACGCCCGGGTGCGTGGTTTGGGCTTCGACGAATGGCTGACTCCAAGTTTTACTGGATTGACGGCACACCAGTGGAGGGAAATTACCAAGCATGGGGACGTGGACAGCCGGACAACAGTGGTTGGGAGGATTGTGGTCACATGAGAGGATCCAATATCTTGGGGGAGTGGAATGACTTAGGCTGTTCTCTACGAGGCTGGGCTTCGAATAGTTACCCCGACATTATTTGCGAGAGTTCCTGTGAGATGGCCAGTTCCATCAAATCGTTATAAATCTACGAACCTGGCATGCATGTAAAATTAAATTTGCTTAAGGATCAAAGTATCATACCAAAATTAGCTCAAGATATAGTCGTGTACCAAAAGAAATAAAAGAGGTGTTGGAAGCAGAGTTTGGCAAGGATTGGCTTCTGCGTCTGTATTTTCCTTTTTTTTGGGGGGGGGGGGGAGGGAGGGGAGGCTACTGTTTAGCTATAGGAAGAACTTTCATGATACATTTAAAAAAAGAGGTGTCTTCAAGGATATTTATATTTATCCCTTACCAAAACTATGATAATTTCTCAGAGGACATGTGTTAACTAGGGGAACAATTCAAATCACGTGACCTGGATATTTTACACCTCCAGGAAACAGAAATTGCTTACATTGACTCTAACCCAAGGTTATTTTTGGGATTGCTGAATTAGGGTCATTGATTTGGCCTTTGAAATAGGGTTAGTTTTGAGTTAGAATCGGAGTTTGGCCGTCGACAAGTTGCGTGCAAACTTTCTCATCACACTACGACACCTTGGGGTAACTTAAGCTATACGGTGCTGTGTTACTTAAGCCAAAAAAAGTTTGCCCTGAAACGTTAATTTCAAAACTGACCACCCCAATGACATGCAGTTTGAGCTTTGTTTTGATCAATGTTTTCCACACGATGCTGTCGCCAACAAAATCAGTAAAATGTTTAATTTTGGGGCTCACGGATTTAACCTTAAATAAGTGAGCCCCAAAAAACAATTTTTCAAATTAAACATCACACGTTCTAGGCAGGATTTTAGTCAACATATCCTGCACGTATATCTTGTGGGTGTTTTGTTGTTCATACCCATACGGGAACGTGATTTGTATTGTAAAAGTTGTGTACAAATAAGTTCCCCATGTAATCTTGTTCCAAACTCCCTAATGAAGTCTGTAGTTATCAGACGAAACCGGTCAGGAGAATAAACCTTGAGTAAACAAGATTTCGTTGCTGTGTGCTGCTCACTAGTACCTTGTTAAAAAAATTAAAAAAAAATAAAAAATTGTTTGGATCCTTCATCTGACATCAACGTCTAAATGCCTTGAACCTTGCCTCAAGATGACCAGTAAAGCTAAGATCCTAACTTTGAATCTTCACACACAAAAATAGAAAAATTAGAAAGCAATGAACCTGAGAGGCAGGGGTGAGAACTGGGTGGGGAGAAGCACCACAGGAAATCACATCAGTAGAACTGGCAAGAAATTGGCATCTCTCAGTTGCAAACTAGATTTCACAGCAACTGGCTCTTTCTGAAGGCAGATTTGGTATGTGTCAGAGTCAATTTACCGTTATTGCATCACATTAGGATTTTAGCATCTGTGACCTTGTTATTTCAGCTTTTTATACGCAAGGTATTCAGTTTTTGTAGCTTATATTTTTAACATTTTTTAATTCAATATCACAACTAACTTACAAAGGGGTATAGAATGGTCCTTGAAAAATAATGGGTCTCGGCAAATTTTCGGTGGGTCTCGAAATCTCGGCGTCTCAAACTGGAGTCTCGAAATCTCGAACTCGTAAAAAATAAAACGGGTCTCGGAATCTCGCATTTTGAAATTTCAATCTCGGAGTCTCGCAAACCAAGCGAAAATTTAATTCTGAATTAACCGTCCTAAACTGACAACAAACAATTTTGAAAAACGGCTCAAGATCGCAATCGCTTCTGCAGCTTCTGTGAAACATGTAAGCTTGGATAAATTCTGCTCGTAAATTGCCGTACTATGCTTTTCGGCAGTGTTAGTAAAAAACACGTTTTGCATCACGACGTCTCGGGGTCGGATTTAGAAAAAGTAGTTAAGTCTCGGTCTCGGATTTTTTTAAATGAAGGTCTCGGCGGGTCTCGGATTTTGCCATTCTATACCCCTTTACAACGTATTACTTATTTATGTACAGCACATCACTAAACTTACAATACAATACATACTAACACAACTACGCTACTTTTTTAACATTACACGCGCGAGTTAAGTTAAGTACAGACCACAAGGAAAGAGAAAAAAAGTTCTATTTAATAACTTCTTTACCCAGACAATTGATATACTTTAAATTACCTTCATTTGCTACTCACTTACGCTAAATTTGTAAAATAAATTTAGTTTCAATTCAGTTTGTTTACCTTACGTCCATTTGCTTTACCTGAGTAGGTTTGGTTTACTTTTTTTCTAGCATTTTAAGCTGTTTATGATAAATAATTGCTCAGTGCTAGTAGAAACAATTAGCTCTTGTGATGTTAACATGAATTATTGCACGTAACATGAAGAATTAGGTTAGTTTCCTTGACCTATGGAAGTTGATAGCTGTTATTGATAAGTGTTTTCGGTTATTTACTCAGTTAGGTTATTAATAGCTTTCTGTTCACTTGACCCACATATTTGTCTGTTGTTGTCCACATTGACCAATGTTGTCTTCTTCACTGGTTGAGTGAAAGTTTGTTTCAGTTTGTAGTCGTTCTGGTTATTATATTTTGTTCTTTTTGTCACACATGTCCAGTCAGACCTTCTCGATGTAACACTGTTTCCTTCCCTTGTTTACCTTAGTTGCCATCACCCTTTTCTCCTTGTATTTTATTTTTCATTTTATAATTTTTTTCTTTTGGGGGGGGGGGGGGGTGGGGGGGAGGGAGCATGGCTTAATACATTGCTTTTCTTTTGGCTGGATTTGTTTTTCCGTTGCTTCCAAATTGTTTTTCGTATCTTATGATGGATAAGTTATGGATGAAAAAATTTTGCATAAGGCGTAGGATGAGCTTAAAGAGGAACTTACCAGCGCCGCTGAAGAGGGGGGAGGGGGGAGTGGGGAAACTTGTAGACACTTTTGAGTCGCCTAGACTTGCGAGAAGAGAGTGATTTGGCATGCAAGGGCGTATACAAGGTTTTAAGAATTTCCCTGGGGACTTTTACAGCCAATAGAGTGCCTGTCGCAGGAGCACGTAGTTAACCGATACCCTAAATGGTAATATTACAAATATTATACGTATTCAACTGGACTGAAAACAGTTGCCTAACTATCTTAAACAAGTGTTGCAAATGTTAAATCCTACAATGATTTAGACTGTTCACAGTCCCCCTATTTTCCGTGGGATTCTCGAGACCGGTACGCTTCGATGGAATCGCCGCCGTCTTGGTTTGAAAAAGCGAGCGCGATCTGGGGAGAGTGTCTAAACTACCGAGGGAGGCGGGAGTGGGTGTTAGTATAGTCGGTGAGGGGAAGCGGAAAAATTTTTCCCGCCGCCTCCCAACTCCGCTCTCCTCCCCTCGGTAGTTTAGACACTCTCCCCAGATCGGGCTCGCTTTTACAAACCAAGATGGCGGCAGCTCCATCGAAGCGTACCGGTCTCGAGAATCCCACGGAAAAATAGGGGGACTGTGAACAGTCTAACAATGATTTGTCAAGACTTTTGCAGCGCAGCCGGCCTCGCTTATTTACATCCTGACGTCCGATCTCACCCCACAGAAGAATTGTAAACCGCCATCACATCAGACTATGTGATATGTTCGGTATATAAATACATTACCATTATCATTACGTCCTGTAACACCATCCCTTGTTAAACTTGATAGCTATCATAGATATTATAAGAATATACCAGCGTATGTAAAATATCTTTCTTATAACTGTTTCAATAAGAACAAAGGAAGAGTTTTAGCGGAGTTCCGCGCGAAGAAGGCGCGCGCGTGGGTAAGAAAATACGGTAACCTATCGATGCGAGAAATGTTGGCTTTGGTTATGACGTCCCTGTTCGTCCTTCCGTTCGCAGCACCACAGGTAAACCAATTTTCGTATGGCGCTCGCGTCTGTTTGGTGGGAAATTTACATGGCCAACTGCGTTTTAGAAAAACGAAAAGAAATTTTGAAACAAAATGCAAAGTCGATTAATGTATTCATTGAATATGTCGGCAAACGTGGAAAGAAGTTAAGAGAAAGAGAGAGAGAGAGAGAGAGAGAGAGAGAGAGAGAGAGAGAGAGAGAGAGAGAGAGAGAGGGAGAGAGGGAGAGAGAGCGAGAGAGAGAGAGAGAGAGAGAGAGAGAGAGAGAGAGAGAGAGAGAGAGAGAGAGAGAGAGAGAGAGAGAGAGAGAGAGAGAGAGAGGGAGAGAGAGAGAGAGAGAGAGAGAGAGAGAGAGAGAGAGAGAGAGAGAGAGAGAGAGAGAGAGAGAGAGAGAGAGAGAGAGAGAGAGAGAGAGAGAGAGAGAGAGAGAAAGCAAGAAAGCAAGCGACGAATAACTTAACTGTAACGTGAAAGAGAGCGACTGAGACAACGAGCAACCAGGCGAATTAAATATCAGTAACTACTTACACACAATTCCCGTAAGAATAAGAAAGAGTGAACTAAAGGGGCGCTCATGACTGAGGAGATAGACAAACAGAAATAGTTCTGGATCGCTAGACCGTGCGCAAAGGAGCGGCAAGAATCCATAGAAGTTTGAGGGCGACAGGTTTTAATTGAACCTGAAGGAGAGACGTGACGGGCTGCTGGAGTGCCCAGGGAGAATTTAGGGAGATTACCCCATTTATCGTCCCGATGCACATCTCTATACTGAGAAGCTGATTATGTCATCACATGCACTTGGTCGTGCTTCATGGGGAATTCGTATTGACGACGACCAAAGTGCGCGAGCGACATTGGGTGCCAAAACTGAGTCGACTTGTGAAAAGGATCAAAAAGGGATGTTATGGCTGCAAACGATTCCAGGCAACCGCACAAACAAATCCTCTTCCTGGAGATTTACCAAGAGCACGGACTGAGGAAACAGCAGTGTTGTAAGTGGTTGGTGTCGATTTCGTCGGACCTCTGAAGTATCGAAAGGGAAAGAAGAACGAAGACAAGACCTACATTATGCTTTACCCATGCAGGAGACGAGAGAATTCATGAGAAGTTTAAAAAGGTTCGTAGCATGCCGACGACGCCCAGATACTTTCTATATTCAGAGAATGGAAAAACCTCCGGTGGCGCGGCGAAGCTACTGAAGACCATTATGAAGGACGAGACGTTTCATGATTACCTGACGCACCACGGTACGTATGAAGTGGGAATTCAATTTGAGTCGATCACCCCGGTGGGGTGGATAGTTTGAGCGGTTGGTAGGTCTCGTCAAGCAAACGCTGCGCAAGACTATCTGCTCTCGGATGCTGACGTGGGCAGAGCTAAAAGATATCATACTTAGCTTGACGTGGAAGTGACACTCAACAACCGCTCTCTGAACTATGTTGAGGATGACCCTCAACTTTCAGTGCTGACCCCAAACTCACTGCTGCTCGGGCAACCAAATCCACTAGCTGAGTTGGAGTAATGTCATCTCTTAATTAGAGACCCCAGACTTGCGAGGGCGTGCCAACGTGCCAGGTGCCTCAAACAATACAAAGACGTGGTGTGGAGAGGCTCAACGGAGGAATACTTAAAAGCACTACGCGAGAGACATCGCCTCAAACACTCGGGTAAGCCTTCTGTCATAGCCGTGGGCGATGTAACGCTGATAAAGGAAGTCGAGAGGAACCTCGGGGAATTGAAGATGGGAATCGTTGACAAACTGATCATTGATTGGGATGGAGTGGTGAGAGCGGCTAACCTGCAAGATGGAAAGTCGTACCTAGAGCGAGCTCGGCAACAGTTGCACTCCCTCGAGATGACATGTGATCGGGAGATGAGGAGATCTGAGAACGAGTTGAATTCTGACGCCGTTGAACGGACAACATGGCCTGCTGCGCAAGAGGCCACGCATTGTTGCTGTAGCTGCCGACAAGAGTCTTGAAAGTTTAGCTTAAAGCCGAGAACTTGCTTTCTTTTTATTATCTTTTCAATAGATTCAAGTAAATTTTTTTTTTAATTCAGAACTTTTAAATAAACTATTTGCCTCGTTACCTTTTTAGGGTTGTTTTATTTTCTTGGCAAACATTTGCTCTCTCCGAGACAAATGGGGAGAGGATGTCGGAAAGATTTAGTGCGTGATAATTATATCAATCAGTTAGCGATCTAGAATAATCAAGTAGCAGTGACGTCAATCGTATGATGATCTGTAATGTTCTCAAGACAGGTTAAGAATTTCCTTTCACAGCACATGTATATTCAGATCAGAGAGAGACATACACAGAGAGGGGATAGTTCGGGACTTTTGGAGATGACTTTTTTCTGTGACTGAGTTCATGATTTAAATGCGATCAAAGCAAGTGGCTAGTGTTGTAGTATTCGTGTTTCCAACAGTCCCTTACCGTATGTGAAAGCATTAACTCCCTGGGATATATAGTTTACCGTAGCGCTCATTAAATAATCCCCCCGCCCGCCCCTTCCAACTAGTGTTATTAAGAAAACTAACTGATCACGCTCTTAATTTTTTCAGCAAAATCAACCATCAGGCTATCAAGAAGACAATGTTTTTTCTTCTCCTTATCGCGTTGCCATTGGCGACGGAGGCAAAGGATCCTGTAAACCTTGGAGGTAAAGAAGCAGAAAAAAGAAAAACACAAAACAACAACAACAAACACGTGTACAGATACGAAGAACTAGGGATTATACTGTTTTTAAAAGTGTAATTATTCGTTTATTTTCGCGGTTAGTCTACAGTGGTAAGGTAATAAGGCTCGTTAACAAAATCGAAGTAGCGGATGCCAACTAGGTCAACGACAGTTAAGGTCGAGTCGATTGTCGATGTGCCATGAATTCTGGAAAGTTATGAAAACAGAGCTTTTAATGCCGAAAACAAATCGCAAGCTTTCCGTCCAAACAAGCTTTTCTACAATGCTCCCGTTGTCCAGGAAGTTTTGAAACTGGACTATTTTTTCCGTTTTCGCGTCTGTTCCCACAGAACTTTGTTCGATTAGCAAAAAAGCGGGTTGAATACAGAGATGGGTTGGCAAAAAGATATCCTTTGTTTTGATATGATTGGAATAAGTTAAATTATACAAAGCTTTTGGGGTCCTTTACGTACTAACAAGGACAAAATCTGATATAACGGACTCGATATAGGATAACGTTAGGCTATCGCCAACTGTTTCTAGTAAAGAAGTTTTTACTTATTTGTAAGATATGCGTACATGTTGAATATCAACAAATTTCTTATTTTTTAAACCATTAAAATTGTGATGGTAATCATGACAGACAGAATGGTAATTTCAAATCATTGTCTCAGCAGATAAAAGAATACTGGCCTCTTCTTCTAATTAATGAAGAGAAAAACGAAATGAGTAATGAAGAGAATGGAAAGTGCCCCCAAAAAGAGATGAAGGAACTGATAGGAGCGATAAGAAGTCACAACGATGAAATCGACAAACTGCTCCTTGATCTGTCTGCTAAGACTGAAAGTTGTGGTAGGAAGAGAAAACTAAACAGAAACGGTAAACTGAAACTGGCAGCCTAATATAAATAGAAGTTAAAGCTCACACAGATATGACCTAATGTAGTTAACATAAATATGATATGATAAGAGCACGATTAAGCAGGATTAAATTGCGAACGACAAAATCAATGTCTGTTATAATTCTATACCAAATTGTTTCCAAAATAGCGCAATTTTTAGGAAGTTCTTTTCAGTATGAGGTTCTGTTTATTTGTGAAAGAATAGCTCGAAACTGACACCACTTACAATCTCTGGACTACCGCCATGCGCGCTTGCTTCCTATTTTCTGAAACCCCAAATCCTGCCCCTTCCCTTACCACCACTTCCCTACCAAACCCTTGACCCAATCACCACTTTAACCTAACCAGTGCCACGAGTAAAACGCAAAGCAAAACCAAGGACAGCAAGACGAACAAGAGGTGCCTTAACAAATAATAAAACATAACAGTCTTCATTTATCCACGAATGTCAGGGACGCGGTAGACTGTCAGGGGGTCAGACGTTCGATGGTATAGCCGCCATCCATCTTGGATCATCAAGTGAAAGAAATGTGGGAGGAGTTCAACACCAGAGCAGTTTTCTCTTTCCCCTACACTTCTTCCACAAATGATCAAAGATGGTGGTTACATCATGGCACCGGTGGCGATATCTCACGTAAAAATAGAGAAACCGTCTATAGTCTAGCAAAGCAAAGCTGATGTTTTCGGAGGATCTCTGATATCTGTAAGGATAGTTTCAACCAGATTTAAGCAAAAAATAGCATTCACTGACCCTATATAAGGATTTTTTTTCTTGTTTTGTTTAATCAGGTTGCTGCCCAACTGGCTGGGTTCAACATGGACAGTCATTTTATTACATTGACACGACACCAACCTCAAAATGGGTTGACGCTCGAAAAAAGTGCCAGGCTATGGGAGCTGACCTTGCCATAATCACGTCGTCAGACGAAAACCAGTTTATTTTAGGACAACTGAGGAAGCATAATATTGTAAAACGCACGGGTGCGTGGTTTGGGCTTCGACGAATTGTGGCTGACTCCAAGTTTTACTGGATTGACGGCACACCAGTGGAGGGAAATTACCAAGCATGGGGACGTGGACAGCCGGACAACAGTGGTTGGGAGGATTGTGGTCACATGAGAGGATCCAATATCTTGGGGGAGTGGAATGACTTAGGCTGTTCTCTACGAGGCTGGGCTTCGAATAGTTACCCCAACATTATTTGCGAGAGTTCCTGTGAGATGGCCAGTTCCATCAAATCGTTATAAATCTGCGAACCTGGCATGCATGTAAAATTAAATTTGCTTAAGGATCAAAGTATCTAACCAAAATTAGCTCAAGATATAGTCGTGTACCTGAAGAAATAAAAGAGGTGTAGGAAGCAAAGCTTGGCAAGAATTTGCTTCTGTGTCTTTTTTTTTTGGGGGGGGGGGGGGGCGAGGGGGGAGGGAGTGGAGGCTATTGTTTAGCTATAGGAAGAACTTTCATAATACATTAGAAAAAAAGAGATGTCTTCAAGGATATTTATATTTATTCCTTAGCAAAACTATGATAAGTTCTCAGAAGACATGTGTTGACTAGGAGAACAATTCAAATCACGTGACCTGGATATTTGACACCTCCAGGAAACAGAAATTGTTAACCTTGACTCCAACCCAGGGTAATTTTTGGGATTGCAGAATTAGGGTCATTGATTTGGCCTTTGAAATAGGGTTAGTTTTGAGTTAGAATCGGAGTTTCGCCGTCGAAAAGTTATGTGCAAACTTTCTCATCACACTACGACACCTTTGGGCAACTTAAGCTATACGGTGCTGTATTATTTAAGCCAAAAAAAAGTTTGCCCTGAAACGTTAATTTCAAAACTGACCACCCCAATGACATGCAGTTTGAGCTTTGTTTTGATCAATGTCTTCCACATCGATGTTGTCGCCAACAAAATCAGTAAAATGTTTAATTTTGGGGCTCACGGATTTAACCTTAAATAAGTGAGTCCCAAAAAACAATTTTTCAAATTAAACATCACATCTTCTACGCAGGATTTTAGTCATATCCTGCACGTATTTCCTGTGGGTGTTTTGTTGTTCATACCCATACGGGAACGTGATTTGTATTGTAAAAGTTGTGTATAAATAAGTTCCCCATGCAATCTTGTTCCAAACTCCCTGATGATGTCTGTAGTTATCAGACGAAACCGGTCAGGAGAATAAACCTTGAGTAAACAAGATTTCGTTGCTGTGTGCTGCTCACTAGTACCTTGTTAAAAAACTAAAAAAAAAATTAAAAAAAAATTGTTTGGATCCTTCATCTGACATCAACGTCTAAATGCTATGAACCTTGCCTCGAAATGACCAGTAAAGCTAAGATCCTAATTTTGAATCTTCACACACAAAAATAGAAAAAATAGAAAGCAATGAACCTGAGAGGCAGGGGTGAGAACTGGGTGGGGAGAAGCACCACTGTATAGCGGGTTACCGTTGAGGAAAAGGGTGGAGCGGGGGTGGTGGGGTGGGGGGGTTTGGGGGTTCATAAATAGCACAGACCTGTTTATTTAAAAAGTTGGAATGTGAAAAGGTAAGGGATTGAACCTCCCAGCGGAGCTTCCGCTGTGTGTAATTGAGTTTCTCTCCCAAAAAGAAAGATTAAACATGGTCAAGCCTGCGGCTACGATCTACTTCCTTTTTATTGAATGTTTCCTTACATATATCAGGCTACACCTGAATATGTCAAGCGTTGCCATGCAAAGCACTGTCTCTTAGTTTTCACCAGCCATGCCATCCAACGGTGTCGATTAATTTAAATATCAGGTCTAACTTTACATATGATCCATTTTAACATCTATTTACTTTGTAAGCTTGTAATACCTGTTGATATAACAAAATAGAAAATCTAACTTGAGTGATGCTCAAACTGAACTTCAAAAATTAACGAGAGTGAGGAATGTAATTTATAGCGAAAAAAAAAAAAGAACAGTTTGATTGTTTTGTATTGTTAACTATCCATGCAGCTTCGTTGTACTAGTCTGTTGTTGTTTATATGTACCAAGCATACACATCAACGCAGGTGGTACCAGTGTTGTCATTTTCTGAACACTTTACCAAGTCCTGCCCATACCAGATCTGCAACTCTTGGCCACGTGACAAAAACAATGGGTTTGAAAGATTGCGAAAGACCAACTGTGTGGATTTGATGCCAATCCCTCTGAGACTGTAAAAGTGCGGCTTCTGGCAACTAGCAGTTGCACCATTATAACGAGATCCTTCCAAGTCTTCCGTCGGTGGCAAAAGGACTTCTTTGCTGGCGTTTGTAATTATTGTCATCAGCTTTTTATCATAGGCTTGATGCGTGCAGGTCCAATACGAATAAGGCTTATTCGGGTTGCAGCGTATCGACCCACTTTTACGAACAAGCTTCATGGTATTGACATGGCCAGTCTTGGTGATGTAGAAAGCACCGTAATTATCATTTCTGCCTCCAAAGCAAACAGGATCTGCGTTGATCTTCTGCCAGTTGTCTAAAAGTGAAAATACTATATCAACCTCTATTACCACAAGCGGACAGGTATACCTTAGTTTTGCATCGTACAGGTATAAGTCGTGTTTTACTTGCTCATTCATTGCTATTTTATACTTTGAAAAAAAAAAAAAAAACTGAAAAGCAAGCACCACCAAAACAAAGTTCTGCTAAAAACGTTTTATTTCAAACAGCAAATATCATTATCATTCGATGCATTTTTTCTTCATTTTCATTGGCCGAGAGGTAATCACGCGGCCTACGAATAACTGCTTACAAATAATGGTTTGCTCATGCGCAATACTGTCCAACAGTGAGGCCCTGTTAGGGGGATCTGAATAATCCATTATCCTGGGTAACTTTTGGAAATAATCCGTACCCCAATTTTGTAAAACAAAAAAATACCTCTAAAATAAAAATCTAACACAATCTACATTATCATTCCAAATTGCAAACTTATGTCACATGAATAGACTGACAATCAAGGACTAAACGTCTTGGGACAAATGTTACAAAGTCCCGCTAATTTTAGTGTGGCTGACCAATGAAGCCATGTTTTTCGTTTAAAGCCCATCTTACTAACCCCGCCCCTCCCCACGAGACAATGTTGAAATCCAATAGACATTTTATTACACAGGTTCACCATTCTAAGGGGGTGGGGTCGGGAAAGGGACACTTAGCGTTTGCGCTTACCGTGTTCTGTGGCGTGCCTAGGGGAACAGCATAAATGCAAATTTGTCCCAACCCTTTTGTACTTGATTGTAAGTACTGTGTGTCAGGTATTCAAAAGATTGCATTTCCATACCCCCGATGAAACGTAGGGGTTGGTTACTTAATTAGGCGAACACATGTGTTCATGAAAGTGTTACGATCTATAATACACAGGCATCGCGGGCTCGGAAGTTTGACCAAGAGACCTCACTGGGGATAAGCATGTGTCTTTCTTTTTATAGCTTTTATGACCTTTCAGTAATAAATTTTATGTAAAAATAGTCGATGCGATAATGATCGATAATAATCCATAATTTTGAAATGTAACACAAATATTCCGTTATCTTTTAATTTAGTGGCCAATAGTCCGTAATCCTAAAACCCTAACAGGGCCTCAACAATGCTTTGCTGCAAAAAAATATTCTGCGCATGCGTAATTGAAACCACGCTCTTGTGTGAAAATGGCAGATCTCTTCCCTGAGTTAAGTAAAACAGTGAGAATATTAAAAACCACTCGTGTCATCGAAAGACAAGTTGGCAACTGTTCTGAAGAAATTTTGGGCTGAACCAGAAAAAAAAAAAAACTCGGTGATTGTATGGTAAAACAATGATTAAAATCCGTTATCGCAAAATATCGTGGTTTGTCAGTGTCTAGCAGATCAGTTATTTAACTCAGCCTTCGGCTTCGGCAAATAACTGATCTGCTCGCAACTGACAAATCACGATACTTTGCTCAACCTCGTCCAATAATTGTTAAATATTTTAATCTGCCTACCAAGTGGGCAGAAATACACTGTTTATTAAGTTGGCGCGGGACAAGTAGGAACCTCTCTACGGAAAAAGTACAGTAAACTATGCCTGGTCAAACTTGAATAATTAGTGGGGCTAGGGCTTGGAATTATTCTCCTAAGATTTCCATTTTTCTCCCCGATATACCATATGTGACTAAAGCTTGACATTTACATGAAACTGAAGCTGTTTCTGCAAAATGACCTGTCGTGTGTATCGAGAAAATATACATAGCTTATCCCGAGTAGAAAGCCATGTTAATTTCCTGCAAGCAGTCTTGTTGTGCATCTTCGGTTTGAAGATGATGGGTACCAAAAGCAAGTTCCCAAGGCGCTCCTTGAGAAAACGGGTCAAAACAATCGAGATTCAGTACTAGTGTCGGTAAACTTTTGAAAAATGCCGTACCTTCACATTCAGCCAGGATTGCCTGACCGCGATTTCCATCTGAGTAAATCCAGTGCTCGTTTTTAGCCATTTCGTCTCCTTCACTCGCCATAATTTCACTACATGATTCGGCTGCAAGGTCTTTAATGGAGCCTAACGGTGCTGCACGATAAGAGAAGAAAACGATTAAAATCATTATTTTCAATAACAACAGTGATGGACTCAGCAAGTTGAAAAATTTCTTTACGGCGTACTGTGGAATTATAGTTATTGAACTATCCAGCACATAGCAAAAAGATAGGTTTTTTAAACTAGATGTATAGGTACTTTTAAGTACCTTTTAAAAATATACCGTGGTCTACAGTCAAAACGCCATAATCGCAACATTATTTGGCCATAGCTCGCGATCTACCCTTGAAAAGCATAATTTTAAGCATAAGATATTTTCAGCTCAGTAAATTGGAGCTAAACAAATCCTATTGTGATATTCTCGCGACCAAATGGTAGCTTATACTGCATACTGTGGAGCTGATATTCTATAAAAGTGCTGCTTTATGGAGACTAAAGATTAATTATTAATCATCTTACGCCTACGATAAGAGCACGGTGCCTTTATATACATTTAAGGGATCACCTGGAAACTCGAGCTCATTGAAAGTTACTTGGAATCTAGAAAATTACCTCGGTCAAATGCACGCCTCATGTAGAATCTGTGCCAATCAGGCTTGAAGTCTTCTGGTCTGGCTTCTTTTGTTCTGGAATTCAGCTCGCAGATATTTCTACCAATGATGACATTATAGCTCTGGCATCTTATCTCTTGCTCGCATCTGAGATAACATTCAGCTGGAAATCCAGCCTGAACCGTTTTAAACGTGTGGCCTTTAAGGAACATTCCATACACGGAGTATTCTTTTTCATGGCATTGGTCAGCGGCTACATCAGGAACAATCCCGGACATAAGCAACGAAACTGACAACCAAATTCGTGGATTCATCATCATCATCATCTTCATCATTTATTTGCCTTATTAAAAAAAACACATTATTCAATTTAGAAAGTCAGGGTTATGGCGAGGAGACCTCAAGAAACCACCAGGCTTATAAGAGAGGCCACCTGGAATGTCATTAATAAATAGAAAATATAATGCTGCATAAGTGGTCAATCCATGATTTTACAGATAAAAACTGCAACATTTTTTCCTTAAAGGTGAAAAAACTAGATGAAGAAGTGATTGATATTGGGAGAGAGTTCCAGATTTTGGTACCTTCAGTTGCCTGTAAATGTCAGCCTAAGAAAATGTCATGCTAATACAAATATTTCGTTGTATTAAAACTTCTATTTTCCTAACTTGTAAAGTGTAATTGGAGATTAAGAGACTTAACCGTGTTGTTATGAACTTTTATGGGTTTCTTTTTTGCAGTCAAGTTCATTTCTTATTTTTATTCAGAGGCCAAGACAGAGTTGTGAGGACTGCTGTGAATAAAAAATGAAAATGGTGGCTTAAGAGTGTTAGACTTTAAAACTTTAGTCAGATCTCTTCGCTTATCATGGCTTAAGAGGTTGTATAGTGGTGAGGCCGCCGGTTGGAAGTGTTATTTGGAACATCTGTTAAAACCGTACGGGGGTGTCTTTCTTTTCCATCGTGATTATGATTCTAAAGATTGTTATTTTTCTAACAACTTTTATGCTGAGTTGATTCGGCTTTGGGAAGATTTTAGGAATGCTTTTTCTGAAAAGGATAGTAGTGGTTCAATTATTTGGAACAATAAAGACGTTAGGATAGATGGACAATCGTTTTTTTACAAAATATGTTTTTTTTAAATGCGATTTCAATAAGAATTAGGTAACTTGGTTTATCTAAGAGTAATTTAGAGTCCCTAGATACTATTACAAACGTTACGAGTTTAAAATGTAATTTTCTCCAGTGGGATAGTCTAAGGTCAGCTATTTCAGATTTCTTAAGGTATAAGGAAGATGATGTCAGCAATCTTCAGAGCGCCTTTTTTTCATGACCGAGTGAGTGATGGCACAGGGTTCAAAAATTGACTACCCTCATATTTTGCTCAGACATACTCTATGATGAGTTAATAAACGTGGTGTATTTCTAATGTTCAGCTCTGCTTTTGTTTTCCAGAAAATTACCAATAACTGTAACGGGCGCCGACCGTCACAAAATGGCGGAAATTAGTGCGTCGAGTAACAACACAAGAACTTTGCTCGTGTAAAGGGCAAAAGGAAGCACGGTTTTTTCAAATTGGTATATTTGTGTAAGAGACATTGGCAAATGATTCAAGTCTAAAACCAGGATTGTTTACTTAACTGGGAATGCACGGCACGAGTTTGAAAATCACCAATATTTCACTGTTTAAAAATCTCATTTTGGAGCAGTTTTTCAATAAACATTTTTCCCATGCGGTATAACTCAGAAGCGCTCGAGATTAAGGTTGTGATTAGTGGAAATAGTCTTCTTTTCAAGGATATAAAAATTAGTCTGGGGCTTTTCACTTCTGCACGAAAAAACCATGCTCTATGTCGAGAAAATCACAAACTCCACTTGTCAACAAACACAAATAATCGAATTAGTCTCTGTTATCAAAGCCAATATTCCAAGCAAATCTTAGTGCTTAGCACCTATTTGATTAGAAGGTCAACATTACAAGTTTACCTTGCTAAAACAGTGGCTGTAGATTGGTTTTCATTCCTACTTTCTCTTCAAAATTACCATCTTCCCTCTGACAGCGAGCTCGAGTTTACGAAATTAACAACTATCCGAACGATACCTGGGTGGCTCTTGTACAAACATCGGTGCTATTCTTCGCAGTTTCAAATACACCATATCTGCTATCTTTCTCTAACGTACAACTGAGCTTGTTTCATCGTAAAAAAATGACCATTGAGCGAGATTTTCGATTACTGAGCGACACTGTCGTTTTGACTTCTTCAATCCATGCATATCATTTGTATGTCACGCAATGACATATCACACTCCTTACAAGGAAGGCTTGGTTACCAATATTCCTTCAGGTGTTACACAAGTTTTGCGGATTTTGGTTTGTTAAAAAAGACACTCTGTGATCTAAAATTCTTCAAACAAATGGAAAAAACGCCAAAAAGAACGAGATAGGTTAAGGAAGAAAGAACCTTACCACCGACCGACAGACAAGCAGCCCGAACGATAGAAAGAAAACGAACTTGTAAGCAAACAAAGGAAGAAATGAAGGAAATAAACAAATGTAAAATTTAGAAGAAGGAAAGTAGTAATAAAATAATGGGAAGGGAAAAGCGGGAACGCTCAACACTAAAGAAAACCAAATTTAATAAGGTGAACCAATCCTAATGATATATATAATGACCATCGCGTCATTCAAAATTTTTAAACAAACAGATGATCGCGCAGCCACGTTGTCCTTCCGGATAACACATGAAATGGATATCAATTGCTCTTTTGGTTTCAGAGGTTAGCTGGGGGACAGTGCTCCCAAGATAAACGAAGACGAGCAAAAGAAAAAAAGTGCCCTTATCCTCCCGTTGCTTTCATGTGGAAAAAGCATCTCAGCACACACACAGTCTGTCGGCGTAAGTGATGTTGAGTCGGAGATCAACTTAATTTTTGCACGGGCTTTAGTTTTCACTGCACCTTGTGACATTTCGGGCATGACCATCTGTCCAGTTCATCCCACCTCCATGGGCATTGGGTGGTGGAGAGGTTCCCAACGATACCTTATCGAGCTACGCCAAAGGGAAATCGCGCAAGGCTGACCGCGGTATTAACAAGGCGCTTTCGGAGACTATCTAAGACGTACCAGAGCCAACAGGTACAAATTTTCCCGTAAGGCAACGTAGTTTTGCTAATTCATGTTAGGGGAAGGTCAATATGAAATTTAAAAGTTGTGTCTTATTTTCAAACTGAGCGAAAAGCCGTAAGTCGGAAAAAAATTAACATATACTTGCAACAAGAAGCTCGCATTTTTCATAACTAGCCTGTTTTTGGTGTGCGATAATTTAATTATAATGTTTATCACGAACTTAATTTTTTTTTTCCGTAAATGAAACCAACATGCTTATTTTCCTGGAAACCCACCTATAAATGCAACGCTTATGCTATTTATTATTATTATTATTATTATTATTATTATTATTATTATTATTATTATTATGCAGCCTAGACAAAGTGACTGAATCTTTTTCATGTAAGGCTGTTTGCGATGAAATGATGTGAATGAACTTATTATTATTATTATTATTATTATTAAACTGAACTTATTATTATTATTATTATTATTATTATTATTATTATTATTATGGATACTTTTTATAGGCGTAGCTACTAATCTGTGAAGAACTCCGTTAAGTTCTCTCAAATAAACTGAACTCTGACAGTTCCACAATTTTGTAGTCTCATTATATTCCCTCAGAAGCCCTTCAGACTAATCGCTGGTACTGAGGGGCTCATTACAGTGGTTATTTTACATCTCCAAATTGGAGACGGGGCCGCCATAAAAATTTCAACGTGGCCATCCGAACCATTTGAGGGTCTAACCTTCTTCTCTAAATATTTCTGACCATGAGTATGGGTGCGGCCGTGGTTAGAACCCTGCGGTGCAGTTAATATTATTCTAGAAACTTTTTTGTTTTGTTTTTTTTATTTTCAGGAGCACAGTTGTCCTAATAATTATCGTTACTTTGGGTAGGAATATGCCGTGGCTGTAAATTGCAATTAATCGGGATTCATCGGCCATATGGAACTGTGTAGCTAAAGCTAAGCCTAGCTGATGTTACAAAGGGCATTGAATATGTTGTCCTTCTAGAGGACATTTGTTTGTCTTTTAGCATGTCACTGACACATCAGTTCATCGCAAACAGCCTTACATGAAAAAGATTCAGTCACTTTGTCTAGGCTGCATCTGCCAGCAATAAGATTCGTTTTCCGGGCTCTTATCTGCTTTTTGCTTTAAGTATGTTCTTCATTGGTCTTACAAGCTGAGTGCTAAAAGCATTGGTGGCATTTATACCACTGTTAGGCTAACCTTCAGGCGACACTTGCACCACCGGCCCGTGTTACACTACCCGCCTTGAATAGCTTTTGCTAAACGCGGGTAGTGTACATCTGAATAATGTAAAAGATGATTTTAATAAATGGTTGATTTATTTGAGCGTAGCTTACATAAAGCGCGAACTTTCTTATCGTAAAGAAGTAATTGTAATTGCCTTTAAATGCGGTTCTCTTTTATTGTTTTAGTCTCGTCGATAAAGTCAGGCAAGGCTGGGCTATTGAGCTGGACATGGTGTGCCCATTTGACACCAGCCCCCCCAGTGGTACCATTCTGTCCACTGCACGTGCACGATGTACAAAGCATCTGCTTGTAAAACATTTGTACTAAAAAATCCCATACTAAAAGATAAAAAGCTGGTAACAGATTTAGTACCATGTCAGCTAGGGGATTTTAAGCTTGAAGTCGGACGCAGACAAACTGCTGCGGAAAAAAAATATAACCTAGTTGTTTATTTTGTTGGGTGTCCTGCGCGCTTGGTCTCATTACGTGACAAACATGATCGTCTCATTCTACAGACGATTCCTCTTGTGTGCGTCTTCGGGCTGCAAAATTTCTTCTTCTGCGACTATAGATAATCGCATCATCGTTCTTAATGGTACAATTGAGTTACCTTATTTGCTATAGCTGTGTGGAGACTCAAATATGGTTGAATCTGTCAGGAACTGTAATGTTTCATGCAGGAGTCATACGTATGGTTGTTGATTACTTATGCTTTGGTAAACATGGTCGAAGGGAAGATAACAATTTTGAAGGGAGAGTGGCGATGAAAAGCAATCTACAGCCACAAGTTTTGCAAGGTAAACTTGTAATGTTGACTTTCAAATCAAATACGGTGCTAAGCACTAAGATTTGCTTGGAATATTGGCTTCGATAACAGAGACTAATTCGATTATTTGTGTTTGTTGACAAGTGGAGTTTGTGATTTTTCTCGACATAGAGCGTGTTTTTTCCGTGCAGAAGTTAAGAGCCCCAGACTAATTTTTATATCCTTGAAAAGAAGACTATTTCCACTAATCACAGCCTTAATTTCAAGCGCTTCTGAGTTATACCGCATGGGAAAAACGTTTATTGAAAAACTGCTCCAAAATGAGATTTTTAAACAATGAAATATTGGTGATTTTTAAACTCTTGCCGTGCATTCCCAGTTAAGTAAACAATCCTGGTTTTAGACTTGAATCATTTGCCAGTGTCTCTTACACAAATATACCAATTTGAAAAAACCGTGCTTCCTTTTGCGCTTTACACGAGCGAAGTTCTTGTGTTGTTACTCGACGCACTAATTTCCGCCATTTTATGACGGTCGGCGCCCGTTACAGTTTTGGAGAATTTTCTTGAAAATACGGCCAGCTTTGAACAAAAAAAATATATCACGTTTGTTGGTTTATCATAGGGTATCTCTGAGCGAAATATGAAGATGTTGAATTTTTGAAGCATGTGCCACATTTTACTGATATCACGCGGTCGTCACAGACATTCTCTCTTCAGAAGTTGGGATTCTATCACAACAATACTTTCTTTGATGCAGGTGAAGCTAGAAGCAAACATTACTATCTATTACTTGCTTATTCAATCAAAAGCTACCTTACCAAATAGTGCAAAGAGGTTACAGGATAAATTTTCCTTTATCGAGAAGAATTATCTGAGATTTATCTTCTGCCAATTAATGTCTGTATGGAAACGTATCTGCGAGATTTTCAAGATAAGGTAACCAATTATACAATTTGCACGAATATTCTGCTAAAGAAACTAGGAAAAGTGGATTCCGATCTCTGCTCGTTTTGCAACTTTTCAAGAGAAGATTTAGAACACCAGTTATTTTTTGCCCTTTATTAAAAGTGTTCTGGGATGATTTCAGGCTTTTTTAGTACGACGTTATGAAAGAAGATACTACTTTATCTTGGAAAGATGTAATTGTGGGCGTAAGTGGAAATATTGAAATAATATTGTATTGTTGAACTACTGTATTTTACTAGGAAAATCACTAATTTATTACTGCAGGAGAAATAATACTGTTTTTCCTCAATTTTCTTAAATGAGTGTTGAAGCTGAGCCAGACCTCTTTGGAACCGTCTTATGCGTCTTCATTTGAAAGCGAACATGGTTTTCTATCGTATTCGTCCAAAAGGGGAGTTTAGAAAATCCTTTTAACTAGAGAATGTTGAAAACGCATCTTTTTCTGCGAGAATAATTAGTAATTGGAGAATTAGGAAAACGTTAATGACTTTGAGAATTTTCAAATAGAAACGAAAGGCGAGTAAAGGTAGGCATTTGCTATAATTTTGTCGTAGACGATATGTGAATCTCCGTAGGATAGCAATATCCTGGATATTATAGAAAATAAAAGTTTTTGGAAACGATGTTGTGATTAAAACATTCTATGCTCTATTTTGTATGGATAAGGTAATACTCATACTTAATGCTGGATCACTTTCTCTGACGTTCGTATTAAAATAACATTCGCAGCTGCTTAAGTTGCGTTCGTGCACTCTGCGATGGCCTCTCGTGTATAAATAATTTAAATTTTTGGAAAATCTATTAGAAGAAGCCGGTTTATTAAGTTGTACGTGTTTTGAAAGCTTGATAAAACACAATATCAAGCCCCTTATACTGTTTTTTTTTGTTTTTTATTCTCAGCAACTGTTGAGAACATCCCTTTTTTCACGTTGATCCGCTTTTGGTCAGTCTGTTAGCTTGAACGTTTATCATCTAATGTTCAATTAAAGGTCCATACAACGAACAAAGTGGATTGCGACCAAACGTCTTGTGATTTCTTTCCTGAATTATTTTGAACTGATAGTTTAACGAAAGACAGTACAAGTCTTCCATCGCCTTTCCACAATAAACATCATAACAGTTGAACACACATTTTTGCTGACTCTACGAAAAAAGGAACAAGGTATCTTCTCTAGAGCTTAGATAAAATTCTGTCACATTGTTTATTGACTACCAAACGCCCAACGCACGTATGTAAATAGTACAAATTTCTGACTTCCTAACAACGGGAACTTAAGCAACGAGGACGGCGACGGCAACGACAGCGATGCAACACAATAGGATTTATTAGGAAAAACTAGCACTCCGGACAGTTTTAGACGAGTAAAAATAATCACAAAGTAACCCAAGTAAAATGAAATTACATGTTTTTTAGTGTCGTTCCTGTTGTCGTTGCCGTCGTCAACCCTAAGTTCCTTTGCATGCCCAAAATTTCGAAATTTGAAGGAGATCTAGAACGTGGGATCAAGACGAAGAACTTTTCTTTCACTTTCTGGACTTGAATACCATTGCCGTTGAATATCCCTGTATAATTCCTTCATATTTTGCAAGTTAAACGGCTTGAAAAAATAGATCCTTTAAAGTGAATATTCATTTCTAAGAGACGTTTTCGTTGCGTTACCGTCGAGCTTTCGTTTCTTCCCTATTTGTTCGACATCATTAAAAGTAACAAAGGTTTCCTAACAATTCTGATCCTACAAGAATAAAACCTTTCTTTCCAAATACGTTATGAATCCTTTAACAGTTGTCATGTCAAAGAGATGAAAACACTGTTATCAAAAAGATTATGAATCCTTAACAGTCTTTATACCTTAAAAGTGAGAACATTCTCACAAAATAGATGATGAACCCTTTCTAGTTGTAAGGCTACAGAAAAGAAAACATTCTTACCAAATACGGTAGAACGTTTGAGATTGTTGTAGAGTCTTGAGTAGTGAAGAGAAATTACCATTAAATGCGGGAGATATTAAACACGACGGAAGATATACAGTGACCAAAATGTTATGCCTGCACCTGCACCGTGTTTTGTCATATAAAATGTTTTAAACATGTTATATTTTTAGTTCATCGGCGTCAAAACCAACAGCGGCACTCTTATAGTTTCTCAAAGTCCGACTGTAAGCAGTTCAATCCTTTTATTTATTAAAATTCGCTCACTAAATATTTGTTACTTAAAGTGATAAATAAGAAAATCCCACGAAAGACTTTCAAAAGAAATTGTAGAGACTGACTTTTATGCAAGACTTGGCAAGCATTCCTTCTCTTATTTTAAGTCTTAGCAATATTATCCACGTCATAACTGACGGATCAGATAATTAACTCTGTGTGTTTATTATAAGTGCTAGAGTAAACCCTACGAATGTCGTACTGAGCCTTCTCCCTAGAAACTCAACGTAGTTGCGGAACAACAGTTGCGTTACATAGGTGTGTTCTTGCTTTTCTATTTTTTTTTAACTTTATCAAGAAGCATGTTAATAGTAACTGTTGGTTTATATCTTATAGTTTCATTCATGTAGGCCTTCTCCTGATTGTTCTCAATTTAACTTCTTCTGTTTTAATAATTTTTATTGTTATCCGGCCTTCGATCGTCACCTTCCCATAATATTTGAAGTGTTACATTGTACTTCAAAAAACCAAGAGACGGACTGAAAGAACGTGGCACAGACTTTTCTTGATAACCAATTTTGAGGTGTTTACGAAACCGGATGAAACTCTCTTTGGAGGTTGATAGAGCCTCTGAAATTGGGTTCGATGTTAGGAGGAGGCATCCTAATCGGTTGAAATTGTTCGGTTGCGTGAGCTTCCCCTGTAACTAAAGGGTAAAGTAATTCGGCTGGTTCTGATCCTTGACCAGTCGTGTACCATTTTGGCGAAATTTTGAATTGTTTTGGACCCCGCACATGTTGGTACTTAGTTTAAACTATTAACAAAAATATGGCCCACAGTTTAGGAGTTGTTGGAAGATTTTTTTATTCAAGAACTGATGAAGCTTCGGTTTCACATAGGTTTATTTTCCCTTGTCTTACCGAGAAGAAATGCGCCCTGGCACAAGCGTACGCAACCCACTTCCGCTCCTCCCCCAGTCAACAAAAAAAATATATTTTATACGGGCAAAACTAAACTGTGTTCAGTCACAAAATTCTTCTTAAAATGATAAAAACGTCAAAAAATTATCAAGAAGTAAAAACAGCCTTTAAAGTTGGGTGAAAAATTATCGTAGATGTTCTTGTATAATTCCTTCATATTTTGCAAGTTAAACGGCTAGGGAAAAAAAAATTAGATCATATAAAGTGAATACTTATTTCTAAGAGACGTTTTCGTTGGCGTTACCGTCGTGCTTTCGTTTCTTCCCTATTTGTTCGACAACATTAAAAGTAACAAAAGTTTCGTTTCATTTCTGATCCTACAAGAATAAAACCTTTCTTTCCAAATACGTTATGAATCCTTTAACAGTTGTCATGTCAAAGGGATGAAAACACTGTTGTCAAACAGATTATGAATCCTTTAACAGTCTTTATACCTTAAAAATGAGAACATTCTCACTTAATAGATGCTGAACCCTTTATAACTGTAAGGCTACAGAAAAGAAAACATTCTTACCAAATACGGTAGAAGGCCCTTAACGTGTGAGGTTGTTGTAGAGTCTTGAGTAGTGAAGAGAAATTACCATTAAATGCGGGAGATATACAGTGATCAAAATGTTATGCCTGCACCTGCACCGTGTTTTGTCGTATAAAATGTTTTAAACATGTTATATTTTTAGTTCATCGGCGTCAAAGTCAACAGTGCACTCTTATAGTTTCTCCAAGTCCGACTGTAAACAGTTCAATGGTTTTAATCATCAAAATTAGTTCAATAAATATTTGTTACTTAAAGTAATAAATAAGAAAATTTCACGAAAAACGTCTAAAAGAAATTGTAGAGACTGACTTTTATGAAAGACGTGCCATCCATTTCTTCTCTTATTTTACGTCTTAGCAATATTATCTTCATTATAACTGACGGATCAGATAATTAACTCTGTAGTGTATGTTTAATTGCTAGAGCAAACCCTACGAATGTCGAACTAAACTTTAGCCCTAGCAACTCAATATTAGTAGCGGCACAACAGTTGCGGCACATAGCTCTGTTTTTGCTTTTTTAACTTTATTAAGAGCGGATGTCTGTAAATATCAACCAGAGGTGTGCAATAGCGAAAAATTCAAAATTCTCAAAAAAATTCACAACATAGCCCACGGTAAACTATTGCAAGAAATACATGTTTTACTTCGATCCGATAATTATTTTTGATGTGAGGCTATGATCTTGAATTCACCGCTCCTGAACCGGGTTTTCGGTGTCTGACACCACATGTTGCGAAGACCTTGTTTTAAAAATCAAACCAGTTTCGTTCCAAACGAAAAACATCCAGTCTGATAAAGTACATAATTATAGACATCATGAATGGTATGTTACTCATCTGAAGTGAAAATTAAATATTTAGGAGATTTTTCAATATTTACAATTTTTTAAGCGATTTCTCGTGATGCCAAATTGACAAATTTGCGACGCTAAAATCATCAACTGGTACATGGCGTTGAGGATAAAGATTTACACCACGTGAAAGAGCATCATTTCTTCTTATAAAATCCGCTTTCAAAACTATGGGCAACACAAAAGGAAATTTTTGAGGCCGCGAATTACAAGTAGTACTTTAGTGAAATTTGAGCTTTTCTGTCACGGCATTCCGATGCTAAAACTCAAATAAACATCACATGAAAACGTTTCAAACAACAATGGTGTATTAATTCTTGGTACAGGGCACTGCCTGTGCATGACCTATGCTTATAAGACTATTTTCCTTGGTTTTCTATCTTTTAAGGGCAATTTCAAAAGATTTTAGCGGAGTTCAAAAGCCGTACACGGGTCAGTTTACGGTGTCAACCGGTCGCAACACTAGTAAATATGGAATAAAATGAAACCAGGACTTCTTTCATTTAATCTTACTTTGAAAAAAAATGGAGCAAATAGGTAAGAGTGCTATGTAATTCATACCTTTGAGCGGCCACACTGGATGTTTAAGAAATATGGGACATCTATAGGAAACATCGTAACACTTTAGGCCGTTTTATACATTTGGTCACAAAGATTGTGTTACATACATTTCACCGGTAGACCGCTGACCTTGCACTTACGTACGCCCTTGTCCACGGGATAGCAATCGATGTTTTGTGCAGCTAGACCCCAAAGACAATTAATTATATAATCAGTTCAAACTGAGGTTACGGGTTTGGCTTATCATAATTTTATCTGGTTGCGTCTAAACACGCGCAGTTGTTTTGATTTTTGATAAAGTTTTTCAAATTTCAGTCTAACGTAGCCTCCGAATACAGCCGCCTCTCATCGCTCCCGTCCCCGAGGGGCGTTTCGCGAAACGGCCCTCGGGGGCCGGGAGCGATAAGAGGCGGCTTTATTCGCAGGCTACCATGAATGCTACTCAAGGAGAGTTAAAAGCAATGTCACTGTCTAGTTCATCTGGATAAGACCCAATTTTCAATTTATTGTTCGCAAAAATTGTCTGTTGTATGATAGTTTTCATACGATAAAAGGTAGTTTATCCATCAGTAATGGAATTTGAGCAGACAAAATATGGTTTCTTTGGCCTTAATGGGTCAAAGTAAGAACACGATCCAACAAGATCATGTTGCCTGAATATATGGTGCTATGCTCTGAATTTTTAGAGTACTTGCGAAAGCCGACAGGCACTAATATCGAGGTCATCTTGTGGATAAGTCTAGATTGCACAAATGTGATGCTCCGATCTCCCTTCGTTTGCTTGAAACGATTAGCTGCCCAACTTGGTGGGACCGGCGCAGAATCGGTTTTGGCAGCGCCGTCTGATGCCATAAGCATCTCGATGTCTTGAGCAAATAGACCTGATCAGATGGCTGTCCGAGTCGATTTCGAAGATACTAAGGGAAATTTTACGCTGAAGTTTAGTCAGTTAGTTATGTCAGTTTGTAGAACTGGCTTTACAGCCAAAGGAGCGTAGCTGTGCCCTCCAGGCTGTGAAACCCTGGTCCTCTCTCTGACAAAAATTGCTCCCCCTGCGCTCCTCCCTTATTCCTGCTGACAATGTACTGTGGTCGACTGTCGCAGGTGTGAGTCGTACTACAGGAAATATTGAGGAAGATAGGGATGACAGTGGTGACGCAACCCCGTTTCCCTCCTCGCTCTTACCCCGCCGCCTTCCCCTCAACCTCCCCATTCTTTACGTCGGGAGACTGCTACAGTGACAAAGCACACGGCCAAATAACTTCCTAACCTCCTCATTCTTTACGTCGGGAGACTGTAACAGTGACAAAACACACGGCCAAATAACTTTTTTTAAAAAAATCACTAAAAATCGTAAATGTGTGTGGATGTAATAACCAGTAATTCAGAATCAAATTGCAAGCGTTATTTAAGGTAATTCTTATTTAAGGTCAGGAGTTTTGCGTTACAGTAATTCGATACCTGCTCTGTCTACGAGAAGCTCCGCCTCAGTTTTCAGTGTTCAGTCAGCAAACCCCGTGGCCCCTTAGATAGTTTTCGAAGCGGCAGTGAAAAATCACCCTTGGCATGCGCCCGGAGGGTACCCTGTGAGCAGAGGCCCTTCGATCTTCCTAGATAAGTCGAAGGGCCACTGCTCGCAGGGTACCCGGGGGGTGAACCTTTACATAAAAATTGACAGGGGTGAGCGTAGCTTTCGGGGGTTAAAATTCGTGGTTTGGTACCTGTCAAAGGTATGGCGCTACCTTTCAGCCATTTTTAGGGTATTCTCGGTTTTCACTGTCACGCCATTGAAAAAAAAAAAGGAAACCATTCCATGAATGAAGTCAAGAAATTGACATGGTATAGAGGATAAATGAATAAGGCATCTGTTCAAGTGTCAGGTTTGTGCGGCATTCCGTACTCGAGTTATTTGACAAAATGTTCCACATAAATTTATAGAGCTTTGTATGGAGACGCCAAGTTTGTGTCCCTCTGAGGGGCAGAAACATGGCGGCCGGAAATAGGAAAAAACATCTGGAGTTCACGTTTGCCAGAAAAGAGGTTTGTTTGCCCTTGTGAATTTTCGAATGTTTAGATTAATATTTCTCCTCAAACTTGTTTAGAATGTTTAGAATCACCCGAAGAGTCATTTTTAAGATACGGAAAAGCTCTGTCACGGCCGTCCTCCTGATGTCACGCACGATGGAAAGTCGGAAATTGAAACTGTTCTATTTTCAAAAGGATGCACGACATCGAGCTAAGAAATTGTGAACAGACATATTTTTAGGCAATGCTTCCTTGAATGAAGGTAAAAATTTTGTAGGCCTCCCAGTTTTGAATTCTAGAATTTGGTGACGTCACGTGAAAACCAAGAAGAGCGAAAACATATAGGAGAAAGTTATTATAAATGTCTGTCAACTGTCAGTTAGCGTATTCATTTTAGAGTTGGTACCTCTAAGTGGGAAAATTGTACAGACCACGGCTACAAAACAAATTCTGGTACCTTTTAGTGGTACTTTTCAAAATTTAAGACGATCAACTCGTCAATTTGATATGGGAGTCCCCCTCCCCCTGGGGGCAAGTGATCTGTGCAAACTGTAACGCAATCTCTGCCGTTAAACGTATTTTTAAATCGCGGTAAAATACATATATCGTTCCTGATTGATATGATGATTTCTACAATGTAAAGAACGCTCGCTCAAAAGGTATGAATTACGTAGCACTTGTAGCTATTGTTCCATTTGTTCTAAAGTCAGATTTAATGCAAAACATTCTGGTCCGAATTCAAAACGTTGACTACGTAAACTGACCTTTGTGACCTTTATACGCTTTTGAACTCGGGGTCTACTAAAACTACTACAATCTTTTGTGCCTGCCCCGAAATGATTAAAAACCATGGAAAGTGATATTATGAACGTGGGCCAAAATCTATAGCAAGTACCAACAAACAATTGTTGTTTGAAACGTTTTCATGTTGTGTTAATCTGAGTTTTGGCATCGGAATGCCGTGACAGAAAAGCTCAAATTTCACTAAAGTACTACTTGTAATTCGCGGCCTCAAAAATTTCCTTTTGTGCTGCCCATAGTTTTGAAAGCGGATTTTATAAGAAGAAATGATGCTCTTTCACGTGGTGTAAATCTTTATCCTCAACGCCATGTACCAGTTGATGATTTTAGCGTCGCAAATTTGTCAATTTGGCATCACGAGAAATCGCTTAAAAAATTGTAAATATTGAAAAATCTCCTAAATATTTAATTTTCACTTCAGATGAGTAACATACCATTCATGATGTCTATAATTATGTACTTTATCAGACTGGATGTTTTTCGTTTGGAACGAAACTGGTTTGATTTTTAAAACAAGGTCTTCGCAACATGTGGTGTCAGACACCGAAAACCCGGTTCAGGAGCGGTGAATTCAAGATCATAGCCTCACATCAAAAATAATTATCGGATCGAAGTAAAACATGTATTTCTTGCAATAGTTTACCGTGGGCTATGTTGTGAATTTTTTTGAGAATTTTGAATTTTTCGCTATTGCACACCTCTGGTTGATATTTACAGACATCCGCTCTTAATAAGCATGTTAATGGTAACTGTTGGTTTATATCTTACAGTTTCATTCACGTGGGCCTTCTCCTGATTGTATTCAATTTGACTTCTAATCTTTTAATACTTTTTATTGTTATTCGGCCTTCGATCATCACCTTCCCATAATATCTGAAGTGTTAAATTGTACTTCAAAACACCGAAAGTTGGGCTGAAAAAGCGTGGCCCAGCTTTTTCTTTTTTTTTTTTTTTAACCAATTTTGAGGTGTTTACGAAATCGGATGAAACGCTCTTTGGAGTGTTTGATATAGCCTCTCAAATTGCGTTCGATGTTATGAGGAGGCATCCTAATGGGTTGAAATTGTTCCGGTTGCGTGAGCTTCCCCTGTAACTAAAGGGTAAAGTAATTCGACTGGTTCTGATCCTTGACCAGTCGTGTACCATTTCAGCGAATTTTAATTTTGAATTGTTTTGGACCGCGCACATGCTGGTACTTAGTTTAAACTGTAAACAAAAACATGGCTCCCAATTTAGGAATTGTTGGAAGATTTTTTGCTTTAAGAACTGATGAAGCTTCGGTTTCACATAGGTTTATTTTCCCTTGTCTTAACGAGAAGAAATGCGCCCAGGCACAAGCGTACGCCACCCGCTTCCGCTCCTCCCCTCAGTCAACAAAAAAAATTATTTTATACGAACAAAACTGAACTGTGATCAGTCACCGAATTCTTCTTAAAATGATTAGGTCGAAGAATTACCAAGAAAGGAAAAACAGCTTTACGTTAGGTGAAAAACGATCGTAGATGTTCCTGTATAACTCCTTCATAATTATTTTGCAAGTTAAATGGCCAGGAAAAAAAAGATCACATAAAGGGAATACTTATTTCTAAGAGACGTTTTCGTTGGCGTTACCGTCGTGCTTTCGTTTCTTCCCTATTTGTTCGACATCATCAAAAGTAACAAAAGTTTCGTTTCAATTCTAATCCTACAAGAATAAAACCTTTCTTTCCAAATACGTTATGAATCCTTTAACAGTTGTCATGTCAAAGAGATGAAAACACTGTTGTCAAACAGATTATGAATCCTTTAACAGTCTTTATACCTTAAAAATGAGAACATTCTCACTAAATAGATGATGAACCCTTTATAACTGTAAGGCTACAGAAAAGAAAACATTCTTACCAAGTACGGTAGAAGGTCCTTAACGTGTGAGTTTGTTGTAGAGTCTTGAGTAGTGAAGAGAAATTACCATTAAATGCGGGAGATATACAGTGATCAAAATGTTATGCCTGCACCTGCACCGTGTTTTGTCGTATAAAATGTTTTAAACATGTTATATTTTTAGTTCATCAGCGTCAAAGCCAACAGTGACACTCTTATAGTTTCTCCAAGTCCGACTGTAAACAGTTCATTGGTTTTAATTATCAAAATTAGTTCAATAAATATTTGTTACTTAAAGTGATAAATAAGAAAATTCCACGAAAAACGACTAAAAGAAATTATAGAGACTGACTTTTATGTACGACGTGGCATCCATTTCTTCTCTTATTTTACGTCTTAGCAATATTATCTTCATTATAACTGACGGATCAGATAATTAACTCTGTAGTGTATGTTTAATTGCTAGAGCAAACCCTACGAATGTCGAACTAAACTTTAGCCCTAGCAACTCAATATTAGTAGCGGCACAACAGTTGCGGCACATAGCTCTGTTGTTGTTTTTTAACATTATTTATAAGCATGTTAATGGTAACTGTTTGTTTATATCTTACAGTTTTATTCACGTGGGCCTTCTCCTGATTGTTTTCAATTTGACTTCTAATGTTTTAATACTTTTTATTGTTATTCGGCCTTCGATCATCACCTTCCCATAATATCTGAAGTGTTAAATTGTACTTCAAAACACCTTGTGGTGGGCTGAGAAAATGTGCCCCAGCTTTTTTTTTTTTAACCAACTTTGAGGTGTTTACGAAATCAGATGAAACGCTCTTTGGAGTGTTTGATATAGCCTCTCAAATTGCGTTCGATGTTATGAGGAGGCATCCTAATCGGTTGAAATTTTTGCGGTTACGTGAGCATCCTCTGTGGCCAAAGGGTAAAGTAATTCGGCTGGTTCTGATCCTTGACCAGTAGTGTACCATTTCGGCGAATTTTTGAATTGTTTTGGAACGCGCACATGCTGGTACTTAGTTTAAACTGTAAACAAAATTATGGCCCAGAGTTTACGAATTGTTGGAAGAATTTTTGCTTCAAGAACTGATGAATCTTCAGTTTCACAAAGGTTTATTTTCCGTTGTCTTAACTAGAAGAAATGCGCCGTGGCACAAGCGTACGCCACCCACTTCCGCTCCTTCCCCCAGTCAACAAAAAATATATATTTTATACGGTGAAAACTAAACTGTGTTCAGTCACCAAATTCTTCTTAAAATGATAAAAAGGGCAAAGAATTATCAAGAAGGAAAATCAGCCTTACGTTGGGTGAAAAATTATCGTAGACGTCCTGCATAATTCCTTCATATTTTGCAAGTTAATCGGTTTGGAAAAAAATAGATCATATCAAGTGAACACTTATTTCTAAGAGACGTTTTCGTTTTTTCGTTACCGTGTCGTGCTTTCGTTTCTTCCCTATTTGTTCGACATCATCAAAAGTAACAAACGTTTCCGGTAACAATTCTGATCCTACAAGAATAAAACCTTTCTTTCCAAATACGTTATGAATCCTTTAACAGTTGTCATGTAAAAGGGATGAAAACACTGTTGTCAAAAATATTATGAATCCTTTAACAATCTTTAAACCTTAAAAATGAGAACATTCTCGCTAAATAGACGATGATGCCTTTATAGTTGTAAGGCTACAGAAAAGAAAACATTCTTACCAAATACGGTAGAAGGCCCAGTTAACGTGTGAGTTTGTTGTAGAGTCTTGAGTAGTGAAGAGAAATTACCATTAAATACTGGAAGATATACAGTGATCAAAATGTTATGCGTGCACCTGCACCGTGTTTTGTCATATAAAATGTTTTAAACATGTTATATTTTTAGTTCATCGGCGTCAAAGTCAACAGCGGCACTCTTATAGTTTGTCCAAGTCCGACTGTAAACAGTTCAATCCTTTTATTCGCTCACTAAATATTTGTTACTTAAAGCGATAAAAAAGAAATTGTAGAGATTTACTTTTATGTAAGACGTGGCATGCATTTCATCTCTTATTTTACGTCTAAGCAATATTATATTGGTTATAACTGACGGATCAGGTAATTAATTCTTAGTAAACCCTAGGAATGTCGTACTGAACTTTAGCCCTATCAACTCAATGTTAGTAGCGGCACAACAGTAGCGGTACATTTTTTTTAATTTTATTAATAAGCATGTTAATAGTAACTGTTGGTTTATATCTTACAGTTTTATTCATGTAGGCCTTCTCATGATTGTTTTCAAGTTGACTACTAATGTTTTAATACTTTTTATTGTTATCCGGCCTTCGATCATCACCTTCCCATAATATTTGAAGTGTTAAGAACTACTGACTGTAAATATAAAAAATCCCACGAAAGATAGGAAATTTCGGATTTCATTTTATTTCACCTGAATGTCCCCTTTGGTGAACTATTTTTAAAAAATCACAATTAAAAGTTCCACCGCTCTTTCGTTTTTCTAACAATTAGAAAAGTTGAGTTTACGGCTTCACGCCCGATTCAGCACCCCGGAGAAATGGGAAAATCGTGCATCTTTAGTAGGCTCGCACACAGCAACGAGAGCTACTACCGTCTTTCTATCTCGGCTGCAAGTAAATCATTCTATTATCTCTCGTTAAGTGCAAAAATGAAGTCGCAAGTCATATTTTTAATGTGGTAATTCACTAGTTGAAAATAGCGACCTTCGAGGATCATATTTCGAATTGAAATTAGGGCTGATTTTAGAGGCCTAAATCTCCCCTATATCTGTCCTAGCAAATGTTTTCTGGAGCAAAACCGTAGGTGAAGTCTAACCTTAATCCTACTTTTTCACTCCATCAAAGCGCCTTCTTTGGCCCGCTAAAAGCGAAGCATCCAGAACTAAAAATTTGCAGGGTATTTTCACTAATTCGATGGCTCGCTGTCACGATTACCATCACGCGAATCACATAACTAAAACAATCCACTCATGTAAAGTTAACGGCTTTTCTTTTGTTCTCAACGACAAATCTCCAAGGCAGGTATTTAATAATTCAGTTCCTTTACAATACCACGTCATTATTTCAAATTTTGAAAGTAACAAGGTGCCTATTCTGGCATTTACGCGTCAGATTCTGTGCCTGATTTATTTCCATTGTACGCTTCGCAGATTTTTAAAGCTATCCTCCCTTCGCTATTGAAATGTGCATCTTTCAATTATTAACTCGTTTTACATGTAACAAATTCAGTTTTCTCCTAGAGGGGATATCCTCGTTATTTTTCTGTTGAACCGAAAAGGCTTTTTAAGTGACTTGGCCATATTGGGTTAACGTTTTAGTTTCAAATGTGCTGTTTACAAAAAGAAAATTAACCCTTTTGAAGTAGTAAATCGAAAGGATAAGTTCTAAGAAGTACTCAACAGTTCAACAGTTTAAATGATGGAAAATGGACTACCACCGTCCAGGATGGTTATAGTATCGTCCACGTAGCGCTTCCAGATCTTAGGTTTGCAGGGCGCGGATTCTATTGCTTTCGCTTCAAAGATCTCCATGTAGAGATTAGCAATAACTGCGGAAACCGGGCTCCCCATTGCTTCGTCTTCTCGTTGTTCGTAAATCGATCCATTATACTGAAAGTATGTAGATCTCAATACGAAGTGTAAGAGGTCCGCAATTTGAGCAGGTGTTAACGTCGTGCGGTCAGCTTCCGTAGCGCGGCTTGTACGGCATCCTCGATAGAACCGTGGCTAAACAGCGATCTTCACGGATGCGAAGTGAGCTGAGTTGGTCGCCGTGAAATCCGAGTTACCTGTTAGGGGAGACAAACTGTTAGCCAAGAAAGCAGACAAATCATATGTAAAGGAAGCGCTACGTGGACGATACTATCACCATCCTGGACCGAGACAGAGTTGACAGCTTTCTACAACACCCCAACAGTCAGCAACCGACCATCCGTTTCACCATGGAAACCGAGAATAACAGCAAGATCGCCTTTCACGACGCGTCAGTTTCAAGAGAACCAGACGGCTGCCTTACCACCAGCGTCTATAGGAAGCCAACTCACACTGATCAATACTTAGCGTATGATTCACACCACTCTCAATCAGTAAAACGCGGTATTGTGAAGTGTCTGTACGACCGGGCGAAACGTCTCGTGACCAAACCATAAGTCATCTTCTGAGGAGAAGAAGCATCTGTCATCTGTACTGGTCGCTAACGGATATCCTTCTTCCTTTGTGCAGAAGATCACCAAGGCAAGAACAGCCCCCAGGAAAGAGCCCGCGGCAGAGTTTAAATCCACTGCCGTTTTACCATACGTACTGGGTGTATCAGAGCCTCTTCGCCGCTGCCTGGAAAAACAAGGCATTCGCATCACACGACACTCAGGTCACATTTGGTGCGACCTAAGGACACCGTCGATCCGGCTAAACAAGATGGCCCGGTTTACAGGATTCCCTCTGAATGCGTTAAAGTATACATTGGTGAAACAGGGAGATCTATGCACGAGAGAATCAAAGAGCACGACAGGGATATTTGACTCGCCCGTACTCAGACCTCCGCCGTTTCTGAGCACGCCCACGAGACCGGCCATTATCTGCTTTGGAACGAGGTAAAGTTTATTGATCGAGACTCTCACTGGTACACCCGTAGGGTCAAGGAAGCTATCCACATAAGACTTCACCCTAATAACATCAACAGGGGCAGCGGAATTGAAATTCCCGAAGCGTGGATGCCTACGATCAAGAAACTCAACAGGCGTAGTGGTACAACAACAGACCGCTGGGTGAGCAACTTTTCGCCGGAACAGTGAGGATCGAAATGCACCAATCACAGCCGACCATCGTGATATAAATGGTGCCGCGTGACCAGTCGACCTCATTACTGATGAAGGCTAGCAGTAAGCAGTCGAAACCGCGCGATATACATCTCAAAGTGACTACATCGTGAGACAAACGGTAATACACTTATTATTAAAATGTGATAACATTTTAAGTGGCATTTTGTGTTTAAAATCTTGTGGTTTTTTTGGGTCATTAACAGAATATCTACCATTTGGTCTGAGCTGGAGATATTTGCTTTAAGAAAATAGGGAAAAAATATTTTGGCGATGTTTTATAGAGTCGATGTGCCAAAGTATAAGGTTCTGAGTAGCCCTTACAATCGCACACTAATCAGGCCGCCGTTTAAGGTTCATCAGTTGTTATTCAGTTACGTAGTTTGGTAATAGACAACATGTCACGATGAGGTTAACTGAAGCTTTCTGCTTTAAAGTGCTACTACGATCAAAACTTCATGTCACGTATAAAACATAGGTTCTTTACAGCTTATCCGATGTGGCTGTACCTGTCTTGGTCACTGAAATGAAGTTTGGGCCCCGCAAATTGAAAATATTGAGCTTTGAAAAGTGGGGTTTTCGTGTCCGCCATTATGAATTTTTATGTTCCAGTGAGCCCGCGGTATGAAAGTGATTGCAGTTGCGGTATTTTTATTCAAACCTATTGTGTTTTTGTCGTGACGTAATACTCTCAACTCGCTGATCGAGCGAGTACTGTAGTTCTCCTTCTGGCGACGAATTTCAGAGCTGTTTTGACCACAGAGAGCTCTCCTGGATCGTCTTTGCATGATATAGGCAATGGAAATGAAGAAGTCATGACTCTGTAGAGCTAGTTCCGTCTGAAGAAGAGGCAGCCGAATAAGTTCAGCAGCTAGCTCTTTTGCTACAAGAGGAGGAAGAGCAGACTTTGCTGAGTCGTTCATCTCTCGGGTAAGATATTAGAGACAGAGATTAATATTTAGATGTGTTATTTGCTTTATTAACAAAACAGGCAAGCTTTAAAAGTGTAGTGCCTCAGAATCCGCAACAATTTCAGTTGACTACTAGTCAGTTCATTCCGCGGAGGGAGGCTACCGGAGACTCAGTTGAATTGAAATCGAAGTCAAGTTTGGGTTTTTAGCTTTACTTTCGAAAGTTTGCCTTGGTGTTAAATTAGAGTGCACAGTGAAGTTTCGGTTCCGAGCAAGCTTACTGTTTTTGCGCTTTTTTACCATGGAAAAAGAATATAAATTGTAGTGAAAAGCCCTGTACAATGGCTTGAATTTCAGCGGATTGTTCCCTTGTAATTGATGCTAAGTTTCCTCTTGGTTCAATATTTTCTCAGGTGCAAATGTTCAAATTGCTCCCTTGAGCGACTTACCATGCCTGGAGAGTGCTGGTGCTGCATGGACATCATTGTATCCAGATTTGAATAAGTACAGTAATCAATAAACAAATAAATTTGCAAGGCAACAACAATTTGCAATGATTTGTTTTCTTCCCTTGCATCATCCTGAACAATGTAATAGTAACAGTCTTTTCTGTGTACATATATTTTTGTAAGGTGCCCTACATCAGGTTAAACACCACTGCACTAGATGCTTTAAACTACTGAAGAAATGAATAGCTTTATAAATGAAAATTTATTAACATGCTTTCTGGTAACAAGCATCCACCTAGGCAAATGAGGGGAGGAAAAGTAGGAATTTTGCAAATATACATTGAAAACAATGTTCTTGGGAGTTAAAGTTTGTGATTCAGGTATTCATTGAAATTTTTTTGCTTATTCTAATGAAGGGTCAAATCAACCTAACAACAAACATCCTTTGTCCTACATGTCTAAGGGGAAACCCCCAAGCAAGTCTTGATGAGTTTCATACACTGTTGCTGTGGTAACAGTTCTTGATACTTTCACTTTTGGTGTGGTGAGAGTTGGGCAAATGCATGCTACCAAAAATGTAGTAAAGTTGAGACTGTTGTGAGGCACCTTTGATTTTTTGCTCAAACGGTAGATTCAATTTCATTTGTACAACAAATTTATTGGTGAAACAAGATTCTGGCACTCTTTTTCAAACGAACATAAAAATAAAATTATTAATGTACTGTAGACAATGAACCATAGACCTTATTCCAAAATAGCTACCATATTAATATTCTTTTCTTTATATTCAAATTAGTATTTCTTTTAAAACCACACCAAAAGAGAAAACATTTGAATTCTGGTTGCTATACATGGCTCAGGAATGTCTGTGCTTCAGCTCCCTATTAGCAGGGAGCAGGAGGCGGGAAGGGGGGGGGGGGGGGGAGGTGGAGGGTCATGAAAAAATAAGCAGTGAAAAACAGAGGGTCACATAAATTTATGCTCTTGTGATCATAATTTATAGTATGACAGGAAGAGCGAGTCATATATAAAAGGCAAAATAAAATTTGATTTAAGTCATTATTTAACAAAAGCAAGACAAGTTTTAAGTATTAAAGTATTAATGTAAAGGAAATGTCTAGCATAATGGAGTTACATGATGTCAATGGGCTCTATAGATGATTTGAATTATGTTGGGGTAAAATGGTTCCAGTAAGTAACTTACAGTTTGCCTCCATTCTTGTTTTTCCTTTTCTGGTATTTGAGCTACATTGTACAACCTGTTCAGGGGGGGGGGGGGGGGGGGTCATGAAATTTGATTTGCATCGCTATGGAGGGTCACATCATATTCATTGCTCAATTTAAAATCTCCACCTCACTCCCTCCCTGCCCACTAATTTCTGACCAGTCCCTAAAACAGAAGCCTATGTAATGGAAAGAGTACCAAATTGGAGGCATGATGAATGAAGAGAAAAGAGTTTTTTTATTAATTCTATTTGTCAACTGGTGGTTGAGGACAAAAGATCAAGAAAAGCCATTGAGGAGGGTCAGTGCTCTTCAACTGCTAGTTAAGGAGGAGCACTGGCCTTTTCTTGGCTGTCCGTATTTTTCACATGTTGTGCTCTGCAAGGCTTGTTTTGGCCTGTATTTAATAGTAAGAGCTGGGTTTTGAAGTTGTTGCAACTCAGCGTCTGAAAAAGAAATCAAAATTTAAAATACATTACCAATTGAACCTAATTGATAAGAAACAACTGAATGTGAGGTTTTCTTAAAACCTTCCTTAAACCAAAAATTCAAATTATTTCTTCAAGAAAACTACTTAAAAGAAAGAAAGAACCCTTTTGTAAACGCCAAAGACCACCTTATCCAAAGCTGAGTGAAAATGGATAATTAAAGTTGTTTTCTTCGCGTTTGTTTGCACAGTTTTTGCCACAAGCTTTATTTGCACAAGCAAAGTAAACACAAGCTTACTCTTATCGCACTGAGATGTTTTGGAAATGCTTCGGAGGGAAAAGCTAGTTCCGGGAGCTAGTTGCACTTACATTATTTACTCGTTCAATCAAAGTTTAGTACTTTAGAAACGCAATATAAAATGTGTATAAAAATTAGTGACTGCTATTTGTATGGGTGCTGAACAAGGTATCGGGGAATCACCAAGGATAAAAACAATATTCACACATTTCGCCCACTCATGACATAAGCTTACCTTTTGCCGCTCCTTCTCCTTCAGAGATTTTTTTCAGGTTCACGATCTCCTGATCGCTTACCCTTTTCAAAAGATCCAGGTTTAATTTGTGTTCACTGACTTAGGTGGAATGCCCGAGTGTCCCTCGAACTAAACCGAGAAAATAGCAAAACGTGCAAGACAACAAACTGGACCCACACATCTCTCGTTCTGTCGGCCGGACTCGCATGCAGCGCAATTCCTGCCGCTCGATTAGAGCAGTTGCTATACCACTGAACAACACAGCGACTTCCCACCATTGAAAGAACGAAACATTTTTCGAAAACGTGTTCGAAACCGTATGAGAATTTAGCCTCGTAGGGCTCGCCTGCGCTTCGAGTTGAGAGTTTGACGTCACTTGTTTTTGCCGGGTGACCCAGCCTCTGTTGTCCTTGGACACCATCTGCCTTTGGTAACCAGGCCGCAGGAACATGGCGGTTCAATGGCGGATGAAAATTTGTGGAGTTTGAGCGCCAAAAAATCGCACTTTCCTTCATCTTATGAGGATATAACTTGGAAATCATGTACTTTTGGACATAAACTACCAATCAACCGCAAATAAAAAGTATTCGACAATTTGATCGTAGTAGCACTTTAAGACACTGTAGGAACAAATTCCTTGGGCGATGCTATATAGAACCGACGTTATGAATTGTAATCAGGTTATGATTTCTACAGAGAAAGTGAAATTAAAATTAATTTGCGTCATTATTTTTAGACACTGGAAAAAAGAGTATTTTTCTGTAACTCTTCTCCTCACTGCCCCGCTATATTATTCAAAAAAAAACTTAAGGCAGATATAACCCAGTGAGTCTACCGTGGGAAAAAAAATCTTTAGGTCTCTGCCAGTTAACAAATATCGCATATATATGTTCCACACACACATATACAAAGTTCCACTCAAATATTATCCATTTTGTAACATTCAATTTTGCACGAAGAACGTTATTGAATCTTGAAACGCAAAACTGTCACACTTTGCATTGCTCAGCATTACACTGACTTGTGATAGTTTTTTAAATTTTGAGATGCCACAGAGTCAAAGATCTTGCCAAGCAACTATTGTATTGAACTGAACCCATCAAAACTGTTTCAACAATGGTAACCAAACTAGCAAGCCGGCGTGAACTGAACCGAATAACAAACTAACGCCGACCAACCCTGGGGTACAGTACACTCTCCCCAGGTTGCCTTCGTCGTTATAAACCAAGATCGCGGGAGTTCGATCGAAGCGTACGAGTCTCAAAAATCTTCTAGGGTCTTCCTTGAGGTTCACAAACCCAACTGTGAACGAAAAAGTACCCCTTTAACATACATATAAAGAAAAAACTATCAAATTTCTCCTTGTAGTATTAAAGATTAAACCTATTGTTTCGCGGCGTTGTGGTTGCCGTCATCGTCATCGTTGCTTAGTTCCCTAAAAAAAAGCGCCACACCAATACTTAGTGAATAGCAGCCATTGTGTTGGCGAGCCTTATAATAAGTCATATAAACACATGGTTACCTTTTATTTGTTTGAAAGAAAAGAATAATTTTGTTTTATTTTGAGACTCATTTTATTTTAAGAAACTCGGCAATGTGTTATTACAATCTACGACAGCTCCGAATATTGCAAAATACACCAAAGTATTAGTATTACTGCAATTTCAATACGAATGGCTTTGTTATAATTCATAATCCTTACGAGGCATGAGAAGTCTAGAAATTTAATGATATAAAAAATCTACGAGGCATGAGAAGTCTAGACATTTAATGATATAAAAAATATGTTGCAACTCTTGTAATGTTATGTATTTAGGTCTGTTACATGTATGTCTCTGCCTTATCTTTGAGATGGCCACCTTTATTGTATATGTTTTTACTACAAAACCAATAGAACCAAGGGTGATCTCCCCTGAAAAGCTCTTACAAGAATGCTGAGATCATCCTGCTACTAAATTAAAGTAACTGTAGATTCAATTGATGGAATTAAAAAAAGTGGCAAAAGTAAATAAAGTGAAGTAAAGTGAAAATGACATTAGTTATCACAAATCACGACAGCTGTTGTTAAAATTCTTGATAGTTATTAAAATTCACTACATTATTACAATTCGCGGCCGTATACATTGGTTTAAAAAAATCAACGTCTTCTCAGTGTTCACAGTAGCAAGAAAAGCCTCCCTAAAAGATGCCGCTCAGCATGCTCAGGATTCTGACACAAGTTCTTTCACCAGTGAGAAGTAGAACGCGGAGAAAGTTTATGATCAGTGTTTTGCTCCTAAGCGGAGTTACCTTTATGATCATATTTAGAGTATTGCTGAACAAGGACCCGTTTTTTGAAACGTATTAAGCAGGCTGCCCAGGATATGCAAAACGAAGAAACCTCGCAGAAGGGATTGCTCAGCAAGAACAGCCAAGAACTTGCTTTAAAAATGCCGGCTCTACTGACTCCGTCGCTGACCAAAGAAGAAACTCTTCCACATTTTGTTTTTATCTGGTCTTTGCTATGGCGAAACACAGGATCACTTAGAACCTTATCCATCTGGGTTTTTTTTCCCGGCCAGATAATAGTAAGCCGCTGCTTTCTTTATGATAGCTATATGAGTAGCTGTATGTTCTTGCTCCATGTACATTCAGCGCATGCGTGTTTGGCCATGTCGTATAGTAGAATGACGTGTCGTTAGTTTTGGAAATGAGTCATCCTCATTGTTCAGCGGCTAAGCATTAACCGCGAAATAACCTCAATTGAAAGATTCTAAACATTTGGGGTCGTTTAGACTTATACATCTCAGAGAGGACTTGTTCCATTTTTTGGTTTATTATTATTATTATTATTATCATTATTATCATCATCCTCATTATCATCATCATCATAATCATTATTATTATTATTACTATTATTACTATTATTATTATTATAATTATTATTATTATTATAATTATTATTATTATTATTATTATTATTGTTATTATTATTAGTATTATTACTGAAAAGCCAATTATTTGAATTTCCATCTTATATATTATTTATGGCCGCGGCCTACTCGCGGCCTGAACGCAGCTTTTAAATGCTGTGACACCAAACGCCGTATGCCGTTTTCGGCTATGTTCATGTTTATAATTTTGTTTAAATACAAGAAAGATCCTCGCAGTTAGTACGCAACTAAAGCAGCTTAAGCGATTAGAATGTCAATGTGTGGCATATGCGCAGTGAAATTGTGCATATGCCGCACATCCGCCCTCCGATTTCCTTTTCCTGAGTATGCCTGTGCCACTCACCGAACAATACATCATTCTCTTGGATATTAGATTGTTGTAAGTTGACAAACAAAATTAAGTCCCGTAAAGAGATTAAAATGTTGATGATTTTAAGCCTAGCGTGAGAAACGCCAAACTTCACGGTGGCCAATTTAAATTCTCAAATCAGTTAATAAAACCAATTTTTTCGCTTACCCTGCTAATGGCCAAGGTTCCACTGATTGTATATTAGTAAATCTATACAAAAGATAACTTATTGGCAACACAATACATTACTAACTATCCTTTATTTTTTCCACGTGGTACTTACAGTAATACCTAACATCCTACGTTCAAATGTGACCGCTCAATTTTAAAGAATGTACAACTGAACAATGAGAGATAATAATATAAACAAATGAAGCAAGAAACGAAGAATAATGTCAGTTTCTTCGACTAATACCAGGCGTGGTTACCCTTGAATATAACCTGGGTGTTATATTGACTAACCAGGCCTCTTGTTCATAAAGGGAGGAAAACGTAGGGGGAACGGTGTTTGGTGATCGCACATAATGCGTCCGAAGTTTTCTTCAGGTTCATATTTCCATGAATTTTCTTTCGTAGTTTGTCATATATTCCCTTCATTGTTTTTGCTGTGCTTGATTCAGCTCCTTCAGCAGTAAAGCTTGAAGGAATGGTTGTGGGTTTTCCCCAACTCCGCCCCCCTCCCCTCACCCCTACAAAAAAATAAATTAAATAAGCTCGAGAGGATTATACCTGTACAAGAAATAAGAAGGCTACAGACGGGTTAACCTGTCAATCTTTGAAGCTGAAACAAGAAATCCACATTTCGATTCATTTACTATTTATCTAATGCTTGGTGTAATTGCTTGTTTTTGTAAGTTCGTACTCAAGTCTTTATTTCATCGCGAGGTTGTGAAGTTTCTCCAAGCATTCTACCGAGGCTCTATGTTGAGAAAAAGTATTTGGGTAAAGTTTGCATTCCCGTGAGAAACGAAATGAGTAGTGACGCACAGGTTTCACACCACCCATTTTTTCTACCAACAGGCCAATATAAACATCTTCCAGTTTGAAAGGCTTCTTGCCGATATCAAACATTTCCACTAACTTGTGGACCATGTCTGATGATAACACATATGCTGGACCATTGCAGAAGCCCGGATATGAAGTTCTTTTGTACTCTTCCACAGATACTCCATACCTCCCTATTCGAAAAGGTCGGCCGTACCGGCACGCTCCCGTGTAAAGTTTTGTTTTAGGTGTATCAGGCTTTCGTAGATATTCCATCAGCAAATAAGGATTAATAAATACATCATCATCCGCCTTAAGTAGGTACTGAAAATCGCAGTATTTTGATGCCCATTCCAGACCCATCTGCGTCTTTAAGGAAAGATTGCTATAATGCTCTTTTTGAGCTCCTCGTATTAGATCTCTGTGCATCATTCCCTCAGCTTCCAAGTATTCATTTTGTACGCTGTCATGTGGGGTCTGACCGAGAAGAAACACTGTCTTCCATCTCGTCTTCATGGATGGATCTGGTGCCCATGTTTTGCGAATGACTGATCTTCTATCAAATGAAGCAGGCCTGGTAAACACCATAATCAATAGAAATACCTTTTGTGTGCATCGTTCTCGTGATATTAAATATGTCTTATGTGGAAGCGTTTGTTCTTTGTTTGTTGACGGAGTCAGGGCTTCCACTTTTAAAGCCAGGGAATCATTGTTTTTGTTGAGCAATCCCTTCTGTGAGACTTTCTGGTCTTGCAGATGCTTGACAGCTGTCAGATAAGGGTCCTTGCTCACCAATACTTTCAAAATGATGGTAAACAAAACCCCGCTTAACAGCAAAAGACTAATGAACTTTCTCCGCTTTATAATCCTCATTGGTGTGATAAATTGTGTCAGACTCCTTAAAGACGTCTTTGAGGGAGGCTTTGATAGATTGACTTTCAGAAGAGCTGGAAAGAGAGTCACGAAAGAATAAGTTAATTTCATTGTATTTAATTCCTGTTGCTGGCAGATATTAAAGTATATTATTTGAAAATACCGACACCTAGAAAGTAAAGATGAAATTTAATGCTTCAGGATTTATAATAATAATAATAATAATAATAATAATAGTAATAATAATTACAAACCTTTATATGGATATATTCCGTTGCGCTTCACAATATTATTTTTTAGAATTTAGAATTATGTTTAGAGCAACTAAGAACACAAGAAACTATTAAAAACTACAAGCCCATTCAATCAAAGGCAGCGATGAATATGAACATGAATAAGAATCTATTTAAAGGCTAAATTAAACGAGGGCCTCAAACACGACCATTTAACTATTTCAAAGTTACTCCACTTCCTACTACTGGTATAGCAAGCTGTGTACTTGTACGAGACAAATCAAAAAATGCAAGCTTTGCTCAGTATTGTGGAAAGCGTGTGTCAAATATACAGGCTAATAAATCTTTATACTAACGTAACGATTGTAAAAGGGAAACCAACGTGCCAGTCGTGAACATTTGGGACGTTTGTAACCTCCAGAACACTGAAATCACAACAAGCTGAAATAAAAATCCAGAACAGAGTAGCTCTTATCCGATATTCCCTTTGATGATTACGGAAAAGAGGGAAGCCCAAACAAGCAAAAGTACGTATTGCAAGTAGACTTTCTCAAAGTCCGTTTTCGTTGAGTCCATGCAGTCAGGAGGAAAACACGTCCGCTCGCGCGTGCTCTCATTCTGCGCCTTAAGAAGTCGACTTGTGGCAAGTCGTATATTTCAACTAACGATGTACGGCCCTACGTATACAGAAGTATTATAGTCGCCATACTATTCTCCTTCGGAAAATTACCCGTCAGTCTTACTTACTTTGCTACAAACTGAACTCAAAGTTCGTTTAAAATCAGCCTGGTTCACAAACAAACTTTGAGCAAATTGCACCGATACGGAATTTAAATATTTCAGAATTAGAATCATTATACAAAAAAGTAAAAGGAGAATGTGGGAGCACATAATATCATAATATAATGTTATATTCTGAGTGGTGCAAATATTTTTATTATTTTATTGCTAATATTCGAGATTTCGCCAGCTCTACTTATTTTTAAGATCAATATACATGTTTATTGCACTTTGATGGGCGTTCGTGCCAAAGTGCTGCTAGATCCTAAAGACCTAAAAATCAATGACTGAACTGTCTATCAGAGGATTTGAGCCACTACCGGTCAGCGTTTTTCCTCGCTGAGTTTGGAATATTTTAGACTTTTGCGTGATTTAGAAGAACTGCGGTCTACTTCATCCGTGCTCAGTTTGCTCAAAAACGAGCAGAGATGAAAATAATTGCTCTGTTTTGATTTAGGAAGAATCCGAGTGTATTCAATTATCCTTAGGAAAGATTCACTGCTATGTAAACGTCTGTGGAGCGAGAAGCTGAAAAGCGTAAAATTTCGAGTTATCGCGAGGTGAAATCCGAGCTTCCGGTAGGGTGACCGTTTTTGGTGGTTTTCTGCCGTTATATGGAATATTTCAAAAAAAAAAAAAAAAAAAAAAAAAAAAAACTAACTTTATATCCTTCAGTTACTTACCTAGGCCTTCAAACTGACAAAGTATGAGCGAAATTGATTTTTTGACCGTGACTACGATTTCTTTGAGTTTTACTGATAATCACTCAAACAGTTCAAGTTTCAATTTTGGCAGTGATGTTATACATAAGTTTGTTCGTTCGTTTGCGTTTCTGGTTTGTTCAGCTGTTCCTCCGCTTGCCCAGTTCTTTTTGCTATCCATGGGCATAAACACGTTATAAAGAATAAAATTAAACCATCTAACAGCTGTATGAAAACATTACGAAGAAGCCCTCAATTCAAAAAACAACCGTGTAATTGGCATTTGGTGCTGTTCTTTCGGTCGTGCGGTCATATCTAATGTCTATATGTACAGAGGACTGAAAATTAAAACTCTAATTAACAAATAGATTCCAAGTTGCCGTGCGTCTGTTCAGTAATAGATCACAGATGACGTCAAAATGTGGTAAGAACAAAAAAGTGGCACACGAGCCGCAGGCGAGTGTGTCACTGATGTTTTTACCACAATTTGACGTCTTCTGTGATCTATTACTGAACAGACGCACGGCAACTTGGAATCTATTTGTTTTATACAATGAACAGAAAGGAAACACGACACACTTGCCTCTGAGCGCTTGACTGTTCGATTTGTGCCAGTTCAGGCATTTTCAAAGTCACCAACGCTACTTTCCGTGTCGGCTTCTTCTTTTCTTCTTTATTGTACTTGTAAACAGCTTCCTCTAATTTTTTTCCGAGACCTTCGCTTGCTCAAAGCAGAATAATCGAGTAAATATTTTCAAAACTGTGAGCGTTTTCGTAGCGATAACAGCTGTTTTGAAGATTTTTTCCAGTTTAGGCATTTTCAAATAGATAAGAACACTTAATTGGTCTCTTCTTTTTCTTGTTTTCTTGTTTGTAAACAGCTCCTGCTTAACTTTTCTCGAGGCTTTCACTTGCTCAATTCGAAATAATCTTGCAAACATTTTAAAAACCGCGCGCCATGTTTGACAAAACAAAGAAAAACAATTTTCCCGTGACGTCATCCGTGTGTCTGTACTCTAATAGATCATGGGCAACGACCAATCACAGCACGCGTAGTATTCAGTACATTGTATAATAAGAGATACACACTAATAGCCCTTTTCAAACGAATTATAATCGTGCAATTGGCTTCTTATGCTGATCTTTCGGTTATGGGGCTGGGTCGACTTTCGGTCATGTGGTTTGTTCATTTCGGCTGGTATACATGGGGTTTTTTGTCTGATTATTCGGTTAGTCTCTCAATAACCCTATTGGTTTCAGCCTTATGTTCACTCCTCTTTCCGTCTGTCTGTCCCTTCCCATATAAATCCGTATGGTTCAGTTATTTTCACTAGTGCTACTAGTGACACGGTTTTTTACAAACAAATTAACTTTTTATATGGGCTTAATCCTAAAGTTTAAAAGCTATATTAAAACATCAGAAGTTTTCCCTTCGTGTTTTAATATTAAAGCTGCAATGCTATAGAGAGAGACTTCATCTCTCTCCTCTGATCTGGCACACAAAGATTATATGGGCTTAATCCTAAAGTTTAAAAGCTGTACTAAAACATCAGAAGTTTTCCCTTCTTGATTTAATATTAAAGCTGCAATGCTGTAGAGAGAGACTTCATCTCTCTCCTCTGATCTGGCACACAAAGACAAACTAATTGAAAGTTCTGGAAATAGCACCTTAAAATTGGTAAAAAGGCCAACTATGAAAGTCTTGCCTGTTAATAAAATAGCGAATATATAATTCTTTATAATGGTTTTCCCGTCTTCATACAAACTTCCCGCAAATAATTGTGAATTTACAGCACTATTTCTTCGCTATTTCAAAAGACAACTGAAGACTATCAAACTTGGCCGGTTTACTAATTTTAAGCTGCATTTTTCAGCAGTGTCAATTGTTTGAGGTTATCTGGCCTACATAATTTGTTTTTTTAAATTACCATTCACGTGTCGTCCATAAGTTTACATGTGCAGGTTGTAATGCCTGTAACATCGGGGAAACATCCCGACACTTCTCGGTACGCGTGCGCGAGCATTTGAAAAGAGATAGGACCTCTCATGTCTTCCAATATTTGACCCAATCTGAGGAATGTCGTAGACATTGTTCCGAGACTTGCTTTTCAGTGCTGGATACGACACCCAATCGCTATCAGTTGTTAGTATAAAGCTACTAGCGTTCTATTACGAATGCCGTTCTCTGATTGGCTAGTACGCTACTCGCTATCTATTCTGTGATGGATAGTGAGTAGCGGTTGTCAACAAAATTCAGCCCGCTTTTTCGCGTTTTCGAAGCGTCTGTGAGGAGGGTTTGGATGATTTACTTGTTAAATTTTGGACAACTTGTAGATTTTTACTAAAACAATTAGATTATTCGCTCTCGATTTCTATGCGTGATAGCTGATTCGGGCTGCGCCCTCATCTATCACGCGATAGAAATCTCGACCTCATAATATAATTGTTAATTATTATTAAAAGAAGCTGCTCATATCCGCCTTTAAAATCCTAGTCTAAATAAGCAGTTAAAACACGCCGAACTGACACTAATCGGTGACAATCTACAATCTCCACAATCAATTTTATAAATTCTACTTCCACCCATTTTTGTAACTGCACAGGGGTAGTGGCCAACACGAAAGCCTTGCTCCTTTGGCCACTACGCACCGAGTCTTCCCTAGAAGGTAAAACCTCTTAAATATAATGCTCTGCGTGTTTATTCTCTTACCATAAAAATATATTGTATTTCGAATAAGTGTGAATAAAAACTTAATTGAATTTAATTTAATTACTGACGACATTGTAGCATTTACGTATTTCAAACTTGTAACTTAAAAATTATTTTAAATTTAAATTCACATTGTAAGGAACACATCGATGGTCGATCAAAACATGTCTTGCAAACTCAGAAACGTTGTCAATTTTCTCCGTGATAAAGGCTCTATTGTCCATTATATAACACTGCCAGGCATAGAAAAAAAAACAACAGTTACTGCATAGAATTCATCCTCGAAGACCCAGTGGCAGTTAGTCGGGTGAAGCGGATTTTCATAGGCGAATATACAACTTTCGCCCACAAAAATCCTTTCCACCCGACTAACTGCCCCTGGGTCTCCGACGAACAAAACTGATTGCAGGGCTGACACTACGACAAAGGGCTTATTTGTTTGGGCCTGGTTTATTTAACATAAAGTGACGTCTGGCACGTGCATTACTACTACAAGAGATCCATCAACGAAACGTATTCAGAAACAGTTTATTTTCCGTCGTGTGGTCCCCTGCATCGAAACGTAAAACACGCTTATATTAAACAGTACTAGGTAAAGGCACTGAAACAGGGAGCATGGTTACCATGCGTTAATACTTTCCTACACAACAGTGTGGATCCACATGAAGCTGTTCTCTATGGCCCTTCAACATCAAACCAGGTATGCTATTATTCTGTTTGAAATACATGGACCTTTACTATTGTGGAGAATGCTGCAAACAGCCTTTCCTGCCTTACCTAGTCTTACCTGTATCTGGGGGCATGCACCTTGTGAAGGTCATCAAGCCCCCTCCACCTCTCCCTTAAAAAATTGTGTCTACACCCCTGTGAGTAAAATGTAAAATGAGACCAAGCGGTAATTTTAATTCAAATATCTTTTTTAGATTGAGATATGGTGGAAGGAGTTGCATGAGAGAATGGAAAAATATTTTAAAGTTTATATGAGTTGGCTGAAAGACCAACGCCATCACAAACAACGCGTATCATTGTTAAACATTAAACATCAAACATTGTAACCTTAGCTTGCAACTAGTTGCCTTTTAAAAACCTGATTACAGAGCATATATTTTACAGTGCTGCTGATAGCGTAAGTAGACACAGGTAGTCCAAATTTATCAAACTGTTCCGGTTGAGTCTTCATAGAATCAAGTAACTACATTCTGAGCCGAGTAGGGAACCATGCTAAGTCAGTGACAATCTCTCTTTGTTGGCACTTACAAGAAGGTACTTGATGAAACGTCCCAAGGAGAGGATAGATCTAGGTTTTCCTGTAAAATCGACTTCTCACCCCATCACGTAGTTTACATTGACGGATGCGTTCTTGAGATTATATTGACGGCCAGTTTGTATCTTTGTTCCAAAAAATATTATGGGAGTTAGCATCATCTGTACGAAAACTCTTCAAAGACATGTTAATCAATCTTGAAAGAGAATATTTCGTCCCCTTCTGATAATGGTATATTACTTTCATTTTAACTTGGAAGAAACCTTTACTAAGAGAAATTCTAAAATTTGTAGAGACCAGTGTACCGACGAAGTTCAAAGGTTTAATTCAAACATCTGAGAGCTTCGGCGGACAAAACAGAGAGCATAATATAAGTGTTACGTCCGTTTGTTTGTCATCTTAATGTTCGGTATTATTTCCTCCAGTTTTCATCGCAAGGTTGAAAAGTTTCCCCATGCATTTTGCTGAGGTTAAAGTTGAGCAAAAGCGTTCGGGAAAAGTTTCCAACGTTTGTTGTGACGAAACGATCCGCGATCCTTGGCCTTTACATCACCCATTTTTTCAATCCCCATACCAATGAAAACATCTTCCATTTTGAAAGGCTCCTTCTTGACATCAAACATTTCCACTGACTTGTGGACTAGGTCTGGTGATAACAGATATGCTCCGAGACAGTAATCTGGATAACTTGTTTTGGACACTTCATACTTCCCTTTGCGACGAGGAATCCCGTCATGCTGACACTTTCCCGTGTAAAGTTTTGTTTTAGGTGTGACAGACTTTTGTAGATTAAGTCCGTCAACAAATACGGATTAACAAACACATCATCAGCAGCCTTGAGTAAGTACTGAAAATCGCAGTATTTTGATGCCCATTCCAGTCCCATCTGCGTCTTCAAGGTAAGATTATAATAATGCTCCCTTTGAGGTCCTCGTATTAGATCTCTGTGCATCATTCTCTCAGCTTCCAAGTGTTCATCATTCTGGACGCTGTTACCTGTGACTTGACCGAGAAGAAACACTGTCTTCCATCTTGTGTCATCTTGTCTTCATTGATGGATCAGTTCCCCATGTTTTGCGAATAACTGATCTTCTATCAAATGAAGCAGGGTGCTTTGGTACCATAATCAAAATAAATACCTTTTGGGTGCATCGTTCTCGAGATGTTAAATATGTCTTATGTGGAAGGGCCTTTTCTTTGCTCGGTGACGCTGTCAAAGCTTTCATTTTTTAAAGCCAGAGAATTGTTGTTTTTGTTGAATAATCCCTTCTGTAAGACTTTCTGGTCTTGCAAATCCTTGACAGCTGTCATATACGGGTCCTTACTCACCAATACTTTAAAAAATGATGGTAAAAAAAACCCCGCTTAGCAGCAACAGACTGATAATGAACTTTCTCCGCTTTACAGTCCTTATTGGTGTGTGGATAAGTTGTGCAAGACTCCTTAAGGACATCTTTGAGGAAGGCTTTAATAGGTTGTCTTTCAAAAGAGCTGGAAGAAGAGTGACGAAAGAATAAGTTGGTTTCAGTTTCATTCCTGTTGGCAGATATTAAAGTATACTTATTTAAAATAACCAACATACCGTTTACTTCTCAGAGTAATCACCTCCAGAAAATTAAATAGCGACAGTCGTAAAGTAATGATAGCATTCTGGTTCAGGATGTGAAAAGAGTTCGAACTGAGTATTAACTGCTTGCATTTCTACTTGTGGTTGAAATAGCAAGTTGTCAGCTCTTAAGAGACGACAAAAAAAGCAAAATCAAAACCAACCAAACTTAATTCAGTATTGTGGAAAGCGTTTTTCAAAGGATGCGGGCTAATAAAATCTTGATATTAAGGTATTTTAAACGATCGTAAATGGCCACCATAATTCAGAAGTAAACGGGAACTAAAGCTGTGATAACGAATATGTGAAAGTCGTTGTCATTGGTTCCGTCAAAGGCTGTTCTCGAGAAGGCTGGGTTGTGAACGATTACCCCGAAATTTTTTGCAAGAGGTGCCTTTAAAATGGCCTGTTCCGTCAAATCGTAATAAGGCTCTTAAACTGGCTCGCATTAAATGTAAAATTTGTTTAAGGATAAAAGTATTTATCCAAAATTAGCTCAAGATATAGTACTGGTGTACCTGTGTTGTAAGTTAAGGTTAATGTCGAGTCGCAAATAAAAGAGGTGTTGGAATTATAGTATGGCAGCGCTAGCGCTTGTCTTTGTGTTTTATATTTTTCTAGGAAAGGCGCTCTCTTAGCTATAGGAAGAACTTTCATGATACATCAAAAAAACGAGGTGTCTTTAACAATTCTTACATTTTATTCCTTACCAAAACTACAATGATTACTCAGAAGTCCAGTGTTAATTTAAAAACGTTCATGATGGAATCATGATTAGAGAGCTCTCTTCTCTCGACGAAACGAAGTCAAATAAATTTAATCAATTTATTTCATGCACGGTTAAGAATTTAACCGCGGTCCACAACAATAATTGTGAAACAGTTGAATCAACGTATGCTCTTATGCTGGAAATATGCTAGAGAAATGAAAAGGCGACCTTTCTAATAGGGGTGAAGGAAGGACAAGTCATCAAAACAGTGAATAATTGAAAGTTATCGTTAGAAGTTTTTCAAACTTCTCTGTGATTGTTTACTAGTACGTCTTATTTCAAAAAAAGCAGTACAAAGTATAGGTCACGGTGCCCGCGAAAGAGGTACGATCCACTCAAGAAACCTTAACCAGTTCTTGCCATGTCCAGTGGCAACAAAAATAAAGCACAACTTAGAAAAACTTTTAAGATGGAAGGTATGACATATAAGGAGCAATTATGAAATTTTTTTTATTACAGGAAAGCTCGATATGAAGCAGAATTGACCCAAAACGTTACATGCGTGCGTGTTCAGTCAGTTCCATTATTTTATGCATGTGGGTGGTGAGCAAGCTTGTATTTCTCGCTACAACTAATTTTCTCTCGTCAATTTTCTAAATTGAACACAATAATGGCTAAGTTAAAATAACGACTTAAAAAAGATGGTTTACGGTGTCGTTTAGGAAAAATTAAAATATCTATTTAGAAAATTATTGTAGGAAAATATTATATTTTATTTGATAGTATTGTCCTCGTTATGTTTAAAGATTTTTTTTTTAAGAATCTGCCAGAAATGTGAGCTTGCCCACTACACATGGGCATAAAATAGTGATACTGATAACACGCGCGTAAGAAACGTTTGGGTCAACACTACTTCATGCTGTGCTTCCTCAAGAAATTCATCTTAAATTGCAGCTTGTGCGTCATACATTCTATGTATATTGTTTTTCCAAGTTCTACTTTAACTGTGTAATTTCTGTTGCCACCAAACATGGCAGAATGGACTTATATTTGAAAGAGAATATTGCAAGCAATTATGGGGTAACTTAAGTGATCATAGCTCTTTCACGGGCACGGTGACCCATTTTTTTTTTATTACATTTAAAAAACAAACAAACATGTATTTTGTTGTAAAAACAATAACAGATAGTTTGAGACAAATTTTACAATCAATTTTATTTCGTGGGAACCACCTTTAACGTGCCCCAAACCCCTAAAGTTTTCTTTTAAATATCACCCTATATCCAGGGAGTATCGGAGCCTCGCCAGTTGCTTTAAAATGACTCTGTTTGTAACTGACGATAAAATATTGTGATTTTGGCGAGAAAGAGGTTATTGTTAATCATCGTGGTAGATACAATAACAATAAGTGTATTATCGTTTGTCTCACGATGTAGTCACTTTTGAGATGTAAATCGCGACGTTTCGACTTCTTACTGCTAGCCTTCATCAGCGATGAGGTCGACTGGTCACGCGGCACCATTTATATCGCGATGGTCAGCTGTGGTTGGTGCTTGAGGGAGCAACTTCTCGCCGGAACAGTGAGGATCGAAATGCACCAACCACAGCCAACCATCTTGATATAAATGGTTCAGTCGAAACGTCGCGACTTACATCTCAAAAGTGACTACATCGTGAGACAAAAGATATACACTTATTTTTATTGTGATTTTGTTTGGATCCTTCATCTGACATCAACGTCTAAATGCTATGAACCTTGCCTCGAGATGACCAGTAAAGTTGAGATCCTAACTTTGAATTTTCATACACAAAAATAGAAAAAAACATAGAAAGCAATGAAACTGAGAGCCAGGGGTGGGTACCGGGTGGGAAGAAGCACCACTTTATAGAGGGTTACACTGAGGGTAAGGTTGGGGAGGGGGGGTGGTCATATATAATACAGACCTGTTTTTAAAAAATGTTGGAACGTGAAAGGGTAAGGGATTGAACCTTCCGCTGTGTGTAATTATAATTGTGTTTCTCACCCAAAAAGAAAGATTAAACATGGTCAAGAATGCGGCTACGATCTACTTCCTTTTATGAATGCTTTCCTTACATATTTAACAATTATTCCACGAGCGCGCATTGGATATGAGATGATAGATAGCCAACGAGGCGCATAGCGCCAAGTTGGCTATAATCATCACATATCCAACAAGCGCAAGTGGAATAATTGTTTTATTAAAAACAATCAAGAAATATTGCTATATCTTACTGATTTCGCTGTGCAAGAACAACCAGAAGGCAATTTTAATAGTCGCCATTTCTCGGCCATGGTATAATGGCTCATATACCATGGCCGCTAAGCCAATCAAATCCTTCGAATTGCATTATACAATGACTCAGTTTTTAATAAATCGGGTTACACCTGAATACGTCAAGCGTTGCCATGCAAAGTACACAGCACCGTCTCTTAGTTTTTACCAACCATGCCATCCAACTGTGTCGATTAATTTAAATATCAGGTTTAACTTTACATGTAATCCACTTTACCATTCATTTTCTTTGTAAGCTTATAATACCTGTTAATATAACAAAATAGAAAATCTAACTTGAGTGATGCTCAAACTGAACTACAAAAGTTAACGAGAGTGATGAACGTAATTTAAAGCGGAAAAAAAAGAGAACAGTTTGGTTGTTTTGTATTGTTAACTATCCATGTAGCTTCGTTGTTCTAGTCTGCTGCTGTTTATATATACCAAGCATACACATCAACGCAGGTGGTACCAGTGTTGAATGCGTCCCAACAGTTTACCAAGTCCTGCCCATACCAGACCTGCAACTCCTGGCCACGTGACAAAAACAATGGGTTTGAAAGATTGTGAAAGACCAACTGTGGGGATTTGATGCCAATCCCTTCAAGACTGTAAAAGTGCGGCTTCTGGCAAATAGCACGTTCACCGTAATTAGGAAATCCTTCCAAGTCTTCTGTCGGTGGCAAAAGGGCTTCTTTGCGGGCGTTTGCTATCATTGTCATCAGCTTGTTAGAATAATCTGAATGCGTGCAGGTCCAATAGGAATCACCATCAATCGGGTTGCAGTGTATCGACCCATTTTTATGAACAAGCTTCATGGTATTGACATGGCCAGTCTTGGTGATGTAGAAAGCACCGTAAGATTCATTTTTGCCTCCAAAGCAAACAGGATCTGCGTTGATTTTCTGCCAGTTGTCTAAAAGTGAAAATACTACATCAACCTCTATTTCCAAAAGCGAATAGGTATACCTTAGTTTTCCATTGTACAGGTATGAGTCGTGTTTTATTGGCTCATTCATTGCTATTTTATACTTTGAAAAAAGCTGAAAAGCAAGCACCACCATAACAAAGTTCTGCTAAAAACGTTTTATTTCAAACAGCAAATCTTATTATCATTCGATGCATTTTTTCTCCATTTTCATTGGCCGAGAGCTAATCAAGCGGCCTACAAATAATTGTTTATAAATAATGGTTTGCTCATGTGCAATACTCTCTAACAGTGAGGACCTGCTAGGGGGGTCTGAATAATCCATTATCCTGGGTAACTTTTGGAAATAATCAGTACCCCAATTTTGTAAAAAGAAAAATATACCTCTAAAATAAAAATCTAACACAATCTATATATAATAATCCCAAATTAAAAGAATTATGTTACATGAATAGCCTTACAATCAAGTACAAAACGTCTTGCTAATTTTAGTGTGGCTGACCAATGAAGCCATGTTTTTCGTTTAAAGCCCATCTTACTAATCCCACCCCTCCCCAGGAGACAATGTTGAAATCCACAAGCCATTTTATTACACAGGCTCACCATTGTAAAAGGGTGGTGTTCTGTGGCGTGCCTAGGGAAACATCGTAAGTGCAAATTTATCCCAACCCTTTTGTAGTTGATTGTAGGTACTGTGTATCAGAAATTCAAAAGATTGCATTTCCATACCCCTGATGAAACGTAGGGGTGGTTACTTAGGCGGTGACCTTTCAACGCGTGTGTTCATGAAAGTGTTATGACCTATAATATACAGGCATCGCGGGCTCGGAATTTTGACCAAGAGACCTCACTGGAGATAAGTATGTGTCTTTCTTTTTATAGCTTTTATAACCTTTTAATACAATTTTATGTAAAAATAGTCGATTCGATAATGACCGATAATAATCCATAATTTTGAAATGCAACACAAATAATCCATAATCTTTAAATTAGGTAGCCAATAATCCGTAATCCTAAAACCCTAACAGGGCCTCAACAATGTTTTGCTGCAAATTATATTCTGCGCATGCGTAATTGTAACCACGCTCTTGTGTGAAAATGGCAGATCGCTTCCCTGAGTTATGTAGAACACAGGTCACCAAAGCGTATGTGACAAAGGTTACCATGCAAGCGTGATTTAAGAGTTTGTATGGCGTTAAAATTAAATCGAAATTTAGAAAACAATATTCCCACAAAACCCACAAAAAATATAATAAAGTCTGAAAAAGCTTACCCGGTGTGTTTTGCTGTGTTTTCAATGCTTCTCAGTACTTCCAAACGCTGTTTTGAGCAGTTTATCTCTCAGCAGCTGGTCCACGTGAATCACTGTCTTATGTTAATGGAAAGGTGGGCAACTGCAAATCGAATTTGAATGAAATTTGGCCTGAAAGGAGAGCACTTCGAAAACCTCGCTAAAATTTGCTTGAAACGTAAGCTCTCGCTTACCTGCCTCACCATATGGCAAGAAGGATGATGTGCGGTCCTTCCTGGGTAGCCCATTTTCGGATACAGTGATGCACGTGGACCAGCTGCTGAGAGAAAAACCGCTCAAAACAGCGTTTGGAAGTACTGAGAAGCATTAAAAACACAGCAAAACACACCGGGTAAGCTTTTTCAGACTTAAGGACGGTGCCTACTAATACCGAGGTATTTTTGTGCGGTTTATGACTATGCGGGAAAAGCAGATCTTAGCAAGGCCCATTGGAATCCAAAAAGAAAATTGGGGGTAACAACGCATTTTTCAGAGATAATTAAGCAACAATATCTCTAAAAAGTGCCAAAATATAAAGCAATGTATGGGATTTTTTCCTAAATTGAAGCTTAATTTTCTCTGAAAAATGCATGGTTACCCCCAATTTTCTTTTGAGATACCAAAAGCATTTGGTAAGTTCTGCTTTCTCCGAATAGTTTTAAACCGTGCAAAAATATTCCTGTATTAGTAGGCACCACCCATAGGAAACCCGAGTATCTCGCGATGCGCAGAACGTATGCGCAGTAACAATAGTAGGCACCGTCCTTAATTATATTTTTTGTGGGTTTTGTGGGAATATTGTTGCCTAAATTTCGATTCAATTTTAAAGGGGAAATATCATGGGGTTTTTGATATCTTTTGTTAAAATGATGAAAAAAGACCTTCAATCACCTGCCAAATAATTCTAGAATAACGAGAGGAAAGAAATCAACTTAATTCATGAAAGAAACAACTTGTGCATTTTGGAAAGAAAAATGCGAGAACTTGAAAAAAATTAGCCTAATATTTTTCAAGTTTCAATCCAAACCGGCCAACCCTGTCTCTAGCCACTGGGGTGATAATTTTTAACAAACTTGACAACTATTTCGTTGTTTCTGCTGACAGTCAAACAGCAAATTTTCGTGATACTTCCCCTTTAACGCCATACAAACTCTTAAATCACGCTTGCATGGTAACCTGCGTCACATACGCTTTGGTGACCTGTGGGTAGAACAGTGAGAATACTAAAAAAGGCAGCAAAAGTTGCCTAGCTCACTCGTGTCATCGAAAGACAAGTTGGCAATTCTCCTGAGGAAATTTTACGCTGAAGCCAGAAAAAAAAATCGTTGGTCGAATGATAAAACAATGATTAAACTCGGTTATCGAAAAATATCGTGATTTGTTAGTGCCTAGAAGATCAGTTATTTTACTCAGCCTTCGGCTTTGGCAAATAACTGATCTTCTCGCTACTGACAAACAACGATACTTTGCTCAACCTCGTCCAATGATTGTTAAATATTTTAATCTGCCTACCAAGTGGGCAGAAATACACTGTTTAAGGTTGGCGGACAAATAAGAACCTGACTTTGGAAAAAGTACGGTAAACTATGCCTGGTCAAACTTGAATAAATAGTGGGGGTAGGGCTTGGAATTATTCTCCTAAGATTTCCATTTTTCTCTCCGATATACCATATGTGACTAAAGCTTGACATTTATAGGCAACTGAAGCTGTTTCTGCAAAATGACCTCTTGTCTGTATCGAGCAGATATAGGTAGCTTATCCCGAGTACAAAGCTATGTTAATTTCCCGCAAGCAGTCTTCTTGTGCATCTTTGGTTTGAAGATGATGGGTACCAAAGGCAAGCTCCCAAGGCACTCCTTGAGAAAACGGGTCAAAACATTCGAGATTCAGGGTCGGTAAACTTTTGAAAAATGCCGTACCTTCACATTTAGCCAGGATTACCTGACCGCCATTTCCATCTGAGTAAATCCAGTGCTCGTTTTTAGCCATTTCGTCTCCTTCACTTGCCATAATTTCACTACATGATTCGGCAGCAAGGTCTTTAATGGAGCCTAACGGTGCTGCACGATAAGAGAAGAAAACGATCAAAATCATTATCTTCAATAACAACAGGATGGACTCAGCAAGTTGAAAAATTTCTTTACGGCGTACTGTGGAAGCACATAGCAAAAAGATAGGTTTTTTAAACTAGATGCATAGGTACTTTTAAGTACCTTTTAAAAATATACCGTGGTCTACAGCCAAAACGCCATAATCGCAACATTATTTGACCATAGCTCGCGATCTACCCTTGAAAAGCATAATTTTAAGCATAAGATATTTTCAGCTCAGTAAGTTGGAGCTAAACAAATCCTATTGTGATATTTTCGCGACCAAATAGTAGTTTATACTGCATACTCTGGAGCTGATAATCTATAAAACTGTTGCTTGATGGAGATTACAGATTAATTATTAATCATCCCACGCCTTCCATAAGAGCACGGTGCCTTTATATACATTTAAGGAATCACCTGCAAACTCATTGAAAGATACTTGGAATCTAGAAAATTACCTCGGTCAAATGCACGCCTCATGTAGAATCTGTGCCGATCAGGCATGAAGTCTTCTGGTCTGGCTTCTTTTGTTCTGGAGTTCAGCTCGCAGATATTTCTGCCAATGATGACGTTATAGCTCTGGCATCTAATCTCTTGCTCGCATCTGAGATAACACTCAGCTGGAAATCCAGCCTGAACCGTTTTAAACGTGTGGCCTTTAAGGAACATTCCATACATGGAGTATTCTTTTTCATGGCATTGGTCAGCGGCTACATCAGGAACAATCCCGGACATAAGCAACGAAACTGACAACCAAATTCGTGGATTCATCATCATCATCTTCATCATTTATTTGCCTTATTAGAAAAAAAATTATTTAATTTAGAAAGTCAGGGTTATGGCGAAGAGACCTCAAGAAACCACCTGGCTTATAAGAGAGGCCACCTGGACTGTCATTAATAAATAGAAAATAAAATGCTGCGTAAGTGGTCAATTCCTGATTTTACAGATAAAAACTGCAACATTTTTTCCTTAAGGGCGAAAAAATACTAGATGAGGAAGTAATTGATATTGGGAGAGAGTTCCAGATTTTGGTACCTTTAGTTGCCTGTAAATGTCAGCCTAAGAAAATATCACACGAATACCGTCAAAACATACAAATATTTCGTTGTATAAAAGCTTCTATCTATTTTCCTAACTTGTAAAGTGTAATTAGAGATTAAGAGACTTAACTTTGAGAAGATTTTAGGAATGCTTTCTCTGAAAAGGATAGTAGAGGTTCAATTATTTGGAACAATAAAGACGTTAGGATAGATGGAGAATCGGTTTTTTTACAAAATATATTTTTTTAAGATGTGATTTCAATTAGGTAACTTGGTTTATCTCAGAGTAATTTAGAGTCCCCAAATATTATTACAAAAGTTACGAGTTTAAAATGCAATTTTCTCCAGTGGGATAGTCTAAGGTCGGCTATTTCAGATTTCTTAAGGTATAAGGAAGATGATGTCAGCAATTTTCAGAAGTTGGGATTCTATCACAACAATACTTTCTTTGATGCAGGTGAAGCTAGAAGCAAACATTACTATCTATTACTTGCTTATTCAATTAAAAGCTACCTTATCAAATAGTCCAAAGAGGTTACAGGATACATTTTCCTTTCTCGAGAGGAATTATCTGAGATTTATCTTCTGCCAATTAATGTCAGTATGGAAACGTATCTGCGAGATTTTCAAGATAAGGTACCCAATTATATAATTTGCACGAATATTCTGCTAAAGAAACTAGGAAAAGTGGATTCCGATGTCTGCTCGTTTTGCAACTTTTCAGGAGAAGATTTAGAACATCTGTTATTTGTTTGCCCGTTATCAAAAGTGTTCTGGAATGATTTCAGGCTTTTTTGGTACGACGTTATGAAAGAAGATATTACTTTATCTTTGAAAGATGTAATTGTGGGCGTTAGTGGAAATATTGAAATAATATTGTCATGTTGAACTACTGTATTTTACTAGGAAAATCACTAATTTATTACTGCAGGAGAAATAATACTGTTTTTCCTCAATTTCTTAAATGAGTGTTGAAGTCGAGCCAGACCTCTTTGGAACCGTCTTATGCGTCTTCATTTGAAAGCGAACATGTTTTCCTATCGTATTCGTCCAAAAGGGGAGTTTAGAAAATCCTTTTAAACTGGAGAATGTTGAAAACGCATCTTTTTCTTCGAGATGTGTGTAATTAGGGAAAACGTTAACGACTTTGAGAATTTTCAAATAAAAACGGAAGGCGAGTATTTGTCAGAAAAAGGTAGGCATTTATTATAATTTCATCGTAGACGATATGTGAATCTCCGTAGGATGGCAATATCCTGGATATTATAGAAAATAAAAGTTTTTGGAAACCATGTTTTGATTAAAACATTCTATGCTCTATTTTGTTTCGATAAGGTAATACTATTACTTAATGCTGGATCACTTTCGCTGACCTTCATATTAAAATAACATTCGCCGCTGCTTAAGTTGCGTTCGTGCACTCTGCAATGGTCTCTCTTGTATAAATAATTTACATTTTTGGCAAATCTACCAGAAGAAGCTAGTTTGTTAAGTTGTACGTGTTTTGAAACGTTAATAAAACACAATATCAACCCCCTTCTACTGGTTTTTATTATTATTATTATTATTATTATTATTATTATTATTATTATTATTATTATTATTATTATTATTATTATTATTATTATTATTAGCAAATGTTGAGAACATCCCTTTTTTCATGCTCGTTCGCTTTTGGTCAGTCTGTTAGCTTGAACGTTTATCATCTAATGTTTAATTAAAGGTCCATACAACGAACAAAGTGGATAGCGACCAAACGTCTTGTGGTTTCCTTTGTGAATTATTTTGAACTGATAGTTTAACGAAAGTCAGTACAAGTCTTCCATCGCTTTTCGATAATAAACATCATGACAGTTGAACACACATCTTTGCTGATTCTACGAAAAAAGAAACAAGGTGTCTTCTCAAGAGCTTGGATAAAATTCTGTCACATTGTTTATTGACTACCAAACGCCCAACGCACGTAGGTAAATAGTACATATTTCTGACTTCCTAACAACGGGAACTTAAGCAACGAGGACGGCGACGACAACGACAGCGATGCAACACAATAGGATTTATTAGGAAAAACAAGCACTCCGAACAGTTTTAAACGAGTAAACATAATCATGAAGTAACCCAAGTAAAATGAAGTTATATTTTTTTTTGGTGTCGTTCCCTTTGTCGTTGCCGTCGTCGCCACCTAAGTTCCTTGGAATGCCAAAAATTTCGAAATTTGAAGGAGAACGTGGGATCAAGGCGATGAATTTTTCTTTCACTTTCTGGACTTGAATGCCTTTACCGCTGAATCTTCCTGTTTAATAGGCCATTTTTATGATGGCGTCACTTGACTACAACTACCAGAATTCATTTTGTTTTTCCTTTTCAAATTCAAATTTTGTAATCCCAGTGGAGAGCAAAGAACAATAGCTCTAATTAGCATGAGAAAACAAAAAACTGAAGGATTCTGGTAGTTGTAGACAAATGACGCCATAGCGAAAATGTCCTATTCCTTCATATTTTGCAAGTTAAACGGTTTGGGAAAAAAAAGATCACATAAAGTGAATACGTATTTTTAAGAGACGTTTTCGTTGACGTTACCGTCGTGCTTTCGTTTCTTCCCTCTTTGCTCTACATCACGAAAAGTAACAGAAGGTTTAGTAACCATTCTGATCCTACAAGAATAAATTAAACCTCTCTTTCCAAATACGTTATGAATTCTATAACAGTTGTCACTAAACGGGATGAAAACACTGTTTTCAAACAGATTATGAATCCTTTAACAGTCCTTATACCTTCAAAATGAGAACATTCTCACTAAATAGACGATGACCCCTTTTATAGTTGTAAAGCTACAGAAATGAAAACATTCTTACCAAATACGTTAGAAGGCCCTTAACGCGTGAGGTTGTTGTAGAGTCGAGTTGTAGTGACAGAGAAATTATCATTAAATGCTGGATATATAAAAACCCGACGGAACATATACAGTGAACAGAATGTTATGCCTGCACCTGCACCGTGTTTTGACGTATAAAATGTTTTAAACATGTTATATTTGCAGTTCATCGACGTCAAAGCCAACAGAGGCACTCTTATAGTTTCTCCAAGTCCGACTGTAAAGAGTTCTTCGATGTGTTTATTAATTAAAACTCGCTCACTTGTTAAGTAAAGTGACAAATAAGAAAAATTCCACGAAAGACTTTTAAAAGAAATTGAAGAGACTGACTTTTATGTAAGACGTGGCATGCATTTGTTCTCTTATTTTACGTCTTAGCAATATTATCCCACGTCATAACTGACGGATCAGATAATTAACTCTGCAGTGTATGTTTACGTGCTACTGGACGTTACCCTATCAAGCAGTTATTTGTACTGAGCGGCACAATAGTTGTAACTTGATTTACGTTTTACAGATTCAGCTATGCGGCTTCTTCTGTTCGTGTCAATTTGACTTCCTTTGTTTTAATTTCACCAGCCCACATGCCTGCAATGATAAATGAACTGTCTTTCCTTAATTTTCTTAAATGAGTGTTGAAACCGAGCCAGACCTCTTTGGAACCGTCTAATGCGTCTTCATTTGGAAGCAAACATGTTTCTCTATCGTATTCGTCCAAAGGGGATTTTAGAAAGGAAGACGTTTATGACTTTGAGAATTTTCAAAAGGAAACGAAAGGCGAGTATTTGTCAGAAAAAGGTAGGCATTTGCTATAGTTTCATCGTAGACGATATGTGAATCGCCGTAGGATGGCAATATCCTGGATATTACAGAAGACAATAAAAGTGTTAGGAAACGATGTTGTGATTAAAACATTCTATGCTCTAGTTTGTATGGATAAGGTAATACTAATAGTTAATGCCGGATCACTTTCTCTGACGTTCATATTAAAATAACATTCGCCGCTGCTTAAATTGCGTTCGTGCACTCTGCGATAGTCTCTCATGTATAAATAATTTACATTTTTGGCAAATCTATCAGAATCAGCCGGCTTATTAAGTTGTACGTGTTTTGAAACCTTGATAAAACACAATAACAAATCCCTTCTACTGTTTTTTTTTTTTATTATTTATTTATTCTCAGCAACTGTTGAGGACATCCTTTTTTCATGCTCATTCGCTTTTGGTCAGTCTGTTAGCTTGAACGTTTATCATCTAATGTTCAATTAAAGGTCCATAAAACGAACAAGGTGGATAGCGACCAAACGTCTTGTGATTTCTTTTGTGAATTATTTTGAACTGATAGTTTAACCAAAGACAGTACAAGTCTTCCATTGCTTTTCGATAATAAACATCATGACAGTTGAACACACATATTTCCTGAATCTACGAAAAAAGAAACAAGGTGTCTTCTCTAGAGCTTGGATAAAATTCTGTCACATTGTTTATTGACTACCAAACGCCCAACGCACGTATGTAAATAGTACATATTTCTGACTTCCTAACAAAGGGAACTTAACAACGAGGACGGCGACGGCAACGACAGCGATGCAACACAATAGGATTTATCAGGAAAAACTAGCACTCCGGACAGTTTTAAACGAGTAAACATAATCACGAAGTAACCCAAGTAAAATGAAGTTATATTTTTTTTAGTGTCGTTCCCTTGGTCGTTGCCGTCGTCGCTACCTAAGTTCCTTGGCATGCCCAAAATTTCGAAATTTGAAGGAGAACGTGGAATCAAGACGATGAAATTTTGTTTCTCTTTCTGGACTTGAATGCCGTTGCTACTAATCATGTTCCTGTATAATTCGTTCAAGTTGTACAAGTCGAACGGATTGAAATATTCGCAAAATAGATTACACAACATAGTGAATATTCATTTCTAATGTTTTCGTTGGCGTTACTGTCGTGCTTTCGATTCTTCCCTCTTTGCTCGACATCACGAAAAGTAACAGAAGTTTCGTAACCATTCTGATCCTACAAGAATAAAACCTTTCTTTCCAGATACGTTATGAATTCTATAACAGTTGTCATGTAAACGGGATGAAAACACTGTTTTCAAACAAATTATGAATCCTTTAACAGTCCTTATACCTTCAAAATGAGAACATTCTCACTAAATAGACGATGACCCCTTTTATAGTTGTAAAGCTACAGAAATGAAAACATTCTTACCAAATACATTAGAAGGCCCTTAACGTGTGAGGTTGTTGTAGAGTCGAGTTGTAGTGACAGAGAAATTATCATTAAATGCTGGAGATATTAAACACGACGGAACACATACAGTGAACAGAATGTTATGCCTGCACCTGCACCGTGTTTTGACGTATAAAATGTTTTAAACCTGTTATATTTGCAGTTCATCGACGTCAAAGCCAACAGAGGCACTCTTATAGTTTCTCCAAGTCCGACTGTAAAGAGTTCTTCGATGTGTTTATTAATTAAAACTCGCTCACTTGTTAAGTAAAGTGACAAATAAGAAAAATTCCACGAAAGACTTTTAAAAGAAATTGAAGAGACTGACTTTTATGTAAGACGTGGCATGCATTTGTTCTCTTATTTTACGTCTTAGCAATATTATCCCACGTCATAACTGACGGATCAGATAATTAACTCTGCAGTGTATGTTTACGTGCTACTGGACGTTACCCTATCAAGCAGTTATTTGTACTGAGCGGCACAATAGTTGTAACTTGATTTACGTTTTACAGATTCAGCTATGCGGCTTCTTCTGTTCGTGTCAATTTGACTTCCTTTGTTTTAATTTCACCAGCCCACATGCCCGCAATGATAAATGAACTGTCTTTCCTTAATTTTCTTAAATGAGTGTTGAAACCGAGCCAGACCTCTTTGGAACCGTCTAATGCGTCTTCATTTGGAAGCAAACATGTTTCTCTATCGTATTCGTCCAAAGGGGATTTTAGAAAGGAAGACGTTTATGACTTTGAGAATTTTCAAAAGGAAACGAAAGGCGAGTATTTGTCAGAAAAAGGTAGGCATTTGCTATAGTTTCATCGTAGACGATATGTGAATCGCCGTAGGATGGCAATATCCTGGATATTACAGAAGACAATAAAAGTGTTAGGAAACGATGTTGTGATTAAAACATTCTATGCTCTAGTTTGTATGGATAAGGTAATACTAATAGTTAATGCCGGATCACTTTCTCTGACGTTCATATTAAAATAACATTCGCCGCTGCTTAAATTGCGTTCGTGCACTCTGCGATAGTCTCTCATGTATAAATAATTTACATTTTTGGCAAATCTATCAGAATCAGCCGGCTTATTAAGTTGTACGTGTTTTGAAACCTTGATAAAACACAATAACAAATCCCTTCTACTGTTTTTTTTTTTTTATTATTTATTTATTCTCAGCAACTGTTGAGGACATCCTTTTTTCATGCTCATTCGCTTTTGGTCAGTCTGTTAGCTGATGCGTCTTCACTTGAAAGGAAATATGTTTTTCTATCGTATTCGTCCAAAGGGGATTTTAGAAAGGAAGACGTTAATGACTTTGAGAATTTTAGGCATTTGCTATAGTTTCATAGTAGACGATATGTGAATCTCCGTAGGATGGCAATATCCTGGATATTATGGAAAACAAAAGTGTTTGGAAACGATGTTGTGATTAAAACATTCTATGCTCTATTTTGTATGGATAAGGTAATACTATTACTTAATGCCGGATTACTTTCTCTGACGTTCATATTAAAATAACATTCGCAGCTGCTTAAATTGCCGTCCTTCGCAAAACAACAACGTGAAATGATCAAATTTTAGGTTTTCTCGAGAACGGGAGCGTATGACGCAAAATCTTCTTTATTTTTTGTTAATTTGACGTCGTTCATACTAATTTAGTTCCTGAAGAGTTCCCCAGCATTTTCCAAGTTAAACAAATTTAAATGATTGTGAAAGAATTACAAAAACGAGAAGTTATATTTTTAAATGACGTTCTCGTTACCGTTGCCGTCCTCGTTTCTTAAACTTCCTAGTATCGTTCACGTAGCGCTGCCAGATCTTAGGTTTGCAAGGCGCGGATTCTATTGCTTTCTCTTCCAAGATCTCCATGTAGAGATTAGCAATAACTGCGGAAACCGGGCTCCCCATTGCTACGTCTTCTCGTTGTTCGTAAATCGATCCATTATACTGAAAGTATGTAGATCTCAATACGAAGTCTAGAGGTCCGCAATTTGAGCAGGAGTTAACGTCGTGCGGTCAGCTTCCGTAGCCGGCTTGTACGGCATCCCCGATAGAAACGTGGCTATACATTAATCTTCTCACTGCTGATGACGGATGCGAAGTGAGCTGAGTTCGTCGCCGTGAAATCCGAGTTACTTCTTTGGGGAGACAAACTGCTAGCCAAGAAAGTAGACAAATCATATGTAAAGGAAGCGCTACGTGGACGATACTATCACCATCCTGGACCGAGACAGAGTTGACAGCTTTCTACAAAACCTCAACAGTCAGCAACCGACCATCCGTTTCACCATAGAAACCGAGAATGACAGCAAGATCGCCTTTCACGACGCGTCAGCTTCAAGAGAACCAGAAAGCCGCCTTACCACCAGCGTCAATAGGAAGCCAACTCACACTGATCAATGCTTAGCGCAAGATTCACACCACCCTCAATCAGTAAAACGCGGTAATGTGAATAGTCTGTACGACCTGGCAAAACTTCTCGTGACCAAACCATCAGTCATCTTCTGAGGAGAAGAAGCTTCTGTCATCTGTATTGGTCGCTAACGGATATCCTTCTTCCTTTGTGCAGAAGATCACCAAGGCAAGAACAGCCCCAAGGAAAGAGCCCGTGGCAGAGTTCAAATCCACCGTCGTTTTACCCTACGTACAGGGTTTATCGGAGCCTCTTTACCGCTGCCTTTTTAAAACAAGGCTTTCGCATCACATTTGGTGCGACCTAAGGACACCGTCGATCCGGCTAATCAAGATGGCCTGGTTTACAAGATTCCCTGTGAATGCGGTAAAGTCTACATCGGGGAAACAGGGAGATCTATGTACGAGAGAATCAAAGAGCACGACAGGGATATATGACTCGCCCGTACCCAGACTTCCGCCGTCTCTGAGACCGGCCATTATCCGCTTTGGAACGAGGGAAAGTTTATTGATGGAGACTGTCACTGGTACACCCGTAGGGTCAAGGAAGCTATCCACATACGACTTCACCCTAATAACGTCAACAGGGGCAGCGGAATTGAAATTCCCGAAGCGTGGATGCCTACGATCAAGAAACTCAACAGGCGGAGAGGTACAACAACGGACTGCTGGGTGAGCAACTTCTCGCCGGAACAGTGAGGATCGAAATGTACCAATCACAGCCGACCATCGTGATATAAACGGTGCCGCGTAACCAATCGACCTCATCGCCTGATGAAGGCTAGCAGTAAGCAGTCGAAACGTCGCGATATACATGTCAAAGTGACTAAATCGTGTGACAAACAATAATACACTTATGTGATAACATTTTAGGTGACATTTTGTGTTTAAAATCTTGTGGTTGTTTTGGTTCATTAACAGAATATCTACCATTTGGTCTGAACTGGAGATATTTGCTTTAAGAAAATAGGGAAAAAATATTTCGGCGATGTTTCATAGAATCGATGTGCCAAAGTATAAGGTTCTGAATAGCCCTTACAATCGCACACTAATCAGGCCACCGTTTAAGGTTCACCAGATTGTTATTCAGTTACGTAGTTTGGTAATAGACAGCATTTGACGATGTGGGTAACTGAAACTTTTTGCTTTAAGACACTGTAGGAACAAATGCCTTGGGCGATGCTCTATAGATTGAACCGATGTTATGAATTGTAATCAGGTAAAAACTACATCTACAGAGAAAGTGAAATTGAAATTAATTTGTGTCATTATTTTTAGACACCGGAAAAAAAGAGTATTTTTCTGTAACCCTTCTCCTCACTGCCCCGTTATATGATTTAAAAATAAACTTAAGGCAGATATAACCCAGATTGCCGTCATCGCCATCATTGCTTAGTTCCCTAAAAAAAAAAGCGCCACACCAATACCGAGTAAATAGCAGCCATTGTGTTGGCGAGCCCTATAATAAGTTATATAAACATATGGTTACCTTTTTATTTGTTTGAAAGAAAAGAATAATTTTGTTTTATTTTGAGACTGATTTTATTTTAAGAAACTCGACAATGTGTTATAACAATTTACGACAGTTCCGAAAATTGCAAAATACACAAAATTCATAATCCTTACGAGGCATGAGAAGTCTAGAAATTTAATGACATAAAAAATCTGTTGCAACTCTTGTAAATTTTATGTAATTAGGTCTTTTACATGTATGTATCTGCCTTATCCTTAAGATGGACAACTTTATTGTATATGTTTTTACTACAAAAGTAATAGAACCAAGGGTGATCTCCCCTGAAAAGCTCTTACAAGCTTGCTGAGATCATCCTGCTACTAAATAAGTACTTGTAGATTCAATTGATGGAAGTAAGAACAGTGGCAAAAGTAAATAAAGTGAAGAGGAGTGAAAATTGCAGTTATCACAAATCACGACAGCTGTTGTTAAAATTCTTGATAGTTATTAAAATTCACTACATTATTACAATTCGCGGCCGTATACATTGGTTTAAAAAAATCAACGTCTTCTCAGTGGTCACAGTAGCAAGCAAAGCCTCTCTAAAAGAAGCCGGTCAGCATGCTCAGCTTTCTGACACAACTTCTTTCACCAGTGAGAAGTAGAACGCGGAGAAAGTTTATGATCAGTGTTTTGCTCCGAAGCGGAGTTACCTTTATGATCATATTTACAGTATTGTTGAACAAGGACCGGTTTCTGAAACGTATTAAGCAGGCTGCCCAGGATACGGAAAACGACGAAACCTCGCAGAAGGGATTGCTCAGCAAGAACGGCCAACCATTTGCTTTAAAAATGCTGGCTGTACTGACTCCGTCGCTGACCAAAGAAGAAAGTTTTCCACATAAAAATTTAAATTTTATTCAAAAAAATTCTCTTTTTTGTTTTTATCTGGTCTTTGCTGTGGCGAAACACAGGATCACTTACAACCTTAACCATCTGTTTTTTTTTTTCCCGGCCAGATAATAGTAAGCCGCTGCTTTCTTTATGATAGCTATATGAGTAGCTGTATGTTCTTGCTCCATGTACATTCAGCGCATGCGTGTTTGGCCATGTCGTGTAGTAGAATGACGTGTCGTTAGTTTTGGAAATGAGTCATCGACATTGTTCAGCGGCTAACCATTAACCGCGAAATAACCTTAATTGAAAGATTCTAAACATTTAGGGTCTTTTAGAGTTATACATTTCAGAGAGGACTTGTTCCATTTTTTGGTTTATTATTATTATTTACTATTATTATTATTATTATTATTATTATTATTATTATCATTATTATTATTATTATTATTATGTGCAGTTAAAAAACGTATGGATGCTAAAATAAAACCACATAGGGCGCGAGGCGTAACCTATGCGATCTTAAGGAACTGTAAAAGAAAACTGTTGAGTTAAAAAAAATAGCGATAAAATGTAAAAATTTCATAAAATATAAAAGTTCTCTAATACCAAAACTATATTGAGCTCTACGCTATTCGCTAAGAGAAAGTCAATTGACGGTAGCTATTAAAGTTCTAACTATTTTGACAGAACTCGAGATGGTAGCCCTCTGCACCCTTCTCAATACGTCATAGCCCCTGCTGCCAAAGAACTTCCTCATCGTCAGGTCTACATCCCTTGACCATCCCCCAAGCACGTCAGTGATGATGTTACAATGTTCAACGCCATAGCCAGGATACCACTTCTTCAGCTCGAATCGCAGTGGCCCGTACTTGGCCGTCTTCTTTTCGGACTACTTTTCTCGATGCTCCATTCACGGACAGGACATCTCCACAGCCCACACCTTCTTATTCTTGTGGTCCACAAATCGAGCGTCCACTCTGTTAGCCTTGACGATGGTATCTTCAGCATAAACTGGCACATCCCAAAACACTAATGCCTCAGATGACTCATAGACTGGTTTCGGCACTGCACACGAGTACCAGGAAGGGACTGAATCAATTAACCTCAGATCCCTCGTCATCTCGAAAAAGAGAACTTTCAATGTTGCGCTGTGTCTTTCTAGGTACTTAGACTGGGCCAGAGCAGAGCAACCCGCTAGCACATTCGTAAGCGTCTCAGGAGATTTTCCACACAGTCTACACGTGACGTCGCCCTGTTCTGCACCTGTTTTGTGGACTGTGTACACCTTAGTGGGCGTAAGCTGCTCGTACAACTCCACTTCCCCAGCGATAGTATGGGAAGGGGCACAGGTCCAATCACGCAACCACTCTGATTTAGCTCGCTATACTGCCACCTAGCCTGCAAAAACCGTCCATGCCACTTCTCCTCTTTGATCTTCTCCTTCAGCGTCTCCATATCTGCGTTTTTGAGATGTTCTTTTACCTTTGGCCCCTGAATCTCCGTCTCAGGATCGCTCACAGACCAGCACGACGGTTGATGGTACTCCCAAGACAGGCTCATGCCCAGTTCCTCGGCAAACTTATGCGCTTCCTTCATCAGTGAAGTGTGTCCCTTCTCTACCGCCCTCTCTTCGAACTGTTGCACTGCCCTCATAGAGGGATCCATGTTCTGACAGAGCTTTATTGCTGCCTTGATCTCGGTCAACTTGTATTCGCGCTCAACCGAGCGCAAGCCACGCCCTCCTTTCTCTCTTGCCAAATACATTATCGCCGTCGAGCTTAAGGGATGCTTCCCACCGTTTTCACAGATGATCTTTCTGGCCTCTCTGTCGATAACTCGCAGTTTATTATTATTATTATTATTATTATTATTATTATTATTATTATTATTATTATTATTATTATTATTATTATTATTATTATTATTATTATTATTATTATTATTACTGAATCTGGCGGCGGAAAAAGGATCATCGGCGTGGCTTACAGTCCTCTCTCTGAAAGATCTGGGTTCTGAAAGATCTGGGTTTTAACCTCAATAAAAGGCAGTTCCGCGATGCTGTTAAATTACGCTATGACTGGCCAATAGATGACATCCTTTCCGCATGTGCCTGTTGGGAAGTTTTTACAGTTGACCACTCCATGATCTGTAAACTAGGAGGTTTCGTCATTCAGCGTCACAATGAGCTCAGAGATCTGGATGCTGAACTCCTGAGTACAGTCTGCAGTGACGTTGAGACTGAGCCAGTTCTCCTAGACATCTCTGGAGAACAGTTAAGAAGAGGATTCAACAAAGCACAAGATGCGAGATTGGATATCCATGCACGTGGGTTCTGGGAGCAACGACGATCGGCATTTTTTGATGTAAGGGTTTGCCACCCCAATGCTGAATCGTATAAGGACCTGGAGCCGCAACAGATCTATCGTACGCATGAGAATGAGAAAAAGCGCCTGTACTCAAGGAGAGTTCTCGACATTCAGCATGGAACATTTACACCTTTGGTCTTCACTTCAACCGGCGGAATGGGCAATGAATGCTTGAGATACCATAGTCGATTAGCGGAGCTGACTACTATCAAGAAAGGGGAGTAATATGCCAAAACAATGTCATGGATCAGAAGCCGAATTTCATTCGCACTGTTAAGATCTTCACTCGTTCTAGGATGGTGCACTCTAAGTTCTAGGACATTACGAAGAATTCAACGTGACATCAAGAACGCGGACATTGACATTGAAATTGCAGAAGGGGCTATTTGAGAGATGCGTATTTTGTTTATTTTATTTTTCTTTTCTTTTTATCAAGTGGAACTGATTTTAAAATGCCGAATTTCATTTTTTTTTTAAACTTCATGACATTTGTTTTTTTCTTTTTCTTTACAAAAACATTATTGCTTGAAAATATTATCTTTTTTTAAATCGAAATGAAATGTGAATAAGTTTTTAATAGTTTTTTTATATATACTTTTAACTTGTAAATAGCAATTTGTGTGGAATATTTTAATAAAGAATTATTATTATTATTGTTATTATTACTGAAGAGCCAATTATTTTAATTTCCATCTTATAAATTGTTTATGGTCGCGGCCTACTCACGGCCTGCACGCAGCTCTTAAATACTGTGACACGAAACACCGCTATGTTCATGTTTATAATTTTCTTTAAATACAAGAAAGATCCTCGCAGTTAGTACGCAACTGAAGCAGCTTAAGCGATTAGAATGTCAATGTGTGGCATATGCGCAATGAAATTGTGCATATGCCACACATCCGCACTCGGATTTCCTTTTTACGAGTATGCCTGTGTCACTCACCGAACAATACATCATTCTCGTGGATATTAGATTGTTGTAAGTTGACAATCAAAATAAAGTCCCGTAAAGAGATTAAAATGTTGATGATTTTAAGCCTAGCGTGAGAAACGCCAAACTTCAGGGTGACCAATTTCAATTTTCAAATCAGTTGATAAAACCATTTTTCTGCTTACCCTGCTAATGCCCAAGGTTCCACTGATGGTATATTAGTAAACCTATAAAAAAGATAACTTATTGACAACACAATACATTACTAACTATCCTTTATTTTTTCCACATGGCACTTACAGTAAAACCTAACATTCTACGTTCAAATGTGACGGGCTCATTTTTAAGAATGTACAACTGTACAATGAGAGATTTCAAGATAAACAAACGAAGTAAGAAACGAAGAATAATGTCGATTTCTTCGACTAATACCAGGCGTGGTTACCCTTGAACATAACCTGGGTGTTATATTGACTAACCAGGCCTCTTGTTCATAAAGGGAGGAAAACGTAAGGGGAACGGTGTTTGGTGATCTCACATAATGCGTCCGAATTTTTCTTCAGGTTCGCGTCACAATATTTGCATGAATTTTCTTTCGTAGTTTATCATATATTCCCTTCATTGTGTTTTCTTTGCTTTATTCAGCTCCTTCAGCAGTAAAGCTTGAAGGAATGGTTGTGGTTTTTCCCCAACTCCCCCCCCCCCCCCCCTACAAAAAAAAAATAATAATAATCTCGAGACGATTATACCTGTACAAGAAATGAGAAGGCTACAGACGGGTTAACCCGTCAATCTTTGAAGGTGAAACGAGAAATCCACATTTCGATTCATTTACTATCTATCTAATGCTTAGTGTCATTGCTAGTTTTTGTGAGTTCGTACTCAAGTCTTTCTTTAATCGCGAGGTTGTGAAGTTTCTCTAAGCATTGTACCGAGGCTCTATGTTGAGAAAAAGTATTTGGATGAAGTTTGCATTCCCCTGAGGAACGAAATGAGTAGTGACGAAAGCATTTAACACCACCCATTTTTTCCACCAGCAGGCCAATATAAACATCTTCCAGTTTGAAAGGCTTCTTGCTGATATCAAACATTTCCACCAACTTGTGGACCATGTCTGATGATAACACATATGCTGGACCACTGCAGAAGCCCGGATATGTAGTTCTGTTGTACTCTTCCACAGATACTCCATACTTTCCTCTTCGAAAAGGTCGGCCGTACCGGCACCTTCCCGTGTAAAGTTTTGTTTTAGGTGTATCAGGCTTTCGTAGATATTCCATCAGCAAATAAGGATTAATAAATACATCATCATCCGCCTTGAGTAGGTACTGAAAATCGCAGTATTTTGATGCCCATTCCAGACCCATCTGCGTCTTTAAGGTAAGATTATTATAATGCTCTTTTTGAGCTCCTCGTATTAGATCTCTGTGCATCATTCCCTCAGCTTCCAAGTATTCATTCTGTACGCTGTCATGTGGAGTCTGACCGAGAAGAAACACTGTCTTCCATCTCGTCTTCATGGATGGATCTGGTGCCCATGTTTTGCGAATGACTGATCTTCTATCAAATGAAGCAGGCCTGGTAAACACCATAATCAATAGAAATACCTTTTGTGTGCATCGTTCTCGTGATATTAAATATGTCTTATGTGGAAGCGTTTGTTCTTTGTTTGTTGACGGAGTCAGGACTTCCACTTTTAAAGCCAGGGAATTGTTGTTTTTGTTGAACAATCCCTTCTGTGAGACTTTCTGGTCTTGCAGATGCTTGACAGCTGTCAGATAAGGGTCCTTGCTCACCAATACTTTCAAAATGATGGTACACAAAACCCCGCTTAAAAGCAAAAGACTGATGAACTTTCTCCGCTTAATAATCCTCATTGGTGTGATAAATTGTGTCAGACTCCTTAAGGACATTTTTGAGGAAGGCTTTGATAGATTGACTTTCAGAAGAGCTGGAAAGAAAGTCACGAAAGGATAAGTTAATTTCATTGTATTAAATTCCTGTTGCCGCAGATATTAAAGTATGTTATTTTAAAGAACTAACATACTTCTCAGAGCATCCACCTCCGAAAATACCGACACCTAGAAAGTAAAGATGAAATTTAATACTTCAGGATTTAATAATTTTAATAATTACTATAATAATAGCAATAATAATAATAATAATAATAATAATAATAATAATAATAATAATAATTATAATTATAATTATAATTATAATTATAATTATAATTATAATTATAATTATAATTATAATTATTACATTTATATAGCGCAAACCTCTATATGGATCTAGTATATTTTCAGCTCCGACTATTGCATTTCTAGCTCTCTAATTGGCTCGAAAACTCCGACTATGAGCCATTAGTCGGAGTTTTACCTAATATGGAAAATAGTGCGCCAAGTTTAAAAATTTTCCGCACGAAGTTTTTGAATTCAGCTCAGTCTCCATAATGACCGATACTGGTAGGTTTCAGGAGCTGTCTCCCACTAAACTTCAAGAGATACTAGACAATGTTATTCCAGAAAAAACGTAGAAAGCAACAAAGTTTGGTATGAACATATAAATTTAATGGTACGTATCTGGAAGTTTTACTCTTACTCTTTACTACTTGGGCCGGCCGACAGTCAAAATCCAGCCCAACTGCAGAGAACGGCATGGTTTTATCTCACTCTTTTCTTGGGACGACGAGGAAGAGAAAATCAGCGGCAGTTGAACCGTCGAATGCTCTCCCTTAGAACAACGCCACAAGGTGTCGAGTATTTTGAGTTAAACAGACGACAACCTGGTTCATTGCTCAGCACAAAAAATCATCAAGGCGGCCTTGGAGACTCTGAGGACGAATCCGACGCGAAGATTTTTGCCGTTGCTGGTTCTCAGAGGTGCCCAGTGAAAACAATCAAAAACTAGCTAGATCACTTGGACCCGAATTCCGACGCTCTTTTCCAAAAATCAAGAGACGGCCAATGTCAGAAATTCAGTCAAGCAGATGACAAAATCTGGTATTGCAACTCGCCGTATGGCTCGAGCATGCTAGACAACATGTTGAAAAATATGAGCAGGCGAGCTGGCATAGAGCCCCATCTAACCAACCACTGCCTCAGGGCGACAGCAGTTACAGTTCTGTCTGACCACAACTGTGAACCAGACACATAAAATCTGTTACGGGACACAGATCAGACCAGGCAGTCGAATCGTACAATGATCGCCCATCCATAGAACAGCAGAAGATGTCACAAGTTCCCAGTGATTTTGTCTCAGCCGGAGCCTCTGAAGCTTCCCCATGCACTGGTATTTCTGAAGACGAGAAAGAAAACGAATGCCACATGTGGCCAGCAAGAACAGCAGCCTCAAAGTGAAGGGACAGTTTTAGTCCAAAATCAGTTCGTAAATGCCGAGGTTCGGCAGAGCGAGCGAAGAAGCTTTCCGCAGACGGGTTTTCTTCAACTGCAATGTCCAAGTTCACAACTATTACGGAGGCGGAGAATCAGGAAAATCTTCCTGAACTTTGAACACTATTTAACCACTTAAAAGCTTCCGAAGCCGTCTTTTTTCCTTGCATTTGAACGGTTGAATATTTTAAGGTTGATTTTCGTTAACAGTTGACCACAGTTTGTCGTTTGTGTAGCTGTCTAATTTCATTCAGCTCCTCCAGTGATGTAATAATCAGGTGATCACGGCGCGCATGTGACCGGAAGTTGTAAGCACTTTTGACCACTTTGTAAAATTGTTGAAATAAAAATTGGCGGCAAAAACCCGATTTGAGAATATACTAAAATAATTATTCCATTCGACCATGTTGGATATGAAGTGATCATAACCAACTCGCGCTACGCGCTCTTGGTTATTTATCACTTCATATCCAACGCGGTCTCATGGCATAATTGTTATATATTCAGTTGCGCTTCACAATATTGTTAAAATAAAATTATGTTTAGAGCAACTAAGAACACAAGAAACTATTAAAAACTACAAGCACATACAATCAAAGGCAGCGATTACTTAGTCAATAAACTAGTTAAAAGACAAGACATGGATAAAAATCTAAACGAGGGCCTCAACACGACTATTTAACTATTTCAAAGTTACTCCACTCCCTACTAGTGGTATAGCAAGCGGTGTACTGGTACGAGACAAATTAAAAAAAAAGCAAGCTTTGCTCAGTATTGTGGAAAGCGTGTGTCAAAATATACAGGCTAATAAATCTTTATACTAACGATCGTAAAAGGGTAACCAAGGTGCCAGTCGTGAACATTTCTAACGTTTGTAACGCCCAGAACACTGAAATCACAACACGCTAAAATAAAAATCCAGAACAGAGTAGCTCTTATCCGATATTCCCTTTGATGTTTACGGAAAAGAGGGAAGCCCAAACAAGCAAACAAGTACGTATTGCAAGTAGACTTTCTCAAAGTCCGTTTTCGTTGAGTCCATGCAGTAATGAGAAAAACACGTCCCCTCGCACGTGCCCTCTTTCTGCGCCTTAAGAAGTCGGCAAATCGTATATTTCAGCTAACGATGTACGGCCGTACGTATACAGAAGTATTGTAGTAGATAAGAGAGCCATACTATTCTCCTTCGGAAAATTACCCGTCAGTCTTACTTACTTTGCTACAAACTGAACTAAAAGTCCGTTTGAAATCAGCCTGGTTTACAAACAAACTTTGAGCAAATTGCACCGATACGGAATTTAAATATTTCAGGATTTGATTCCGGCATTATACAAAAAAGGAATGGAGAATGTGACAGCACATAATATCAATAATATTTTGAGTGGTGCAAATCTTTTTATTTATGTATTGTTAATATTCAAGATTTCGCCGGTTTCGGAGGAAATTCAAAAAATGTGGCTACGTCAATTTATGTTTTTTGAAATTTGATCGGCGTTCGTGCAAAAGTACTGCTAGATCCTAAAGATTTAAAACCTTAAACCTAAAAATCAATGACTAAACTGTCTTTTGTTAAAATATCAGAGGATTTGAGCCACTACCGGTCAGCGTTTTTCCTCGTTGAGCCTGGAATATTTTAGACTTTTGCGTGATTTAGAAGAAGTGTGGTCTACTTCATCCGTGCTCAGTTCGCTCACAAACGAGCAGAGATGAAAATAATTGCTCTGTTTTGACTTAGGAAGAATCCGAGTGTATTCAATTATCCTTAGGAAAGGTTCACTGCTATGTAAACCTCTGGGGAGCGAGAAGCTGAAAAGCGTAAAATTTCGAGTTCTCGCGAGGTGAAATCCGAGCTTCCGGTAGGGTAACCGTTTTTCGTGGTTTTCTGCCGTTATATGGAATATTTCAAAACAACTAACTTTATATCCTTCAGTTACTTACGTAGGCCTTCAAACTGACAAAGTATGAGCGAAATTGATTTTTTGACCGCGACTACGATTTCTTTGATTTTTACCGACAATCACTCTTAAACAGTTCGAGTTTCAATTTTGGCAGTGAGAGTCGAGTAAGTACAAAATGGTAATGTGAAATGTGACAGGACAATATATTATACATAAGTAATAATAATATTTTGCGTGACGTATTTTTATTCAAAATGCTTGGATTTCACTTAAGACAACCCCATTTAGTTTTAAAATACAAATTTAATAAGTTGGCAACCATGGTTACGGACGTAATCCCTTATGACTGTCCCTTGTGTAATTTGATAACAAAAGAATAATATATCTCAGTTGCCTCTCAATAATGGTACAGGGTTATCCTACTTGTGATAAAGGCACAGTTTGCCCTGAGAATTTAAGCTGAAAAATCTCTTATTTGACCTAAAACACTTCAAGAAATATATGATCCAGTAAGTCCACTTTGCACTGCATTTCTTGGTTTCTTTTTTAATAAATGTAATAACGTAACCAAAACGCAAATAGATTTACATTCAAGTCGTCAAACATTATTAGAATTTGCCTCAAAAGGTATTTCACATGACTTTGTGGTGTACTAAAAGTTTATTCAAAAATCCAACAAGAAAAAAGAAGCAAAAGAGACAGGTATCGAGAGCTTATCTGGGCGGGCCAGACTTACAACAAGGTTGTCCTCGCTCCTGTGGCGTCACTGCGAGGCATCAATAGCAGACTTAGAAGTCAAAGACAAACGTGGATTTGTTTGTCTTGTGTTTATGCTTAGTATTATGTCACGTTTCCCCCTAGCGAGGATGTCATCAGAAGAATCATTCTTTTCCGGTGTTTTTTGGAACCTATGGTCATGCTATGTCATTATCGTTTGTGGTTAGCGATTTCGGACTAAACAAATGGCTTGCTAGTCCGGCACTGGAAAACTTATCGTTGAAGAGTTTGTGATCTTCATATCTCTACTAACTAGTGGCTGGCGAAAGTGCCTTTTAATCCATGGCGCCATATATTTAGAATTTTCAACAATTCAATTTTCTTTGGGGCTCCTAATGGAGAACGCAATTTAGTTTAGGCGCGCGCTAATCTCAAACCGCGCCATAACTCTTTTCTAACTGAAGTACAAAAATTGGCTTTGATTGATTCTGAAACATTCAGATGCACAAGTTTAGGACATCCAGGAACAACATTAGGCGAATCCTCTATCCCACACTGACAAAAAACACAGATATGAAAAGTACTTATATCGCACTCAAAAGGAATACAGCCAGGGCTCTGCAGTCAAACGTTTTAGGTTAAGTGAGGACTTACCACTTGTGTGCGTTGAGGTAAATGGCCGACTCTGTTGAATGAATTAAATGAAACGGTTTATCAAGCCCGATAGTGGCTATAGAAAACCACACATAAGAGAGTCCGTTCCTGCGTGGTTTGCCGTCTTCAACTGCTGTCTAACTTTTTTCTTTTTAGAATATTCAAATGAGGGGCCTCAAGACATCCTGTCATTCTCCCTTACCACGGTAATTTAAAATTTTTATGTAGGCTTGGTAACGCAAACTAATTGAAACTTCTGGAAATAGCAGCTTAAAATTGGTAAAAAGGCCAACTATGAAAGTCTTGTCTGTTAATAAAATAGCGAATATATAATTCTTTATAATGGTTTGCCCGTGTTCATACAAACGTCCCGCAAATAATTGTGAATTTACAGCACTATTTCTTCGCTATTTCAAAAGACAAGACTATCAAACTTGGCCGGTTTACTAATTTTAAGCTGCATTCTTCAGCAGTGTCAATTGTTTGGGGTTATCTGGCCTACATAATTTGTTTTTTAAATTACCATTCACGCGTCGTGTATAAATTTACATGTGCAGGTTGTAATGCCTGTTACATCCCGACACTTCTCGGTACGCGTGCGCGAGCATTTGAAAAGAGATAGGACCTCTCATGTCTTCCAGTATGAGGAATGTCGTAGACATTGTTCCGAGACTTGCTTTTCAGTGCTGGATACGACACCCAATCGCTATCAGTTGTTAGTATAAAGCTACTAGCGTTCTATTCCGAATGCCGTTCTCTGATTGGCTAGTACGCTACTCGCTATCTATTCTGTGATGGATAGTGAGTAGCGGTTGTCAACAAAATTCAGCCCGCTTTTTCGCGTTTTCAAAGCGTCTGTGAGGAGGGTTTGGATGATTTACTTGTTAAATTTTGGACACCTTGTAGATTTTTACTAAAACAATTAGATTATTCGCTCTCGATTTCTATGCGTGATAGCTGATTCAGGCTGCGCCCTCATCTATCACGCGATAGAAATCTCGAGCTCATAATATAATTGTTAATTATTATTAAAAGAAGCTGCTCATATCCGCCTTTAAAATCCTAGTCTAAATAAGCAGTTAAAACACACCGAACTGACACTAATGTTTTAGTTTGATTTTGATTTTGATTTCATTTCTTTTTGTCTTTTTTTCCTTAGTTTTATTCTTGGTTTTACTTATTCGGTGTTTGTTTATGCTGCAGGCGCGCGTGCTTACCTAGATATCAAAATGTAACGATCAAATTTGCTCTTACTTACAATCTACAATCTCCACAATCAGTTTTATAAATTCTACTTCCACCCATTTTTGTAACTACACAGGGGTAGTGGCCAACACGAAAGCCTTGCTCCATTGGCCACTACGCACCGAGTCTTCCCTAGAAGGTAAAACCACTTAAATATAATGCTCTGCGTGTTTATTTTCTTACCATAAAAATATATTGTATTTCGAATAAGTGTGAATAAAAATTGAATTGAATTTAATTTAATTACTGACGACATTGAAGCATTTACGTATTTCAAACTTGTAACTTAAACATTATTTTAAATTTAAATTCACATTGTAAGGAACACATCGATGGTCGATCAAAACATGTCTTGCAAACTCAGAAACGTTGTCAATTTTCTCCGTGATAAAGGCTCTATTGTCCATTATATAACACTGCCAGGCATAGAAAAAAAACAACAGTTACTGCATAGAATTCATCCTCGAAGACCCAGTGGCAGTTAGTCGGGTGAAAGGGATTTTCACAGGCGAATATACAACTTTTGCCCAAAAAAATCCTTTCCACCCGACTAGATTATTCGCTCTCGATTTCTATGCGTGATAGCTGATTCAGGCTGCGCCCTCATCTATCACGCGATAGAAATCTCGAGCTCATAATATAATTGTTAATTATTATTATTAAAAGAAGCTGCTCACATCCGCTGGGAAAATCCTAGTCTAAATAAGCAGTTAAAACACGCTGAACTGACACTAATGTTTTAGTTTGATTTTGATTTTTTTTCATTTCTTTTTGTAGTTTTCTTCTTTAGTTTTATTCTTGGTTTACTTTATATTCGGTGTTTGTTTATGCTGCAGACGCGCGTGCTGACCTAGTATTCGAAGTGTAACGATCAAATTTATTCCTACTTACAATCTACAATCTCTACAATCAATTTTATAAATTCTACTTATTCCCATTTTTGTAACTGCACAGAAGTAGTGGCCAACACGAAAGCCTTGCTCCTTTGGTCACTACGCACTTCTTTCCTAGAAGGTAAAACCACTTAAATATAATGCTCTGCGTGTTTATTTTCTTAACATAAAAATATATTGTATTTCGAATAAGTGTGAATAAAAATTGAATTGAATTGAATTGAATTACTAACGACATTGTAGCATTTACTTATTTCAAACTTGTAACTTAAACATTATTTTAAATTTAAATTCACATGGTAAAGAACACATCGATGGTCGATCGAAACATGTCTTGCAAACTCAAAAATGTTGTCAATTTTCTCCGTGATAAAGGTCTATTGTCCATTATATAACATTGCCAAGCATAGAAAAAAACAGCAGTTACTGCATAGAATTCATCCTCGGAGACCCAGTGGCAGTTAGTCGGGTGAAAGGGATTTTCATAGGCGAATATACAACTTTTGCCCACAAAAATCCTTTCCACCCGACTAACTGCCCCTGGGTCTCCGACGAACAAAACTGATTGCAGGGCTGACACTACGACAAAGGGCTTATTTGTTTGGGCCTGGTTTATTCACACATAAAGTGACGTCTAGCACGTGCATTGATACTACAAGAGATCCAGCAACGAAACGTATTCAGAAACAGTTTATTTTTCGTCGTGTGGTCCCCTGCATCCAAACGTAAAACACACCTATATGAAACAGTAGGCAAAGGCACTGAAAGAGGGACCATGGTTACCATGCGTGTATGCTTTCCTACACAACAGTATGGATCCACATGAAACTGTTCTTTATGGCCCTTCAACATCAAACCGGGTATGCTATTATTCTGTTTCAAATACATGGATCTTTACTATTGTGTAGAATGCTGCAAACAACCTTTCCTGCCTTACCTATTCTTGATTTTAACCTGTATCTGGGGGCATGCACCTTGTGAAGGCCATTAACCCCCTCCACCTCTCCCTTAAAAAATCGTGTCTACACCCCTGTGAGTAAAATATAAAATGAGACCAAGCGGTAATTTTAATTCAAATATCTTTTTTAGATTGAGAAATGGTGGAAGGAGTTGCGGCATGAGAGAATGGAAAAATATTTTAAAGTTCATTTGAGTTGGCTGAAAGACCAACGCCATTACAAACAACACGTATCATTGTTAAACATTAAACATCAAACATTGTAAGCTTAGCTTGCAACTAGTTCCCTTTTAAAAACCTGATTACAGGGCATATATTTTACAGTGCTGCTGAGCTGATAGCAGAAGTAGACACAGGTAGTCCAAATTTATCAAGCTGTTCCGGTTGAGTCTTCATAGAATCAAGAAACCACATTCTGAGCCGAGTAGGGAACCATGCTAAGTCAGTGACAATCTCTCTTATAATGCGCAACTGGTTCATACCCAGGTTCATTTCGGTTCGTTGTGCAACAGAACAGAATTTAGAACAGCGTCAATTTCTGTTCTATTGCTCCAATTTCTGTCCCGCTGTGCTTTCGATGTTTAAATTCCGTTCTGTTGATTCAATGTCGGTTCTGATTTCCTAAATTCTATTCTGTTTGCTCAATTTCTATTCTACTGTCTTCAGAAAAGCAATTGATAAAACGTAATGAAATTGGAAGGTTCTCCATAACAGAATTTGAAACAGGATTTTGGCGGAGATGACCCCTCATAAATAAGCACCAGGAACAAAGTGATGTCTCGCGCTCGGATTTCTAGATCACACCATCTCGCGCTCGGATTTCTGAAGCACCACGTTTGAAAAACTAGTTAAAGTCTCGGCCTCGGATTTTAAAGGAGAGTCTCGGCGAGCCTCGAATTTTTCCACTATACCCCCTCTGGAAATATGTCCCTTAGGTCACCCCCACCCCACTGAAAACTTACTCAAACTGACTCACCCCCCCCTCCCCCTGGAAAATCAAATCCTTTCCGTGGGGGAGGGGGGGGTATGGAAATTTTTTGGAACTACACATTCTGTTTACCGTTATCCAGCCCTTGAAGTAAAATTGCTTATTTTTATATCTGGTCATATAGGGCAAAGAAATCATTCCACCAGTATCTGAAAAGTCTTGTATTAGGTGAGGGACTGGGAACATCCACCCCAAGGACAGATTTGAAGATAGGAGGCAGCCACAAACAGCTGCATAACATTTGAATCCTCGAAAGCAAAATAAAATGGTGACGCCTGCCCCAAGGACATACCCCAAGTTTGCCTTCCTTGTTTGATTCCTCCTTTACCCAAATACCTCAAATTTTTGTGAGGCTAACTCAAGTCTAAGTGGAAATGCGCTGCCCAGGCTGTCAAACCCTGACCCTGTTTATGACAAAAATATTTGTACTTCTCTTGCCCTGTTTATGACATGAATTAATTTTTCGAAAAAGAAAAAAATTTAAATTTCTTACATTGCTAATCCGTTTAACAATTTGTGTATAGTTAGAGAAAAATAGTTGCATTCCTTCCCCCCACCCACCCTCCATGGGGAACAAACGTGATAAGAGTCCTAAAGCTTGGTTCACACTTGTGACATAAGCATAAGCATAAACATAAGCATAAGCATAAGAATGTGTAATGTGGACAAGCGGGAAATTCGAAAAACTCTTCATACAGGCTGACTACTCAGACAAATCATGTCAACTTATCATTCTCTATGCCGACGGCTTTGGCGACATCTTGCCAGGCTAGGTTTGTTTTCTTGTTGTCTTTAAAATCAGGTGATGCCTTGTCGTATAAACAATGATAAATGCGAACAGCTTCAGCTAATTTTTCCGAAAAATCTGTAGAAGACGCCATCTTGGAACTGCAGATCAGCCGGCAGAGATTGGGCACTATTTTCAATTATATTTCTGCTGATATCAAACACTGCTGCTTCGTTATGCTTATGCTTGCACTTTTGTCGCACCAGTTCACACTTGTGATAACGTGACATAAGCATAAGCATAAGCATAAGAAAGGAAAAAGTTTCCTTTTTCTTATGCTTATGCTTATGCTTATGCTTTTGCTTATGCTTATGCCTATGTCACACTGGTTCACGCTATACATTCTTATGCTTATGCTTATGTTTATGCTTACCAAGAGCGTCTCCGCCATTCACGGCCTAATCGTCACTATTACATTTCAAAGACCATTCCAAACTATTATAAATTAAAGCCACCTTTTAGTTACACCCATGGCATCAACGGCCACTTCCATCGCCATATCCACGAGTTAACGATAGTGTCACTTTGATTTAGCTATAGGAAGAACTTTCATGATACATAAAAAACGCGATGTCTTCAACAATTCTTATATTTTATTCCTTACCGAAACTACGATGATTACTCAGAAAACCAGTGTTAATTTAAAAACGTTCATGATGAGATCATGATTAGAGAGCTCTCCCCTCTCGACGAAACAAAGTCAAATAAATTTAGTTAATTTATTTCATTCACGGTTAAGAATTTTACCGCGGTCCAAAACAATAATTGTGAAACAGTTGAATCAGCGTATGCTCTTATGCTGGAAATATGCGAGAGAAATGAAAAGGCGACCTTTCTAATAGGAGTGAAAGAAAGACAAGTCATCAAAGGAGTGAATAATTGAAACTTATCGTTAGAATCTTTTAAAACTTTTCTGTGATTGTTTATTAATAAGTCTTACTTCAAGAAAGCAGTAAAAAGTATAGGTCACGGTGCCCGCGAAAGAGGTACGATCCACTCAAGATACCTTCGTCAGCTCTTGCCATGTCCGGTGGCAACAAAAATAAAGCACAACTTAGAAAAACGTTAAAGATTGGATGTTTGACATATAAGGAGCAATTATGATAAATTTCATTACAGGGAAGCTCAATATGAAGCTGAATTGACCCAAAACGTTACATGCGTGCGTGTTCAGTCAGTTCTATTATTTTATGCCTGTGGATGGTGAGCAAGCTCGTATTTCTCCCTACCGGCAAATTGCTCTGTCGTAAATTTTTCTAAATTGAACACGATAATGGCTAAGTTTAAAATAACGACCTAAAAAATATAGGTTACGGTGTCGTTTAGGAGAAATTAAACTATCTATTTAAAAAATAATTATAGAAAACTATTATATTTTATTTGATAGTATTGTCCTCGTTATGTTTAAAGATTTTCTTTGAAAGAATCTGCCAGAAGTGTGGGCTTGCCCACCACTCGTGGGCATGAAAACACGCACGAAAGAAACGTTTGGGTCAACACTACTTCATGATGTTGCTCCTCAATAAATTCATCTTAAATTGCTGCTTGTGCTTCATACATTCGGAGTATTTTTTTTTCCAAGTTCTACTTTAATTGTGTAATTTCTGTTACCACCAAACATAGCAGAATGGACTTATATTTGAAGGAGAATATTGCAAGCATTTATGGGGTAACTTGAGTGATCATAGCTCTTTCACGGGCACGGTGACCCATCTTTTTCTTTACATTTTTTGAAAAAATACATGTATTTTGTAGTAGAAATCACAGACATTTTGAGACAAATTTTACGACCACTTTTATTTCGCGGGCATTACCTTCAAGTGCCCCAAACCCCTAATTTTTTTTTCAAAATTTCACTCTTAATATCCAAGGAGTAGGGAGTATATCCATTTATTATATACATACCGAGATTTACGCACCAATAAGCATCGAGATAAAAATAGTCTCTTCGCGCTAGAGAAGCCAGCTGATGGGTGATACGATTTTTTTCACTAGTGAAAAACGACGTATCGACGCTCTGATTTGCTATATCATTATTTTCACTAGTGAACAAAACCGTGTCGCATGCTCGCCGCTCCTCTTGACTGACAAATAGCACACTTCTAAGAGCTTAGGCGCATTTTTCTTTAGAAAGATGGCTTCAAATCAGACTAACCGTTTTCAGAGCCTAGATTCATGAGTAGAAGAGTTCATAGACGGACAGGAAAATGAAAACACCAAGAAAAAGACCAAACACGATGTTGCTCTGTTTCACGAATTCTTGTTTTGAAAGGCGAGACGAGACAAATGGACGAATTGACTCCTCAAGAGCTGAATAAGTTTCTCAGCGAGTTCCTTATAACGGTTCGCAAAAAAGAAGACAACGACAGGGCCATAGCCAGTATGAGGCAAACCGAGGCACTTGCCTCAGTCATTGTTGACAAATTCACAAACAGTTAAATAAGTAAAAAAAGAAATGTTAACGCAACATGATATAATGTTGAATGATAACGCGAATCAGGCAGTGCCCTGAATTACGGATGAGAAAAATTAAGCAAAAATTCATGCTAACTAGGCAGCAGCTTTCCAAAGAAAACTGCCTTCTTTTTTTGTGTTTTTCCGCCATTTCTCGAGTCTTCTCTCTTCTCTGATCTGAGTGAGAAAAATCTATCAAAATGCAGCGTTCTATCAACAGCTTTTTTCAAAGAAAGCGGAAAGTAGTTGCTTTCATAACATGCTTTCAGTTCTTCTCAATAATCGAACCAAAATTTAACCTTGTTTTGGCATTACTAGTATTCAGCGAAGCAACTTTGTCTTTCATTCCATCTAGTAGAGATGGTGGTGTCAGTGAGGAAGCCACTGGAGATGGTCGGAAAGAAGTTGTAGAGGCAAAAACCGGACAGGCGGCAGCGCCACTAAGTACAGGAAGCTGTTCGTACGAGCCCAGCTTAAGCGCTCTCCGCAGGTTGAAGACCAGGTGCCGTTCATCGATGGGCTCTAACAGGCTGAATGGCCTTCCATTATGTCCACAGTGAAATCCCTGTGGACCCGCTCGAGCCTCTACAGCGGTGGGATGCCAGTGGGCAGAGGCAAATCGGCTGGCATTTAACAGCTAACTTCGTTGTCATTTAGAAACGAAAACCCTCAAATGAGAACGGCTGAGACCAGGTTTTATGAGCCTGCGAGACTGAGCCCCCCCGCCCCCAATAAACCCTTCTTTTCACCTCTGGCCAGGCAAACCTGATTTAGGTGATTGTTATCTAAGGCCTTCCTAAAGAAACAAACCGCTAACAAACACATTAAACAGCCGCATACAAGAACACAGAGCCCCTAAAGTAGCATTTAAGTACCCCCCTCCCCCCCCCCCCAAAAAAAAAGTCACCTCGATCTCTAGATCTAGATGGCCTTAAGGGCTCTTAGCGGAATTTTTGTCAAATAAGGTTTGATCCCAGTGTTTTGTTTTAAAGTAATCATCATAAAGACCCTAAATTGCTGGGCGGGGAATTCAACCATGGATATTGCCTCAGTCCTCATTTTTTTCTGGCTACGGCCCTGAACGAGGACTACGAGCCTAATTCCTAAAGGTCATTCTTCGCTAACTTTGAACGCCATTTGAAGGAAACAACTATGGACTTTGCCTTATGAAAGACGTCCAGTTCGAGCAAACTCGGAAAGCGCGTCAGTCAAAGCAAAAGCATCTTAAACGGAAAGGCAAAGGCAACAAGCCTAATGCTTCTCCTGCTTTAACTGTGAGGAAGATATTTAAGTTCTGTATGAAAAGAATCTCTTGGGAAGTTCCACGGCAGAAGCGCTTTAGAACACGGTGTGGTTCGACAACACAATCCATTTTGGGGGGTTAAGAGGCTGCAAGGAGCGCAGAGAAATGTGTTGCAGAGACGTAAAACTTTGTCAAACTTCCCGCACAGGGCAAGAGTACCTCGAATTCATTGAAAGTGAAACCAAAACTCGTTCAGGAAACGATCCACGGAATGTAAGAGCCATTGCAACAAAAATGTTTGCTTTGCCGAACAACGAGAAATGTCCGGTAAAGCCCTACAAAGTCTACGCAGAAAAGCGACCCGCGGAAATGAAAACCGACAATGCACCGTTTTACTTGGGAGTAAACAATGTAAAATCTGACTTCGGCAAACCTTGGTTCAAAAAAGCTCCAGTCGGTGTAAATGAGCTTTATACTTTAATGAAAACAATGGCACAGAAAGCCTGACTCGGGCCAAACTTCAAAAACCACAGCGGCAGAAAAAATATGATTCAAACTTTAGTCAACAACGACGTGCCGCCAACTGATATTATGCAACTGTCTGGACACAAAAACGTTTAAAGTATCACTAGCTTCTCTACCGTCCCACAGAAACAACAGTTGAGCATGTCTCACACTCTCACTGGACTGAGTTCGGGAGAAATAGCTCCAGAGTCTGGCTCTTCTATTCCTGAGAAAAGAAAGCAGGAGTTTGACGAAGTCACTTATCCAATATTTCGTCCAACTTTTTCTCAGCAAAGCAAGAAGGCAGCACAGCAGCCCCTTTCTTTTTTTTCGGGTGCTGTTATAAGAGGAGGACATATCAGTGTGGCAATAAACACTTTAAATCAATCGCCCACTCTTTCAGTGCGAGAGGAAAACCGTAGCAAAACTTATAAAAGAATCAAACCTCTTGATTCGGATTCGTTTGTCAATTCAAGCGTGCGGGTTCTGATAAGCAACAAAAAATGAAGGCTCGGATTTTCACTTCTGTATTTCAAATTTTGAACCTCCGTAGAACTATTTCGACACATTTTCAGGATGTCTTATTCTAACTAGTTCTGCCTTTTAACGGCATTTTTGTTTCATAATTTAGATGTAAAGTATTTTACAAGGAAGCCATTTCAGTGTTAAACTCTCGAACTGTGAGGCGGCTTGACCTCGTGTTTTTTTCCTTTGAAAGTAAATAAAGATATGTTTATCTTTGAGTTCTGTTCGCTTATGAATCTCGGTATGTATATAATAAATAAGTTATTTCACGGTTAGTTCGCTTGTACGATTTTTATTCACTCGTTGTGTAAAACAAACTCACTCGCTGCGCTTGTTAATAAAAATCGTACGCGCTCACCAACCGTGAAATAACCTATAAATCTATAACCAGGGAGTAGCCTCTCCGCCTGCCGTGTCCGACACGACACTTGGGTCACACTAAGTGAGACTAAGGGACACCGTCAATCCGGCTTAACGAGATGGCGTGGTCTACAGGATTACCTGCCAAGGCGCATAGTCTACATCGGGGAAATAGCGAGATTTATGCAGAAGGGGATCAAAGAGCACGACAGGGATATACGACTCAACCGTACCCAGAACTCCGCCGTTTCTGAACACGCTCAAATGAGACCGGCCACTATCCGATTTGGAACGAGGTTAAGTTTCTTGATCAAGACCCTGCCCGGCAATCACCACAACTATCAACATCATCATCATCATCATCATAATCATCTTTATTTACGCAGGAAACCGTATCATTGTACGAAATAATCTTCCCTGGAGCCGTGTCAAAAAAAAAGTACACTGTTTAGACACAGATGAAATACTTTGACGTAAGTTGCTTTAAATTACCGTTTGTTACTGACGATATAATATTGTGATTTTATTTCGTTCCTTCATCTGATATCAACGTATAAAAGCTATGAACCTTGCCTCGAGATGACCAGTAAAGTTAAAATCCTAACTTTTAATTTTCACACACAAAAAGTAGAAACAAATAAAAAGCAATGAGCCTGAGAGGCAGGGGTGAGTACCGGGTGGGGAGAAGCCCCTCTATATAGCGGTTTACACTGAGGGTAAGGGGGGGGGGGGGGGGGCATATATAGTACAGACCTGTTTTTTAAAAAAGTTGGAATGTGAAAGGGTAATGGATTGAACCTCCCAGCGGAGCTTCTGCTGTGTGTAATGGAGTTTCTCTCCCAAAAAGAAAGATTAAACATGGTCAAGCCTGCGGCTACGATCTACTTCCTTTCTATTGAATGCTTTCCTTATATACATCGGCCTACACCTGAATACGGAAAGCGTTGCCATGTAAAGTACATAGCACTGTCTCTCAGTTTTCACCAACCTTGCCATCCAACTGTGTCGATTAATTTAAGTATCAGGTCCAACTAATTACATGTAATCCATTTTAACATTTATTTTCTTTGCAAGCTTGTAATACCTGTTAATATAACAAAATAGAAAATCTAACTCAAGTGATGCTCAAAGTGAACTACAAAAATTAACGAGAGTGAGTAAAGCCAAAAAAGAACAGTTTGGTTGTTTTGTATTGCAGCTTTGTATTGCAGTTTTGTATTGTAGTTTTGTATTGTATTGCATGCAGCTTCGTTGTTCTAGTCTGCTGCTGTTTATATATACCAAGCATACACATCAACGCAAGTGGTACCAGTGTTGTCCTCTTCCCAACAGTTAACCAAGTCCTGCCCATACCAGATCTGCAACTCCTGGCCACGTGACAAAAACAAGGGGTTTGAAAGATTGCCAAAGACCAACTGTGGGTATTTGATGCCAATCCCTCCAAGACTGTAAAAGTGCGGCTTCTGGCAACTAGCAGGTGCACCATTATAACCATGTCCTTCCAAGTCTTCCGTCGGTGGCAAAAGGACTTCTTTGCGGGCGTTTGTAATCATTGTCATCAGCTTATTGGAATAACCTGAAGACGTGCAGGTCCAATAGGAATCGCCATGTTTCGGGTTGCAGTGTATCGACCCATTTTTATGAACAAGCTTCATGGTATTGACATGGCCAGTCTTGGTGATGTAGAAAGCACCGTAAGAATCATTTCTGCCTCCAAAGCAAACAGGATCTGCGTTGATTTTCTGCCAGTTGTCTAAAAGTGAAAAAACTACATCAACCTCTATTATCACAAGTAGACAGGTATACCTTAGTTTTGCATTGTACAGGTATGAGTCGTGTTTTATTTGCTCATTCATTGCTATTTTATACTTTAAAAAAAAACTGAAAAGCAAGCACCACCAAAACAAAGTTCTGCTAAAAACGTTTTATTTCAAACAGCAAATCTTATTATCATTCGATGCATCTTTTCTTCATTTTCGTAGGCCGAGAGCTAATCGCGCGGCCTACGAATAACTGCTTACAAATAATGGTCTGCTCATGCGCAATACTGTCCAACAGTGAGGCCCTGTTATAGGGGTCTGAATAATCCATAATCCTGGGTAACTTTTGGAAATAATCCGTACCCAATTTTATAAAAAGGAAAAAATTTCCTTTAAAATAAAAATCTAACACAATCTATATATATTACTCCCAAATTGCAATCTTATGTCACATGAATAGACGCACAATCAAGGATAAAACGTCTTGAGACAAATGTCACTAAGTCCTGCTTATTTTAGTGTGGTTGACCAATGAAGCCATGTTTTTCGTTTAAAGCCCATTTTACTAACCCCACCCTTCCCCACGAGACAATGTTGAGATCCAATAGACATTTTATTACACAGGTTCACCATTGTAAGTGGGTGGGGTCGGGAAAGGGACACTTAGCGTTTGCGCTTACCGTGTTCTGTGGCGTGCCTAGGGAAACATCGTAAATGCAAATTTGTCCCAAACCTTTTGTAGTTGATTGTAGGTACTGTGTGTCAGTTATTCAAAAGGTTGCATTTCCATACCCCCGAAGAAACGTAGGGGGTGGTTACAGAGGCTATGACCTTTCAACCCGTGTGTTCATGGAAGTGTTATGACCTATAATACACAGGCATCGCGGGCTCGGAATTTTGACCAAGAGACCTCACTGGAGATAAGCTTGTGTCTTTCTTTTTATAGCTTTTATGACCTTTTAGTAATAAAATTTTAAGTAAAAAAAGTCGATTCGATAATGACCGATAATAATCCATAATTTTGAAATGCAACACAAATGTTCCATTATCTTTTAATTTAGTGGCCAATAATCCGTAATCCTAAAACCCTAACAGGGCCTTAAGAATTTTTTGCTGCAAAAAATATTCTGCGCATGCGTAATTGAAACCACTCTCTTGTGTGAAAATGGCAGATCTTTTCCCTGAGTTAGGTAAAACAGTGAGAATATTAAAAAGCAGCAAAATTTGCCCTCACTCGTGTCATCGAAAGACAAGTTGGCAACTGTTCTGAAGAAATTTTACGCTGAAGCCAGAAAAAAAACCGTTGATTGTATGATAAAACAATGATTAAACTCCGTTATCGCAAAATATCGTGGTTTGTCAGTGTCTACTTTACTTTACTTGTCCCCTCGTGCCAAGGTGGCGCATAGGGCCTCCACATGGGCTTTCCAGCGATTCCTGTCTTGCGTTGCAGTGCGCACCTCACTCCAGGACTGCCACCCTGCTTTGGACCTCTCTTTTTCTACCGTGCGCCGCCAAGTTGTTTTTGGCCGGCCTCTCTTTCTCCTTCCCTCTGGGGTCCATGTTAGGGCTGTAACACAGTCATTGTCAGGTTGTTGTCTCAGGATGTGTCCAATGAATCTCCATCTCCTTCTTCTTACCTCTTCACTCAACTTCTCCACGTTAGCCCTTTCCAGTAGCTCTCTATTACTGATCTTATCTTGCCATTTAATCTTCATTACCCTTCTCAGGCAACGGTTCTGAAACACATCGATTTTCTTGGCATCACTTTCGTTCATTTTCCATGTTTCGCAACCATACATGAGAACTGGTTTGACCAATGTTTTGTAAAGCCTGATCTTCGTCCTCCTCGACATACTGCTGGAGCTCCATACTCGGTTTAGCTTCACAAACGCTCCTCTCGCTTTCCCTAGCGTAGCCTTGATGTCCTCTTCGCCACCCCCTTGTTTACATACTGTGGCGCCCAGGTAAGTAAACTTTTCTACATCTTCCAACGCCACACCGTTCACTGTGATGGCTTCGTTATTCCTCGCATTTACTCTCATGACTTTGCACTTCCCGACATTTACCCGAAGGCCTGCCCTTTCTGCATTCTCTACCAGCCTGTTTGTTTTCAACTGCACGTGTCTTTGCGTTGAGGAAATTGAAGCTACATCGTCCGTGAAGTCAAGGTCCTCATGTTTTGATGTAAATTTCCACCTCAGTCCGGTTCCCTCCTCCTTCACAGTATGCCTCATTACCCTGTCTATAATAAGCAGAAAAAGAAAGCCAGACATTGTACATCCCTGTTTGACACCAGTCGTTAGCTCGAACCATTCTGAGGTTGCCTCTTCCTCGACAACAGCACATTCAAAGCCATCGTACATCGCTTTAACTATGTTGATGATCATCTGTGGGATACCATACTGGCTCATTATCGTCCATAAGCCATTTCTGTGCACTGAGTCAAACGCCTTCTCGAAATCTTCGAAATTAATATAGAGAGTTGCCTGCCATTCATTCACTTGCTCTAGTATATTGCGTAAGATGAAAATTTGCTCCGTTGTCCCTCTACCAGATCTAAATCCAGCCTGTTCTTTACGGAGCCTGTGGTCAATCGCTATGCGAATGCGCTCGATTATAATTCTTCCCAATATCTTGCTTGCAACTGGTAGGAGAGTCACTCCCCGCCAGTTCTCACACTCCCTTAAGTTCCCTTTCTTCGGTATAATGAATCCCCTCTTCCATTTAAGTGGGACCTTTTCCAGGCTCCAAATCGTGTCTATAAGTTCTTTCACTCTGTCAGTTGTAAATTCAAGGTCTGCCTTCAGTAATTCTGCTGTTATCATACCTTCGCCAGGGGCTTTACCGTTCTTAAGAGTCTTTATTGCCCTTCTTATCTCAGCTTTGCTCACAGGTCCCGTGTCTATGTCAGCTGTGTCCTGCTGTTCGTTGACGTCTTCATTGATCGGGTCGGCTGGCTCTTCTCTATTACGTATCTCCATAAAATGCTCGTTCCACCGCTTCCTTCTATCTTCATTGCTGGTTAAGGCGTTACCATTTCTGTCGTTGACTACTGTGCTCTGCCTTGGTTTATCATTGCAGATCGTTTTAGTTAAGCTGTAGAGAGTCTTCATGTTTTGCCTACTTGCTGCTTCTTCCGCTTCTTTTGCTATCCCTTCTGACCAATTCCTCTTGTCTCTGCGTATTTGCCTTTTCACTTCTCGGTCTTTGGCTTTGTATTCTACTCTCCTCTTTTCTTTCAGTCTCTCGAAGTTGGTTCCATCAAGTTTTAGTTTTATCTCTTTCCTCTGCTCAATCAGGTCCCACGCTTCTTTACTGATCCATGGCTTAACTTTCTTTGTCTTATATCCTAGGACTTTCTTTGCTGTCATATTGTAAGTCTTTTCAAGGATGTCGTTTGCCTTCTCCAGCACGGCTTCTGGCTGATCTATTTCATCATCTTCCTGCTCCTCCCTCTGCAATATCTCAAACCTGTTCCTTAATTCCAAACGAAACTGCCTCCTACTCTCGCCACTCTCCAGCTTCTGAGTATCATATCTCGTCCTTCTAATTCCACGTCTTTTAGGAGCTGCCGATAGCTTTAGCCTCAATTTGGTACAAACCAGGTGGTGGTCACTGGCGATATCAGCTGATCTTATGGCTCTTGTGTCCAGCACAGGTGTTCTAAATTTCCTGTTGATTAACACATGGTCAATCTGATTGTAGGTGCGCCTATCAGGGGATATCCATGTTTGTTTATGGATCTCCTTATGTGGAAATATCGTACCTGTGATCACCAGGTCATTCATGCCGCAAAAATCGCATAGTTTCTCGCCATTGTCGTTCCTGATTCCGACTCTATGCTTACCCACTACTCGTTCATATCCTTCTACATCGCTTCCAACCTTTGCGTTCAAATCACCAGTGATAACCAGCAAGTCGTGTTTCGGTGTTTTGTCCACTATTGCCTGGAGCTTCTCATAGAAATGATCTTTCACCTCTTCGTCAGTGTCATTGGTGGGGGCATATACATGGATCAATGTTAACTTGACATGCCTAGAATGGAATCTGGCTCGGATCATTCGCTCATCGACAGGTGCCCAGTCGGTCAATGCTTCCGCCGCATCTTTGCTCAGCATGATGGCCATGCCGTGTTGGTGAACTTCGTCGTCCCTGCCAGAGTACAGTAATGTCTCACATGTACTTAAAATGAACTTCTCCGATCCACACCATCTGCTTTCACTTATACCCACTATCTGCAACCTAGCCTCTCTCATTGCTTTCGCCGCTTGGGATGTCCTCCCTTGTGCATACAAGGTTCTCACGTTCCAGTTTCCTATCCTCAACTGTGTTTTTGGGTGCACTATTGGCGTCCTCGGTTCCAGAGCTTCCATGTGGCTTTCACTATGGAACGTCATGTTGTGTGCCACTCGGCCCCCAAGATTCGGTAGATTGCCTCTTATGTGTAAGGTTTCTGTAATCATTCACTTTTTACGAGGTTAGGTGATTAGCCTAACGCCCAACCCCCAACCTGGAGGGCCAGGGGCTGTCCTTTGTCAGGTCTCTGTCCCTCGACCAATCCGGTACGGTTGCACCCGCCAGGGACTGAGTCCCCACCGGCATAGCTAGCAGATCAGTTATTTAACTCAGCCTTCGGCTTCGGCAAATAAATGATCTGCTCGCAACTGACAAACCACGATACTTTGCTCAACCTCGACCAATAATTGTTAAATATTTTAATCTGCCGACCAAATGGGCAGAAATACACTGTTTAAGGTTGGCGAACAAATAGGAACCTGTCTTCAGAAAAAGTACAGTAAACTATGTCTGGTAAACTTGAATAAATAGTGGGGCTAGGGCTTGGAATTATTCTCCTAAGATTTCCATTGTTCTCCCCGATATACCATATGTGACTAAAGCTTAACATTTGCCAACTGAAGCTGTTTCTGCAAAATGACCTTTTGTGTGTATCGAGCAGATATAGGTAGCTTATCCCGAGTACAAAGCCATGTTAATTTCCTGTAAGCAGTCTTCTTGTGCATCTTTGGTTTGAAGATGATGGGTACCAAAGGCAAGCTCCCAAGGCACTCCTTGAGAAAGCGGGTCAAAACATTCGAGATTTAGGGTCGGTAAACTTTTGAAAAATGCCGTACTCTCACATTTAGCCAGGATTGCCTGACTGCCATTTCCATCTGAGTAGATCCAGTGCTCGTTTTTAGCCATTTCGTCTCCTTCACTTGCCATAATTTCACCACATGATTCGGCAGCAAGGTCTTTAATGGAGCCTAACGGTGCTGCACGATAAGAGAAGAAAACGATCAAAATCATTATCTTCAATAACAACAGGATGGACTCAGCAAGTTGAAAATTTTCTTTACGGCGTACTGTGGAATTATAGTTATTGTACTATCAAGTGCATAGCAAAAAGATAGGTTTTTTAAACTAGATGCATAGGTACTTTTAAGTACCTTTTAAAAATATACCGTGGTCTACAGCCAAAACGCCATAATCCCAGCATTATTTGGCCATAGCTCGCGATCTACCCTTGAAAAGCATAACTTTAAGCATAAGATATTTTCAGCTAAGTAAATTGGAGCTAAACAAATCCTATTGTGATATTCTTGCGACCAAATGCTGGCTTATACTGCATACTCTGGAGCTAATAATGTATAAAACTGTTGCTTGATGGAGACTACAGATTAATTATCAATCATCTCACGCCTACCATAAGAGCACGGTGCCTTCATATACTTTCAAGGAATCACCTGCAAACTCATTGAAAGTTACTGGCTTGGAATCTAGAAAATTACCTCGGTCAAATGCACGCCTCATGTAGAATCTGTGCCAATCAGGCATGAAGTCTTCTGGTCTAGCTTCTTTTGTTCTGGAGTTCATGATCAGCTCGCAGAAATTTCTACCAATGATCACGTTATAGCTCTGGCATCTTATCTCTTGCTCGCATCTGAGATAACACTCAGCTGGGAATCCAGCCTGAACCGTTTTAAACGTGTGGCCTTTAAGGAACATTCAATACACGGAGTATTCTTTTTCATGGCATTGGTCAGCGGCTACATCAGGAACAATCCCGGACATAAGCAACGAAACTGACAACCAAATTCGTGGATTCATCATCATCATCTTAATCATTTATTTGCCTTATCAAAAAAAAGAAATTTATTCCATTTAGAAAGTCAGGGTTATGGTGAGGAGACCTCAAGAAACCACCAGGCTTATAAGAGAGGCCACCTGGATTGTCATTAATAAAAAGAAAATATAATGCTGCGTAAGTGGTCAATTCATGATTTTACAGATAAAAACTGCAACATTTTTTCCTTAAAGGTGAAAAAAACTAGATGAAGAACTGTAATTGATATTGGGAGAGAGTTCCAGATTTTGGGACCTTCAGTTGCCTGTAAATGTCAGCCTAAGAAAATATCATGCAAATACCGTCAAAACATACAAATATTTCGTTGTATAAAAGCTTCTATCTATTTTCCTAACTTGTAAAGTGTAATTAGAGATTAAGAGACTTAATCATGTTGTTATGAACTTCTATGAAACTTTTTTGTGCAGTCAAGTTCATTTCTTATTTTTATTAAGAGGCCAAGACAGAGTTGTGAGGACTGCTGTGATTAATCAATGAAAATGGTGGCTTAAGAGTGTTAGACTTTGAAACTTTAGTGAGATTTCTTCGATTATCATGGCTTAAGAGGTTGTATAGTGGTAACGCCGCCGGTAGGAAGGGTTATTTGGAACATCTGTTAAAACCGTACAGGGGTGTCTTTCTTTTCCATCGTGATTATGATTCTAAAGATTATTATTTTTCTAACAATTTTTATGCTGAGTTGATTCGTTTTTGGGAAGATTTTAGGAATGCTTTTTCCGAAAGGGATAGTAGAGGTTCAATTATTTGAAACGAAGAAGACGTTAGGATAGACGTTAGGATAGATGGACAATAATTTTTTTTACAAAATATATTTTTTTAAAATGTGATTTCAATTAGGTAACTTGGCTTATCTCAGAGTAATTTAGAGTCCCTAGATACTATTACAAATGTTACGAGTTTAAAATGTAATTTTCTCCAGTGGGATAGTCTAAGGTCAGTTATTTCAGATTTCTTAAGGTATGAATGATGTCAGCAATCTTCAGAAGTTGGGATTCTATCACAACAATACTTTCTTTGATGCAGGTGAAGCTAGAGGCAAACATTACTATCAATTACTTGCTTATTCAATTAAAAGCTACCTTACCAAATAGTGCAAAGAGGTTACAGGATAAATTTTTCTTTCTCTAGAGGAATTATCTGAGATTTATCTTCTGCCACTGATTAATGCCGGTCTGTATGGAAACGTATCTGCGAGATTTTAAAGATAAGGTACCCAATTATATAATTTGCACTAATATTCTGCTAAAGAAACTAGGAAAAGTGGATTCCGATGTCTGCTCCTTTTGCAACTTTTCAACAGAATATTTAGAACACCTTTTATTTGTTTGCCCTTTATCGAAAGAGTTCTGGAATGATTTCAGGCTTTTTTGGTACGACGTTATGAAAGAAGATATTACTTTATCTTTGAAAGATGTAATTGTGGGCGTTAGTGGAAATATTGAAATAATATTGTATTGTTGAACTACTGTATTTTACCAGGAAAATCACTAATTTATTACTACAGGAGAAATAATAATGTTTTTCTTCGATTTTCTTAAATGAGTGTTGAAGCCAAGCCAGACCTCTTTGGAACCGTCTTATTCGTCTTCATTTGAAAGCGAACGTTTTTTTCTATCGTATTCGTCCAAAAGAGGAGTTTAGAAAATCCCTTTAAACTGGAGAATATTGAAAACGCATCTTTTTCTGCGAGATATGTGTAATTAGGGATTTAGGAAACGTCAATGACTTTGAGAATTTTCAAAAAGAAACGAAAGGCGAGTATTTGTCAAAAAAAGGCAGGCATTTGCTATAGTTTCATCGTAGACGATATGTGAATCTCCGTAGGATAGCAATATCCTGGATATTATAGAAAATAAACGTTTTTGGAATCGATGTTGTGATTAAAACTTTCTATGCTCTATTTTGTATGGATAAGGTAATACTATTACTTAATGCTGGATCACTTTCTCTGACGTTCATATTAAAATAACATTCGCAGCTGCTTAAGTTGCGTTCGTGCACTCTGCGATGGTCTGTCATGTATAAATAATTTACATTTTTGGCAAATCTACCTGAAGAAGCCGGTTTATTAAGTTGTACGTGTTTTGAAACCTTGGTAAAATACAATAACAAATCCCTTCTACTGCTTTTTTATTTTTTAATTTTATTCTCAGCAATTGTTGAGGACATCCCTTTTTTCATGCTGATCCGCCTTTGGTCAGTTTGTTAGCTTGAACGTTTATCATCTAATGTTCAATTAAAGGTCCATACAACGAACGAAGTGGATAGCGACCAAACGTCTTGCGATTTCTTTTGTGAGTTATTTTGAGATGATAGTTTAACGAAAGACCGTACAAGTCTTCCATCGCTTTTCCATAATAAACATCATAACAGTTGAACACACATTTTTGCTGACTACGAAAAAAGAAACTAGGTGTCTTCTCTAGAGTTTTGATAAAATTCTGTCACATTGTTTATTGACTACCAAACGCCCAACGCACGTATGTAAATAGTACATATTAATGACTTCTTAACAAAGGGAACTTAAGCAACGAGGACGGCGACGGCAACGACAGCGATGCAACACGATAGGATTTATTAGGAAAAACTAGCTCTTCTGACAGCTTTAAACGAGTAAACATAATCACGAAGTAACCCAAGTAAAATTAATATATAATTATATGTTTTTTAGTGTCGTTCCCGTTTTCGTTGCCGTCAAAAAATAAATTTTTTAATAATTTTTAAATAAATTCATCGAACACGACAGCGCTGCACGCCCGGGCCGTTGTACATTACGTCGCGTCAGAAATAGATTTTCAACCGCAAACTAGCCTGTGGAACTACGAAAAGAAACAGCCACGAAGAATTTGTGTCTGGGTTTTCTTTCACTTGCAATAGATATCCCCTGCAGTTTCCCGATGACAAGGGCAATGACAGCTCAATGAGAGAAGGAATCCCATTGGATGCGCTTAATTGAGTTAGAACGTGATACGATCTTCATACTCCAAAATCAGTCGGCCGTGAAGGGTCAAAAGCCTGGGCTTTGTCTGTAGTCCCTCATTTTTCTCCCTCCCCGCCGCGTGTCGCCTTTTCTCGCGTGGGGTGATTTTCACGCGCGCTCGCGTTTCGCTCGCCCTACTATCCCTGAGGAAAAATAGGGGACTACTCGTAGTCTACGTGCCAACTGGCCCCAGTTAAAACCATAAACAAAAATATGGCCCACATTTTGTGACTGGTAGAGGGATTTTTGTGGTTCAAGAACTGATAAAGCTTCGGTTTCACATTTTTTACTTACTTATTTATTTATTTATTTATTTATTTATTGTTCCCTGTCTTTAAGGAACATTCCATACACGGAGTATTCTTTTGAATGGCTTTGGTCAGCGGCTCCATCACGAACAATCCCGGACATAAGCAACGAAAATGACAACCAAATTCGTTTATTCATGTCAGCCTAATATGAGAAAAAATCTTGCTTATACCGTAAAAAATACAAATATTACGTTGTATAAAAGCTTCTGTCTATTTTCCTAACTTATAATTTAAAGATTAAGTAACTTAACCATGTTGTTATGAACTTCTATGGGACATTTTTTCTTTTTTGCAGTATTACTAAAAAGATCATACCATTGGCTAATCATGAATTGTAATTTTTTACTCCCCTCCCCTTGAAGCTGATGTTCTCCGCATGCCCGCTCCCCCAACCGTTAAATTACACCAGCCCACATACCTGCAATGATAAATGAACTGTCTTTCCTTAATTTTCTTAAATGAGTTTTGAAGCCGAGCCAGACCTCTTTAGAACCGTTTAATGCGTCTTCATTTGAGAGCAAACATGTTTTTCTATCGTATTCGTCCAAAGGGGATTTTAGAAAGGAAGACGTTAATGACTTTGAGAATTTTCAAAAAGAAACGAAAGGCGAGTATTTGTCAGAAAAAAGGTAGGCATTTGCTATAGTTTCATCGTAGACGATATGTGAATCTCCGTAGGATGGCAATATCCTGGATATTATTGACAATAAAGGTGTTTGGAAACGATGTTGTGATTAAAACATTCTATGCTCTATTTTGTATGGATAAGGTAATACTATTACTTAATGCCAGATCACTTTCTCTGACGTTCATATTAAAATAACATTCGCAGCTGCTTAAGTTGCGTTCGTGCACTCTGCGATGGTCCCTCATGTATAAATAATTTACATTTTTGGCAAATCTATCGAAAGAAGCCAGTTATTAAGTTGTACTTGTTTTGAAACCTTGGTAAAACATAATAACAAATCCCTTCTACTGTTTTTTTTTTTTTTTTTTTTGTATTATAATTATTACTATCAGCAACTGTTAAGAACATCCCTTTTTTCATGCTGATCCGCCTTTGGTCAGTTTGTTAGCTTGAACGTTGATCATCTAATGTTCAATTTAAGGTCCATACAACGAACGAAAAGGATAGCGACCAAATGTCTTGTGATTTCTTTTGTGAATTATTTTGAACTGATAGTTTAACGAAAGACAGTACAAGTCTTCCATCCCTTTTCCATAATAAACATCATAACAGTTGAACACACATCTTTGCTGACTCTACGAAAAGAAGAACAAGGCGTCTTCCCTAGAACTTGGATAAAATTGTGTCACATTGTTTATTGACTACCAAACGCCCAACGCACGTATGTAAATAGTACATACAACGACGACGGCGACGGCAACGTCACAGCGATGCAACACAATAGTATTTATTAGGAAAAACTAGCACTCCTGAAAGTTTTAAGCGAGTTAACATAATCACAAGGTAACCCAAGTAAAATGAAGTTATGTTCTTTTTTAGTGTCGTTCCCGTTGTCGTTGCCGTCGTCGCCACCTAAGCTCAAAATTTCGAAATTTGAAGGAGAACGTGTGATAAGGCCATGAACGTTTCTTTCACTTTCTGGAGTTGAATGCCTTTACCGCTGAATGTTCCTTTTTAATTACCATTAAATACTAGAAGATATACAGTGATCAAAATGTTATGCGTGCACCTGCACCGTGTTTTTTCATATAAAATGTTTTAAACATGTTACATTTTTAGCTCATCGGCGTCAAAGCTAGCCTGCTAACGCAGACGTATTTGCGGCTTTCGTACTGTACTTTAGCCCTAGCACCTAGCAACTCAATGTTAGTAGCGGCACAACAGTTGGGGCACATAGCTCTTTTTTTGTTTTGTTGTTGTTGTTGTTGTTTTAACTTTATTAATAAGCGTGTTAATAGTAACTGTTGGTTTATATCTTACAGTTTCATTCACGTGGGCCTTCTCCTGATCATTTTAATTTGACTTTTTATGTTTTAATACTTTTTGTTGTTATCCGGCGCCCGATCATTACCTTCCCATAATATTTGAAGTGTTGAATTATACTTCAAAACACCGAAAGGTGGGCTGAAGAAACGTGGCCCAGCCTTTTTTTTAAAACCAATTTTTAAGGTGTTTACGAAATGGGATGAAACGCTCTTTGGAGTGTTTGAGATGGCCTCTCAAATAGCGTTCGATGTTGTGAGGAGGCATCCTAATCGGTTGAAATTTTTGCGGTTGCGTGAGCATCCTCTGTAGTCAAAGGGTAAAGTTATTCGGCTGGTTCCTTGACCAGTCGTGTACCATTTCGGCGAAAGTTTGAAATGTTTTGGACCGCGCACATACTGGTACTTAGTTTAAACTGTAAACAAAAATATGGCCCAAAGTTTAGGAGTTGTTGGAAGAATTTTTGCTTCAAGAACTGATTACCTTCGGTTTCACATAAGTTTATTTTCCCTTGTCTTAACGAGAAGAAATGCGCCCTGGCACAAGCGTACGCCACCTACTTCCGCCAGTCAACAAAAAAAAATTATACGGGCAAAACAAAACTGTGTTCAGTCGCCATATTCTTCTAAAAATGATAAAAAGATCAAAGAATTATCAAGAAGGAAAAACAGTCTTACGTTGGGTAAAAAATGATCGTAGATGTTCCTGTATAATTCCACCATGTTTTGCAATTAAACGGTTTGGAAAAAAATAGATCACATAACGTGAATATTCATTCTAAGAGACGTTGTCGTTGGCGTTACCGTCGTGCTTTCGTTTCTTCGACATCATCAAAAGTAACAAAAGTCTCGTAACAATTCTGATCCTTCAAGAACAAAGCCTTTCTTTCCAAATACGTTATGAATCCTTTAACAGTTGTCATGTCATTGGAATGAAAACACTGTTTTCAAACAGATTATGAATCTTTTAACAGTCCTTATACCTTAAAAGTGAGAACATTCTCACTAAATAGATGATGAACTCTTTATAACCGTAAGGCTACAGAGAGAAAACATTCTTATCAAATACGGTAGAAGGCCATTAACGTGTGAGTTTAATTGTTGTAGAGTCTTGAGTAGTAAAGAGAAATTACCATCAAATGCTAGAGATATTAAACACGACGGAAGATATACAGTGACCAAAATGTTATGCCTGCACCTGCACTGTGTTTTGTCATATAAAATGTTTTAAACATGTTTTATTTTTAGTTTATCGGTGTCAAAGCCAACAGTGCCACTCTTATACTTTTTCAAAGTCCGACTGTAGACAGGTCAATGCTTTTATTTATTAAAATTCGCTCACTAAATATTTGTTACTTAAAGTGATAAATAAAAAAATTTCACGAAAGACGTTTAAAAGAAATTAATGAGACTTACTTAAGTATGTAAGACGTGGCATGTATTTCCTCTCTTATTTTACGTCTTAGCAATATTATCTTCATTATAACTGACGGATCAGATAATTAACTCTGTAGTGTATGTTTAATTGTTAGAGTAAACCCTACGAATGTCGAACTAAACTTTAGCCCTAGCAACTCAATATTAGTAGCGGCACAACAGTTGCGGCACATAGCTCTGTCTTTGTTTTTTTACTTTATTAATAAGCATGTTAATAGTAACTGTTGGTTTATATCTTACAGTTTCATTCATGTGGGCCTTCTCCTGATTGTTTTCAATTTGACTTCTAATGTTTTAATACTTTTTATTGTTATTCGGCCTTCGATCATCACCTTCCCATAATATTTGAAGTCTTAAATTGTACTTCAAAACACCGAAAGGTGGGCTGAAAAAACGCGCCCAGCCTTTTTTGTGAAACAATTTTTAAGGTGTTTACGAAATGGGATGAAACGCTCTTTGGAGTGTTTGAGATGGCCTCTCAAATAGCGTTCGATGTTGTGAGGAGGCATCCTAATCGGTTGAAATTTTTGCGGTTGCGTGAGCATCCTCTGTAGTCAAAGGGTAAAGTTATTCGGCTGGTTCCTTGACCAGTCGTGTACCATTTCGGCGAAAGTTTGAAATGTTTTGGACCGCGCACATACTGGTACTTAGTTTAAGCTGTAAACAAAAATATGGCCCACAGTTTATGAATTGTTGGAAAAATGTTTGCTTCAAGAACTGATGAAGCTTCGGTTTCACATAGGTTTATTTTCCCTTGTCTAAACGAGAAGAAATGCGCCCTGGCACAAGCCTACGCCACCCACTTCCGCTCCCCTACCTAGTCAACAAAAAAAATATATTTTATACGAACAAAACTGAACTGTGATCAGTCACTGAATTTTTCTCAAAATGATAAGGTCAAAGAATTACCAAGAAAGGAAAAACAACTTTACGTTAGGTGAAAAATGATCGTAGATGTTCCTGTATAATTCCTTCATATTTTGCAAGTTAAACGGCTAGGAAAAAAAAAAAAACAATAGATCACATAAAGTGAATACTTATTTCTAAGAGACGTTTTCATTGGCGTTACCGTCGTGCTTTCGTTTCTTCCCTGTTTTTTTGACATCATCAAAAGTAACAAAAGTTTCGTTTCAATTCTGATCCTGCAAGAATAAAACCTTTCTTTCCAAATACGTTATGAATCCTTTTACAGCCGTCACGTCAAAGAGATGAAAACACTGTTGTCAAACAGATTATGAATCCTTTAACAGTCTTTATACCTTAAAAATGAGAACACTCTCACTTAACAGATGATGAACCCTTTATAACTGTAAGGCTACAGAAAGAAAACATTCTTACCAAATACGGTTGAGAGGGCCCTTAACGTGTGAGTTTGTTGTAAAGTATTTGGTAGTGATAAGAAGTTACCATTAAATACTGGAAGATATACAGTGAGCAAAATGTTATACCTGCACCGTGTTTTGTCATATAAAATGTTTTAAACATGTTATATTTTTAGTTCATCGGCGTCAAAGCCAACAGTGGCACTCTTACAGTTTCTCCAAGTCTGACTGTAAACAGTTCATTGGTTTTAATTATCAAAATTAGTTCACTAAATATTTGTTACTTAAAGTGATAAATAAGAAAATTCCACGAGAAACGTTTAAAAGAAATTGTAGATACTGACTTTTATGTAAGACGTGGCATGCATTTCTTCTCTTATTTTACATCTAAGCAATGTTATCTTCATTATAACTGACGGATCAGATAATTAACTCTGTAGTGTATGTTTAATTGTTAGAGTAAACCCTACGAATGTCGAACTAAACTTTAGCCCTAGCAACTCAATATTAGTAGCGGCACAACAGTTGCGGCACATAGCTCTGTTTTTGATTTTTTAACGTTATTAATAAGCATGTTAATAGTAACTGTTGGTTTATATCTTACAGTTTCATTCACGTGGGCATTCTCCTGATTGTTTTCAATTTGACTTCTAATGTTTTAATACTTTTTATTGTTATTCGGCCTTTGATCATCACCTTCCCATGATATATGAAGTGTTAAATTATAGTTCAAAAAAACCGAAAGTTGGGCTTAAAAACGTGGCCCAGCTTTTTTTTTTTTTTTTTTTTTTTTAACCAATTTTGAGGTGTTTACGAAATGGGATGAAACGCTTTTTGGAGTGTTTGATATAGCCTCTCAAATTGCCTTCGATGTTAGGAGGAGGCATCCTAATCGGATGAAATTTTTGCGGTTGCGTGAGCATCCTCTGTAGCCAAAGGGTTAAGTAATTCGGCTGGTTCTGATCCTTGACCAGTCGTGTACCATTTCGGCGAAAGTTTGAATTAGTTTGGACCGCGCACAAACTGGTACTTAGTTTAAACTGTAAACAAAAATATGGCCCACATTGTATGAATTGTTGGAAGAATTTTTTCTTCTAGAACTGATTAAGCTTCGGTTTCACATAGGTTTATTTTCCCTTGTCTTAACACGAAGAAATGCGCCCTGGCACAAGCGTACGCCACCTACTTCCGCTCCTCCCCCCAGTCAACAAAAAAAATATATATTATACGGGCAAAACTAAACTGTGTTCAGTCACCAAATTCTTCTTAAAATGATAAAAAGGTCAAAGAATTACCAAGAAGGAAAAACAGCCTTACGTTGGGTGAAAAATGATCGTAGATGTTGCTGTATAATTCCTTCATATTTTGCAAGTTAAACGGCTAGGAAAAAAAAAAAACAATAGATCACATAAAGTGAACACTTATTTCTAAGAGACGTTTTCGTTTTTTCGTTACCGTGTCGTGCTTTCGTTTCTTCCCTATTTGTTCGATATCATCAAAAGTAACAAACGTTTCCGGTAACAATTCTGATCCTACAAGAATAAAACCTTTCTTTCCATATACGTTATGAAACCTTTAACAGTTGTCATGTAAAAGGGATCAAAACACTGTTGTCAAACAGATTATGAATCCTTTAACAGCTTTTATACCTTAAAACTGAGAACATTCTCGCTAAATAGACGATGAAGTCTTTATAGTATATAAGGCTACAGAAAAGAAAACATTCTTACCAAATACGGTAGAAGGCCCTTAACGTGTGAGTTTGTTGTAGAGTCTTGAAAAGTAAAGAAAAATTACCATTAAATACTGGAAGATATACAGTGATCAAAATGTTATGCGTGCACCTGCACCGTGTTTTGTCATATAAAATGTTTTAAACATGTTATATTTTCAGTTCATCGGCGTCAAAGCTGACTGTAAACAGTTAAATGGTTTTATTTATTAAAATTCGCTCACTAAATATTTGTTACTTAAAGTGATAATAAAGAAAATTTCACTTAAGACGTTAAAAAGAAATTGTAGAGAATGACTTTTATGTAGGATCGGCATGTATTTCCTCTCTTATTTTACGTCTAAGCAATATTATTTTCGTTATAACTGACGGATCAGATAATTAACTCGTAGTAAATCCTAGGAATGTCGTACTGAGCTTTAGCCCTATCAACTTAATATTAGTAGCGTCACAACAGTTGCGGTACATTTATCTGTTTTTGTGTTTTGTTTTGTTTTTTGTTGTTTTTTTGTTTTTTATTTTGTTTTTTAAATTTTTAATAAGCATGTTAATGGTAACTGTTGGTTTATATATAACAGTTTCATTCATGTGGGCCTCCTCCTGATTGTTTTCAAGTTGACTTCTAATGTTTTAATACTTTTTATTGTTATCCGTCCTTCGATCATCACCTTCCCACAATATTTGAAGTGTTAAGAGCTACTGACTGTAAATATCAAAAATCCTACGGCAGATAGAAATTTTCAGATTTCATTTTATTTCACCTAAATGTCCCCTTTGGTGAACTATTTTTAAAAATTGCAATTAAAAGTTTCACCGCTCTTTTGTTTTTCTAGCAATTAGAAAAGTTGAATTTACGGCTTCACGCCCGATTCAGCCCCCCGGAAAAATGGGAAAATCGTTCATCGTTAGTAGGCTTGCACACAGCAACGAGAACTACTACCGTCTTTCTATATCGGCTGCAAGTAAATCTTTCTATTATCTCTCGTTAAGCGTAAAAATGAAGTCACAAGCCATATTTTTAATGTGGTAATTTACTAGTTAAAAATAGCGACTTTCGAGGATCAGATTTCGAATTGAAATAAGGGCCGATTTTTGAGGCCTATGTCTCCCCTATATCTGTCCTAGCAAATGTTTTCTGGAGCAAAACTATAGGTGAAGTCTAACTTTAATCCTACCTTTTCACTCCTTCAAAGCGCCTTTTTTGGCCCGCTAAAAGCGAAGAATCCAGAACTAAAAATTTGCAGGGTATTTTGACTAATTCGATGGCTCGCTGTCACGATTACCATCACGCGAATCACATAACTAAAACAATCCACTCATCTTAAGTTAACGTTTCTTTTTCTCGTTCTCAACGACAAATTTCCAAGGCAGGTATTTAATATTTCAGTTCCTTTACAATACCACGTCATTATTTCAAATTTTGGAAGTAACAAGATGCCTATTCTGGCATTTACGCGTCAGATGCTGTGCCTGACTTATTTCTATTGTACGATTCGCAGATTTTTAAAGCTATCCTCCCTTCGCTATTGAAATGTTCATCTTTCAATTATTAACTCGTTTTACATGTAACAAATTCAGTTTTCTCCTAGAGGGGATATCCTCGTTATTTCTCTGTTGAACCGAAAAGGCTTTTTTCGTGACATGGCCATATTGGGTTAACGTTTTAGCTGAAAGAAAATTAACCCTTTTGAAGCAGTAAATCAAAAGGATAAGTTCTAAGAAGTACTCGACAGTTTAAATGATGGAAAATGGACTACCACCGTCCAGGATGGTGACAGTATCGTCCACGTAGCGCTTCCAGATCTTAGGTTTGCAGGGCGCGGATTCTATTGCTTTCTCTTCGAAGATCTCCATGTAAAGATTAGCAATAACTGTGGAAAATGGGCTCCCCATTGCTACGTCTTCTCGTTGTTTGTAGATCGATCCATTATACTGAAAGTATGTAGATTTCAATATGAAGAATAAGAGGTCCGCAATTTGAGCAGGAGTTAACGTCGTGCGGTCAGCTTCTGTAGCGCGGCTTGTACGGCATCCTCGATAGAAACGTGGCTAAACAGCGCTCTTCTCACTGCTGATGACGGATGCGAAGTGAGCTGAGTTGGTCGCCGTGAAATCCGAGTTACCTGTTAGGGGAGGCAAACTGTTAGCCAAGAAAGCAGACAAATCATATGTAAAGGAAGCGCTATGTGGACGATACTATCACCATCCTGGACCGAGACAGAGTTGACAGCTTTCTACAACACCTCAACAGTCAGCAACCGACCATCCGTTTCACCATGGAAACCGAGAATGACAGCAAGATCGCCTTTCTCGACGCGTTAGTTTCAAGAGACCCAGACGGCCGCCTTACCACCAGCGTCTATAGGAAGCCAACTGACACTGATCATTAAGTAGCGTATGATTCACACCACCCTAAATCAGTAAAACGCGGTATTGTGAAGTGTCTGTACCACCGGGCGAAACTTCTCGTGACCAAACCATCAGTCATCTTCTGAGGAGAAGAAGCATCTGTCATCTGTACTGATCTCTAACTGATATCCTTCCTCTTTTGTGCAGAAGATCACCAAGGCAAGAACAGCCCCCAGGAAGGAGCCCGCGGCAGAGTTCAAATCCACCGCCGTTTTATCCTACGTACAGGGTGTATCGGAGCCTCTTCGCCGCTGCCTAGAAAAACAAGGCATTTGCATCACATTTGGTTCGACCTAAGGACACCGTCGATCCGGCTAAACAAGATGGCCTGGTTTACAGGATTCCCTGTAAATGCGGTAAAGTTTACACTGGGGAAACAGGGAGATCTATGCGTGAGAGAATCAAAGAGTACGGCAGGTATCACGACTCGCCCGTACCCAGAAATCCGCCGTTTCTGAGCACGCCCACGAGACTGGCCATTAGAGACATTTAGCACCAGGTTTTTCGGCAAAAACTCAGACGGCGAACGGCTAGAGATCTCGTGACAAGGCTCTGACGTTACGTTTGCGGTTTTCAAGGTGCGTTTTCAACGTGGAGAGGTAGGTTTTCACATAAGTTATTTACCTCAGCGATTTGAGTCGTACTTTTCAATTTTTTGAAACGTAAAAATGTCAGATTTGTGTGTAGCAAGTCTTTATGTTGATGTTTAGGTGTAAACTAACGCGAAAGAGCGAACATGGAGCTTTATGAAAAACAGCACTACTGCTGTTCGCAAATTCAATATGGCGGCCACTTCAAGTGATCGGTGTAGCTAAAGCGGTAGAAGCCATAAACGTCAAACGCTCAACCTGAAACTGCCGTTTCCGGTTTGCCGTTAACGCAAAAACCCTGGTGTTTAATGTCTCTATTATCCGCTTTGCAACGAGGGAAACTTTATTGATCGAGACTCTCACTGGTACAACCGTAGGGTCAAGGAAGCTATCCACATAAGACTTCACCCTAAAAACATCAACAGGGGCAGCGGAATTGAAATTTCCGATGCGTGGATGCCTACGATCAAGAAACTCAACAGGCGGAGTGGTACAACAACAGAACGCTGGATGAGCAACTTCTCACTGGAACAGTGAGCATCGAAATGCACCAATCACAGCTGACCATCGTGATATAAATGGTGCCGGGTGACCAGTCGACCTCATCGAGTCCAGCAGTAAGAAGTCGAAACGTCGCGATATACATCTCAAAGTGACTGAATCGTGTGACAATTAATAATACACTTATTGTTAAAATGTGATAACGTTTTAGGTGGCATTTTGTGTTTAAAATCTTGTGGTTGTTTTGGTTCATTAACAGAATACCTGCCATTTGGTCTGAAGTGGAGCTTTTTGCTTTACGAAAATAGGGAAAAAATATTTTGGCGATGTTTTATAGAATCGATGTGCCAGAGTATAAGGTTCTGAGTAGCCCTTACAATCGCACACTAATCCGTGGATTGAGTTCGATTGAGTTCGGCAATCGAACGAAATCGAACACCAGACTTTCAGTGAGTTCGATTTCCGAACAAATCGAACTCAATCGAACTAAATCCATCTGATTGTGTTCGATTGAGTTCGGTTTCCGAACTCAATCGAACACAATTTAATTGATTGAGTTCGATTGGCTCTGGTAAACCTACACAAAGCAAGCAAAAAGCAAGCCCATCAAAGCAGGTTTTTCTTGTGCTTTGTTACAATTTATTCAATAACAGAAACCCCATTTATAAACTGTCCACGGCAATTAAGAAAACAGAACAGAACAGAACAAAGCTATCATTATTCCCGCGGGCGTATTCCGAAATTGTCGTACCCTTTTCTTTTTTAGCTAACTTACAATTGCTGAATGACAAATCGAAGGGTTACTTTTATGCAAAAATACACGCAAATTACTAAAAAACTTCGCCATCCTTGACGTCAAAGCGGCATTCTTGGTAGCCTTTTTACTACGCATTTGAAGCTTACAATCCGCAGCGCATCTGAAGCCATTTCTGCGTAATTTCTTCGTTTACGTAAAACACGTGCGCTACACTCCGGACTGAAGTAACTCGAGCTTCCAAGATGTTTAGGGATTTTCAATGTTTTCCTGTTTTACACAAATCACGAATTCGTTCGATTTGGTTCGATTGATTTTTTTTCTTTTCGGTGAGTTCGATTTTGTTCGATTGCCGAACTCAATCGAACTCAATCCATGGATTGAGTTCGATTGAGTTCGATTGAAATTTAGTTCGATTGGATTCGATTTACTATGCCGGGTATAATTCATGACAGTTATCACAAATCACGACAGTTGTTGTTAAAATTCATGACAGTGTTATTACGGTGTTATTACGATTCGCGGCCGTCTACAATGGCTTAAAAAAAATTAACGTATTCTCAGTGGTGAAGAGAAGTTTTCCTGACGGTCACACAAGCAAGCAAAGCCTCCCTAAAAGATGCCGCTCAGCATGCTCAGGATTCTGACACAACTTCTTTCACCAGTGAGAAACAGAACGCGGAGAAAGTTTATGATCAGTGTTTCGCTCCTAAGCGGAGTTACCTTTATGATCATATTTAGAGTATTGCTGAAAAAGGACCGTTTTTTGAAACGTATTAAGCAGGCTGCCCAGGATATGCAAAACGACGAAACCTCGCAGAAAGGATTGCTCAGCAAGAACGGCCAAGAACTTGCTTTAAAAATGCCGGCTGTACTGACTCCGTCGCTACCAAAGAAGAGACTTTTCTACATAAGACAAATTTAAATTTTTTTAAAAAAGTTTTTACTTTTTGTTTTTATCTGGTCTTTGCTGTGGCGAAACGAGGATCACTTAGAACCTAAACCATCTGTTTTTTTTTTTCTCGGCCAGATAATGGTAAGCCGCTGCTTTCTTTATGATAGCTATATGAGTAGCTGTATGTTCTTGCTCCACGTACATTCAGCGCATGCGTCTTTGGCCATGTCGTATAGTAGAATGACGTGTCGTTAGTTTTTGAAATGAGTCATCGACATTGTTCAGCGGCTAAGCATTAACCGCGAAATAACCTCAATTGAAAGATTCTAAACATTTGGTAGCCTGCGAATACAGCCGCCTCTCATTCGCTCCCGCTACTACGTGTGAAACGCGAAGAGAGACTCTCTTCGCGTTTCGCACGTAGTAGCGGGAGCAAATGAGAGGCGGCTGTATTCGCAGGCTAAACATTTGGGGTCGTTTAGACTTTTACATTTCAGAGAGGACTTGCTCCATTTTTTGGTTTATTATTATTATTATTATTATTATTATTATTATTATTATTATTATTATTATTACTATTATTATTATTATTATTATTATTATTATTATTATTATTATTATTATTATTACTGGAGAGCCAATTATTTTAATTTCCATCTTATATATCGTTTATGGTCGCGGCCTACTCGCGGCCTGCACGCAGCTTTTAAATACTGTGACACGAAACACCGCTATGTTCATGTTTATAATTTTGTTTAAATACAAGAAAGATCCTCGCAGTTAGTACGCAACTGAAGCAGCTTAAGCGATTAGAATGTCAATGTGCGGCATATGCGCAGTGAAATTGTGCATATGCCACACATCCGCACTCGGATTTCCTTTTTACGAGTATGCCTGTGTCACTCACCGAACAATACATCATTCTCGTGGATATTGGATTGTTGTAAGTTGACAATCAAAATAAAGTCCCGTAAAGAGATTAAAATGTTGATGATTTTAAGCCTAGCGTGAGAAACGCCAAACTTCAGGGTGACCAATTTAAATTTTCAAATCAGTTGATAAAACCATTTTTCTGCTTACCCTGCTAATGGCCATGGTTCCACTGATTATATATTGGTAAATCTATTAAAAAGATAACTTATTGACAACACAATACATTACTAACTATCCTTTATTTTTTCCACATGTCACTTACAGTAAAACCTAACATTCTACGTTCAAATGTGACGGGCTCATTTTTAAGAATGTACAACTGAACAGTGAGAGAGAATAATATAAACAAATGAAGTAAGAAACGAAGAATAATGTCGGTTTCTTCGACTAATACCAGGCGTGGTTACCCTTGAACATAACCTGGGTGTTATATTCACTAACCAGGCCTCTTGTTCATAAAGGGAGGAAAACGTAAGGGGAACTGTGTTTGGTGATCTCACATAATGCGTCCGAATATTTCTTCAGGTTCGCGTCTTAATATTTGCATGAATTTTCTTTCGTAGTTTGTCATATATTCCCTTCATTGTGTTTTCTTTGCTTGATTCAGCTCCTTCAACAGTAAAGCTTGAAGGGATGGTTGTGGTTTTTCCCCAACTCCCCCCCCCCCCCCCCTACAAAAAAAATTATAATCTCGAGACGATTATACCTGTACAAGAAATAAGAAGGCTACAGACGGGTTAACCCGTCAATCTTTGAGGACGAAACAAGAAACCACATTTTGATTCATTTACTATTTATCTAATGCTTGGTGTCATTGCTAGTTTTTGTAAGTTCGTACTCAAGTCTTTCTTTAATCGCGAGGTTGTGAAGTTTCTCTAAGCATTGTACCGAGGCTCTATGTTGAGAAAAAGTATTTGGATGAAGTTTGCATTCCCCTGAGGAACGAAATGAGTAGTGACGAAAGCATTTCACACCACCCATTTTTTCCACCAGCAGGCCAATATAAACATCTTCCAGTTTGAAAGGCTTCTTGCTGATATCAAACATTTCCACCAACTTGTGGACCATGTCTGATGATAACACATATGCTGGACCACTGCAGAAGCCCGGATATGAAGTTCTGTTGTACTCTTCCACAGATACTCCATACTTTCCTCTTCGAAAAGGTCGGCCGTACCGGCACCTTCCCGTGTAAAGTTTTGTTTTAGGTGTATCAGGCTTTCGTAGATATTCCATCAGCAAATAAGGATTAATAAATACATCATCATCCGCCTTGAGTAGGTACTGAAAATCGCAGTATTTTGATGCCCATTCCAGACCCATCTGCGTCTTTAAGGTAAGATTATTATAATGCTCTTTTTGAGCTCCTCGTATTAGATCTCTGTGCATCATTCCCTCAGCTTCCAAGTATTCATTCTGTACGCTGTCATGTGGGGTCTGACCGAGAAGAAACACTGTCTTCCATCTCGTCTTCATGGATGGATCTGGTGCCCATGTTTTGCGAATGACTGATCTTCTATCAAATGAAGAAGGTCTGGTAAACACCATAATCAATAGAACTACCTTTTGTGTGCATCGTTCTCGTGATATTAAATATGTCTTATGTGGAAGCGTTTGTTCTTTGTTTGTTGACGAAGTCAGGACTTCCACTTTTAAAGCCAGGGAATTATTGTTTTTGTTGAGCAATCCCTTCTGTGAGACTTTCTGGTCTTGCAGATGCTTGACAGCTGTCAGATAAGGGTCCTTGCCCACCAATACTTTCAAAATGATGGTAAACAAAACTCCGCTTAACAGCAAAAGACTGATGAACTTTCTCCGCTTTATAATCCTCATTGGTGTGATAAATTGTGTCAGACTCCTTAAGGACATCTTTGAGGGAGGCTTTGATAGATTGACTTTCAGAAGAGCTGGAAAGAAAGTCACGAAAGGATAAGTTAATTTCATTGTATTAAATTCCTGTTGCCGCAGATATTAAAGTATGTTATTTTAAAGAACTAACATACTTCTCAGAGTAATCACCTCCGAAAATACCGACACCTAGAAAGTAAAGATGAAATTAAATGCTTCAGGATTTATAATAATAATAATAATAATAATAATAATAATAATAATAATAATAATAATAATAATTACAAACCTTTATATGGATATATTCCGTTGCGCTTCACAATATTATTAAAATAGAATTATGTTTAGAGCAACTAAGAACACAAGAAACTATTAAAAACTACAAGCCCATTCAATCAAAGGCAGCGATGAATATGAACATGAATGAAAATCTATTTAACGGCTAAATCAAACGAGGGGCTCAAACACGACCATTTAACTATTTCAAAGTTACTCCACTCCCTACTAGTGGTATAGCAAGCTGTGCACTTGTACGAGACAAATTAAAAAATGCAAGCTTTGCTCAGTATTGTGGAAAGCGTGTGTCAAATTTACAGGCTAATAAATCTTTATACTAACGTAACGATCGTAAAAGGGAAACCAACGTGCCAGTCGTGAACATTTGGGACGTTTGTAACGTCCAGAACACTGAAATCACAACATGCTAAAATAAAAATCCAGAATAGAGTAGCTCTTATCCGATATTCCCTTTGATGATTACAGAAAAGAGGGAAGCCCAAACAAGCAAACAAGTACTTATTGGAAGTAGACATTCTCAAAGTCCGTTTTCGTTGAGTCCATGCAGTCAGGAGGAAAACACGTCCCCTCGCGCTTGCTTTCATTCTGCGCCTTAAGAAGTCGACTTGTGGCAAGTCGTATATTTCAACTAACGATGTACGGCCCTACCTATACAGAAGTATTATAGTCGCCATACTATTCTCCTTCGGAAAATTACCCGTCAGTCTTACTTACTTTGCTACAAACTGAACTAAAAGTTCGTTTAAAATCAGCCTGGTTAAAAAACAAACTTTGGGCAAATTGCACCGATACGGAATTTAAATATTTCAGGACTAGAATCATTATACAAAAAAGTAATGGAGAATGTGGCAGCACATAATATCAATAATATAATGATATTTTGAGTGGTGCAAATATTTTTATTATTTTATTGTTAATATTCGAGATTTCGCCAGCTCTACTTATTTTTAAGATCAATATACATGTTTTTTGCACTTTGATGGGCGTTCGTGCCAAAGTACTGCTAGATCCTAAAGACCTAAAAATCAATGACTGAACTGTCTTTTGTTAAAATATCAGAGGATTTGAGCCACTACCGGTCAGCGTTTTTCCTCGCTGAGTTTGGAATATTTTAGACTTTTGCGTGATTTATAAGAAGTGCGGTCTACTTCATCCGTGCTCAGTTCGCTCACAAACGAGCAGAGATGAAAACAATTGCTCTTTTTTGACTTAGGAAGAATCCGAGTGTATTCAATTATCCTTAGAAAAGATTCACTGCTATGTAAACGTCTGTGGAGCGGGAAGCTGAAAAGCGTAAAATTTCGAGTTATCGCGAGGTGAAATCCGAGCTTCCGGTAGGGTGACCGTTTTTCGTGGTTTTCTGCCGTTATATGGATTATTTCAAAAAAAAAAAAAAACTAACTTTATATCCTTCAGTTACTTACCTAGACCTTCAAACTGACAAAGTATGAGCGAAATTGATTTTTTGACCGTGACTACGATTTCTTTGATTTTTACTGATAATCACTCAAACAGTTCAAGTTTCAATTTTGGCAGTGATGTTATACATAAGTAACAATATTTTGAGTGATGTATTTTATTAAAATTGCTTGGATTTCACTAAGACAACTCCATTTAATTTAATAAGTTCGCAACCATGGTTACGGAGATAATCCCTTATGACTGTCCCTTGTGTAAGTTAATAACAAAAGAATAATATATCTCAGTTACCTCTCAGTAATGGTACAAGATTATCCTATTTGTTATAAAGGCACAGTTTGCACTGAGAATTTAAACTGAAAAATCTGTTATTTGACCTAAAACACCTCAAGAAATATATGATCCAGTAAATCCACTTTGCACTGCATTTCTTGGTTTGTTTTTTAATAAATGCAACAAGGTAATCAAAACGCAAATAGATTACATTCAAGTCGACAAACATTATTAGAATTTGCTTCAAAAGGTATTACATAAGATTTTGTTGTGTACTAAAAGTTTATTCAAATATCCAACAAGAAAAAAGAAGCGAAAGAGACAGGTATCGAGAGGTGATCTAGGCGGAACAGACTTACAACAAGGTTGTCCTCGCTCCTGTGGCGTCGCTGCGAGGCATCAACAGCAGACTTAGAAGTCAAAGACAAACGTGGCTTCGTTTGTCTTGTGTTTATGCTTAGTATTATGTCACGTTTCCCCCTAGCGAGGATGTCATCAGAAGAATCATTCTTTTCTGGTGTTTTTTAGTACCTATGGTCATGCTATGTCATTATCGTTTGTGGTTAGCGATTTCGGACCAAACAAATGTGCTTGCTAGTCCGGCACTGGAAAACTGATTGTTGAAGAGTTTGTGATCTTCATATCTCTACTAACTAGTGGCTGGCGAAAGCGCCTTTTAATCCATGGCGCCATATATTTAGAATTTTCATCAATTCAATTTTCTTTGGGGCTCCTAATGGAGAACGCAGTTTAGTTTAGGCGCGCGCTAATCTCAAACCGCGCCATAACTCTTTTCTAACTGAAGTACAAATATTGACTTTGATTGATTCTGAAACATTCAGATGCACAAGTTTAGGACATCCAGGAACAACATTAAGCGAATCCTCTATCCCACACTGACAAAAAAAACAGATATGAAAAGTACTTATATCGCACTCAAAAGGAATACAGCCAGGGCTCTGCAGTCAAACGTTTTTGGTTAAGTGAGGACTTACCACTTGTGTGCGTTGAGGTAAATGGCCGACTCTGTTGAATGAATTAAATGAAACGATTTATCAAGCCCGATAGTGGCTATACAAAACCACACATAAGAGAGTCCGTTCCTGCGTGGTTTGCCGTCTTCAACTGCTGTCTAACTTTTTTCTTTTTAGAATATTCAAATGAGGGGCCTCAAGACATCCTGTCATTCTCCCTTACCACGGTAATTTAAAATTTTTACGTAGGCCCGGTAACGCAAACTAATTGAAACTTCTGGAAATAGCAGCTTAAAATTGGTAAAAAGGCCAACTATGAAAGTCTTGTCTGTTAATAAAATAGCGAATATGTAATTCTTTATAATGGTTTGCCCGTGTTCATACAAACGTCCCGCAAATAATTGTGAATTTACAGCACTATTTCTTCGCTATTTCAAAAGACAAGACTATCAAACTTGGCCTGTTTACTAATTTTAAGCTGCTCTTTTCAGCAGTGTCAAATGTTTGAGGTTATCTGGCCTACATAATTTGTTTTTTTTTTAAAATTACCATTCACGTGTCGTGTATAAATTTACATGTGCAGGTTGTAATGCCTGTAACATCGGGGAAACATCCCGACACTTCTCGGTACGCGTGCGCGAGCATTTGAAAAGAGATAGGACCTCTCATGTCTTCCAGTATTTGACCCAATCTGAGGAATGTCGTAGACATTGTTCCGAGACTTGCTTTTCAGTGCTGGATACGACACCCAATCGCTATCAGTTGTTAGTATAAAGCTACTAGCGTTCTATTACGAATGCCGTTCTCTGATTGGCTACGCTACCCGGTATCTATTCTGTGATGGATAGTGAGTAGCGGTTGTCAACAAAATTCAGCCCGCTTTTTCGCGTTTTCGAAGCGTCTGTGAGGAGGGTTTGGATAATTTAGTTGTCAAATTTTGAACAACTTGTAGATTTTTACTAAAAAAAAGTAGATTATTCGCTCTCGATTTCTATGCGTGATAGCTGATTCGGGCGCATCAAGCGATAGAAATCTCGAGCTTATAATATAATTGTTAATTATTATTAAAAGAAGCTGCTCATATCCGCCTTTAAAATCCTAGTCTAAATAAGCAGTTAAAACACGCTGAACTGACACTAATGTTTTAGATTGACATTGATTTTTTTTTTCATTTCTTTTTATATTTTTCTTCCTTAGTTTTATTCTTGGTTTTACTTATTCGGTGTTTGTTAATATGCTGCAGGCGCGCGTGCTTACCTAGTATTCAAAGTGTAACGATCAAATTTATTCCTACTTACAATCTACAATCTCTATAATCAATTTTATAAATTCTACTTATTCCCATTTTTGTAACTGCACAGAAGTAGTGGCCAACACGAAAGCCTTGCTCCTTTGGCCACTACGCACTTCTTTCCTAGAAGGTAAAACCACTTAAATATAATGCTCTGCGTGTTTATTTTCTTACCATAAAAATATATTGTATTTCGAATAAGTGTGAATAAAAATTGAATTTAATTTAATTTAATTACTGACGACATTGTAGCATTTACGTATTTCAAACTCGTAACTTAAACATTATTTTAAATTTAAATTAACATTGTAAGGAACACATCGATGGTCGATCAAAACATGTCTTGCAAACTCAGAAACGTTGTCAATTTTCTCCGTGATAAAGGCTCTATTGTCCATTATATAACACTGCCAGGCATAGAAAAAAAACAACAGTTACTGCATAGAATTCATCCTCGAAGACCCAGTGGCAGTTAGTCGGGTGAAAGGGGTTTTCATAGGCGAATATACAACTTTCGCCCACAAAAATCCTTTCCACCCGACTAACTGCCCCTGGGTCTCCGACGAACAAAACTGATTGCAGGGCTGACACTACGACAAAGGGCTTATTTGTTTGGGTCTGGTTTATTTACACATAAAGTGACGTCTGGCACGTGCATTACTACTACAAGAGATCCATCAACGAAACGTATTCAGAAACAGTTTATTTTCCGTCGTGTGGTCCCCTGCATCGAAACGTAAAACACGCCTATAGTACTAGGTAAAGGCACTGAAACAGGGAGCATGGTTTCCATGCGTGTATGCTTTCCTACACAACAGTATGGATCCACATGAAACTGTTCTCTACGGCCCTTCAACATCAAACCAGGTATACTATTATTCTGTTTGAAATACATGGACCTTTACTATTGTGGAGAATGCTGCAAACAGCCTTTCCTGCCTTACCTAGTCTTACCTGTATCTGGGGGCATGCACCTTGTGAAGGTCATCAAGCCCCCTCCAACTCTCCCTTAAAAAATTGTGTCTACACCCCTGTGAGTAAAATATAAAATGAGACCAAGCGGTAATTTTGATTCAAATATCTTTTTTAGATTGAGATATGGTGGAAGGAGTTGCATGAGAGAATGGAAAAATATTTTAAAGTTTATATGAGTTGGTTGAAAGACCAACGCCATCAGAAACAACGCGTATCATTGTTAAACATTAAACATCAAACATTGTAACCTTAGCTTGCAACTAGTTGCCTTTTAAAAACCTGATTACAGAGCATATATTTTACAGTGCTGCTGATAGCGTAAGTAGACACAGGTAGTCCAAATTTATCAAACTGTTCCGGTTGAGTCTTCATAGAATCAAGTAACTACATTCTGAGCCGAGTAGGGAACCATGATAAGTCAGTGACAATCTCTCTTTGTTGGCACTTACAAGAAGGTACCTGATCAAACGTCCCAAGGAGAGGATAGATCTAGGTTTTCCTGTAAAATCGACTTCTCACCCCATCACGTAGTTTACATTGACGGATGCGTTCTTGAGATTATATTGACGGCCAGTTTGTATCTTTGTTCCAAGAAATATTATGGGAGTTAGCATCATCTGTACGAAAACTCTTCAAAGACATGTCAATCAATCTTGAAAGAGAATATTTCTTCCTCTTCTGATAATGGTATATTACTTTCATTTTAACTTGGAATAAACCTTTACTAAAAGAAATTCTAAAATTTGTAGAGACCAGTGTACCGACGAAGTTCAAAGGTTTAATTCAAACATCTGAGAGCTTCGGCGGACAAAACAGAGAGCATAAGTGTTACGTCCGTTTGTTTGTCATCTTAATGTTCGGTATTATTTCCTCCAGTTTTCATCGCAAGGTTGAAAAGTTTCCCCATGCATTTTGCTGAGGTTAAAGTTGAGCAAAAGCGTTCGGGAAAAGTTTCCAACGTCTGTTGTGACGAAACGATCCGCGATCCTTGGCCTTTACATCACCCATTTTTTCAATCCCCATACCAATGAAAACATCTTCCATTTTGAAAGGCTCCTTCTTGACATCAAACATTTCCACTGACTTGTGGACTAGGTCTGGTGATAACAGATATGCTCCGAGACAGTAATCTGGATAACTTGTTTTGGATACTTCATACTTCCCTTTGCGACGAGGAATCCCGTCATGCTGACACTTTCCCGTGTAAAGTTTTGTTTTAGGTGTGACAGACTTTTGTAGATTAAGTCCGTCAACAAATACGGATTAACAAACACATCATCAGCAGCCTTGAGTAAGTACTGAAAATCGCAGTATTTTGATGCCCATTCCAGTCCCATCTGCGTCTTCAAGGTAAGATTATAATAATGCTCCCTTTGAGCTCCTCGTATTAGATCTCTGTGCATCATTCTCTCAACTTCCAAGTATTCATCATTCTGGACGCTGTTACCTGTGACTTGACCGAGAAGAAACACTGTCTTCCATCTTGTGTCATATTGTCTTCATTGATGGATCAGTTCCCCATGTTTTGCGAATAACTGATCTTCTATCAAATGAAGCAGGGTGCTTTGGTACCATAATCAAAATAAATACCTTTTGGGTGCATCGTTCTCGAGATGTTAAATATGTCTTATGTAGAAGGGCCTGTTCTTTGCTTGGTGACGCTGTCAAAGCTTTCATTTTTTAAAGCCAGAGAATTGTTGTTTTTGTTGAATAATCCCTTCTGTAAGACTTTCTGGTCTTGCAAATCCTTGACAGCTGTCATATACGGGTCCTTACTCACCAATACTTTAAAAAATGATGGTAAAAAAACCCCGCTTAGCAGCAACAGACTGATAATGAACTTTCTCCGCTTTACAGTACTCATTGGTGTGTGGATAAGTTGTGCCAGACTCCTTAAGGACATCTTTGAGGAAGGCTTTAATAGGTTGTCTTTCAAAAGAGCTGGAAGAAGAGTGACGAAAGAATAAGTTGGTTTCAGTTTAATTCCTGTTGGCAGATATTAAAGTATACTTATTTAAAATAACCGACATACCGTTTACTTCTCAGAGTAATCACCTCCAGAAAATTAAATAGCGACAGTCATAAAGTAATGATAGCATTCTGGTTCAGGATGTGAAAAGAGTTCGAACTGAGTATTAACTGCTTGCATTTCTACTTGTGGTTGAAATAGCAAGTTGTCAGCTGTTAAGAGACGACAAAAAAAGTAAAATCAAAACCAACCAAACTTAATTCAGTATTGTGGAAAGCGTTTTTCAAAGCATGCGGGCTAATAAAATCTTGATATTAAGGTATTTTAAACGATCGTAAATGGCCACCATAATTCAGAAGTAAACGGGAACTAAAGCTGTGATAACGAATATGTGAAAGTCGTTGTCATTGGTTCCGTCAAAGGCTGTTCTCGACAAGGCTGGGTTGCGAACGATTACCCCGAAATTTTTTGCAAGAGGTGCCTTTAAAATGGCCAGTTCCGTCAAATCGTAATAAGGCTCTTAACCTGGCTCGCATTAAATGTAAAATTTGTTTAAGGATAAAAGTATTTATCCAAAATTAGCTCAAGATATAGCTCAAGATATAGTACTGGTGTACCTGTGTCGTAAGTTAAGGTTAATGTCGAGTCGCAAATAAAAGAGGTGTTGGAATTAGAGTATGGCAGCGCTAGCGCTTGTCTTTGTGTTTGCATTTTTCTAGGAAAGGCGCTTTCTTAGCTATAGGAAGAACTTTCATGATACATCAAAAAAACGAGGTGTCTTTAACAATTCTTACATTTTATTCCTTACCAAAACTACAATGATTACTCAGAAGTCCAGTGTTAATTTAAAAACGTTCATGATGGAATCATGATTAGAGAGCTCTCTTCTCTCGACGAAACGAAGTCAAATAAATTTAACCAATTTATTTCATGCACGGTTAAGAATTTAACCGCGGTCCACAACAATAATTGTGAAACAGTTGAATCAACGTATGCTCTTATGCTGGAAATATGCTACAGAAATGAAAAGGCGACCTTTCTAATAGGGGTGAAGGAAGGACAAGTCATCAAAACAGTGAATAATTGAAAGTTATCGTTAGAAGTTTTTCAAACTTCTCTGTGATTGTTTATTAGCATGGATCCTAGAAAGACTGGATAGGACACTTCTTGTCACGTGGGGCATTTTAGCTATAGCGATTGGCTAATACTGTATTTCAAAATGGCGGCGCTGGTTCAATCACAGTGGAAATTTATGACGTGAAGAATGGCGAATGATAGCGCAAGCTATGGGTTTGTTTTCCTTTTTTTTTGCTTTTTGTCCGTGTATATATGTTTTTCTGAGTTTTTTTATAATTTTTCTCGTTTCTCTTTTGTTTTATGTCGATGTCAACCTGGCTAAACCACACGTGAGATTTCGAGGTAAGCACATGTCGATGTTCTTTTGTAACATTTTCTCTTGTTTTTAAGAAAATCGCGTCCCAAAAAAGTGTCTTTTTGAAGCTAAATTTTGCATATATGCTGCTTGTTTTGGGACGCATTTATTTCTCATTTTGTTGTCAACGAGGGCTAAAATTCCACTTTTACTTTTTCGTTTTAGGATCAAATTGTGGCTTGAGCACAGTAACCCGAGTAAAATATTTCAGTTTGAAACTTTAAATTCAAAGCGAACATGCTTAAATACGGCTTAACTAGGGAATACCCTGTCACTCCAAAACTAATCATCACACATCACTGTATGACTATACCTCGTTCTTTGTGTGAGATCCCCGGGGACTACACAATAATGGAGTGGCGGGGTATTCCCTAGTTACTCCGCGGGACGTATTCATCAATTTTATTTACTTGGCTCTTGAAATCAATTTTTAATTAAGTATAAGTATAAAATCGTTTGGCATCAAATGGTGATATGGAGCATAGTGACACAAGTGAAATATGTAAATTAGACATAATGAAATGCAGCTCATTAAGTTCCTGACAGGAACAGCGATAAAATGTTGTGTTTAATTTTAATCTCTTAGGCTGAGATGGGTAAGTGCAGACTTGGAAGGGTTAGAAAGTACTCGCACAGAAAATACCATCCATCCCACTCTCCTCAAGAGCAAGAAATTTCAACAGTACCTCCCTATGGTCTCCCCTATGCGTATCAGTTTTCCCTCCGTAATGTCCCATCGGCCATCCTACATCAGCCGTCAATCAACAACTTCTCTCATGTCTTCAAGATTCTATCAGGTGATAATGTCCTTCAAAACAACTGGAACCAAATCAAACATTCAGAACTATTCCTTATGCTATGCACCTTTACTTCCAACACTTCTGCTCCAGAGAAAACTGTGATTGTGAACATTGATTTTACATGGAGAGTTATAGCATCCAACATCAATGTGAATGAGTCTATGGCAGACATACCAGAAGAATTGACAACTTTAGAAAGTTTTCTACACTTGCTGGACTTTGTGGATAGAAGCACAGTTTGCCCTGGCATTTGTGATGCAAGGTTGAGAGCACTTGCAATTTCTGGTGGAAGAAATGGTTTATTTACAGATCAACGAGGCAATACCAAGGCCAGGTTATTCACAGGCGGCCCAAGCTCAAGCTGTGAGTTGTGGTGATTATCTTGCATAATAACCGTCACGGCGCAAATTTGAGATCATCTTGCGTAATAACCGTCACGGCGCAAATTTGAGAGTTTGTATGGGAACATTTACGATCGGGTTTAGGAGGTAAAAATTCCGTAAATTTCTCAATAAAAATGACATACCTTGTGTATATGGTGTACTGTTTGTTGATTCTCTGTCTCCTTTTGCTGATTTGAGGTCATTTTAGCGAGTTATCGTTTCCTGGGTTTCACACTCCTTAGGAAACGAAACGATAACTCGCTAAAATGACCTCAAATCAGCAAAAGGAGACAGAGAATCAACAAACAGTACACCATATACACAAGGTATGTCATTTTTATTGAGAAATTTACGGAATTTTTACCTCCTAAACCCGATCGTAAATGTTCCCATACAAACTCTCAAATTTGCGCTGTGACGGTTATTACGCAAGATGATCTCAAATTTGCGCCGTGACGGTTATTATGCAAGATAATCACCACAACTCACAGCTTGAGCTTGGGCCGCCTGTGCCTTGATGAACTCGCAAGATTATCTCTCGCGAAAGTTAATGTCCACACTTCTTTAGCTACATATTCAAAAAAGGTCTTGGCTGCTGTTGCTTCACTTTTCTCTAGTTCAACGACAAGAACATCAGCCTGAGCTTTACTGGCAGCGAATCTGGATCCTCTCAATTTGACAGTGTCGCTTGACGTGGAAGTGATGACCCGATGGGACTTCAAAATTGATGGCACGCACTCGCAGATAAAATACTCCTCGAAACCGAGTTTCGTGAGAGTCTCTCTGGTTTTCCTTTGATGGTCTGACAATGTCACTTTCTTTTTCGATTTTACGCTGGCACCGTGACCGTTGCAGCTTTCTATATGCTTGTTTAACCAGCCTTTAGTGTGGTATTTTTTTGCGCATTTTGGACATTTCAATCCACTTTCGTCGTCATCGTCGCTGTCTTCTTCTTCTTGTTCGGAATCCGTGTCTTCGTTGTCTTCTGCGAGTATGAAGTTTTCATCCCAATCTTCAAACAAGTCATCTACTTCCATTTCAACTACATTTAAACCACATTTAACTACATTTTTGACCGCTCTTGTGTGTAACAATGTTACAATTTTGATACGCAGTCACGCAGTGATGTGTACATCGCGTACACGCGTGTACTTGCGCGTAATCGCGTGACGTCACAGATTTCCACTCTGATTGCGACTGTCACGTCAGCTAGTGTCCTATCCAGTCTTTCTAGGATCCATGTTATTAGTAAGTCTTATTTCAAAAAAAGCAGTAAAAAGTATAGGTCACGGTGCCCGCGAAAGAGGTACGATCCACTCAAGAAACCTTAACCAGTTCTTGCCATGTCCGGTGGCAACAAAAATAAAGCACAACTTAGAAAAACTTTTAAGATGGAAGGTATGACATATAAGGAGCAATTATGAAAATTTTTTTATTACAGGAAAGCTCAATATGAAGCAGAATTGACCCAAAATGTTACATGCGTGCGTGTTCAGTCAGTTCCATTATTTTATGCATGTGGGTGGTGAGCAAGCTTGTATTTCTCGCTACAACTAATTTTCTGTCGTCAATTTTCTAAATTGAACCAGTAATGGCTAAGTTAAAATAACGACTTAAAAAAGATGGTTTACGGTGTCGTTTAGGAAAAATTAAAATATCTATTTAGAAAATTATTGTAGGAAAATATTATATTTTATTTCATAGTATTGTCCTCGTTATGTTTAAAGATTTTTTTTTTAAGAATCTGCCAGAAATGTGAGCTTGCCCACCACACGTAGGCATAAAATAGTGATACTGATAACACGCGCGTAAGAAACGTTTGGGTCGACACCACTTCATGCTGTGCTTCCTCAAGAAATTCATCTTAAATTGCAGCTTGTGCGTCATACATTCTATGTATATTGGTTTTCCAAGTTCTACTTTAACTGTGTAATTTCTGTTGCCACCAAACATGGCAGAATGGACTTATATTTGAAAGAGAATATTGCAAGCAATTATGGGGTAACTTAAGTGATCATAGCTCTTTCACGGGCAGGGTGACCCATTTTTTTTATTACATTTAAAAAACAAACAAACATGTATTTTGTTGTAAAAACAATAACAGATAGTTTGAGACAAATTTTACAATCAATTTTATTTCGTGGGAACCACCTTTAACGTGCCCCAAACCCCTAAAGTTTTCTTCTAAATATCACCCTATATCCAGGGAGTATCGGAGCCTCGCCAGTTGCTTTAAAATGACTCTGTTTGTAACTGACGATAAAATATTGTGATTTTGGCGAGAAAGAGGTTATTGTTAATCATCGTGGTAGATACAATAACAATAAGTGTATTATCGTTTGTCTCACGATGTAGTCACTTTTGAGATGTAAATCGCGACGTTTCGACTTCTTACTGCTAGCCTTCATCAGCGATGAGGTCGACTGGTCACGCGGCACCATTTATATCGCGATGGTCAGCTGTGGTTGGTGCTTGAGGGAGCAACTTCTCGCCGTAACAGTGAGGATCGAAATGCACCAACCACAGCCAACCATCTTGATATAAATGGTTCAGTCGAAACGTCGCGACTTACATCTCAAAAGTGACTACATCGTGAGACAAACGATATACACTTATTTTTATTGTGATTTTGTTTGGATCCTTCATCTGACATCAACGTCTAAATGCTATGAACCTTGCCTCGAGATGACCAGTAAAGTTGAGATCCTAACTTTGAATTTTCATACACAAAAATAGAAAAAAAATAGAAAGCAATGAAACTGAGAGCCAGGGGTGGGTACCGGGTAGGAAGAAGCACCACTATATAGAGGGTTACACTGAGGGTAAGGTTGGGGAGGGGGGGTGGTCATATATAATACAGACCTGTTTTTAAAAAATGTTGGAACGTGAAAGGGTAAGGGATTGAAGCTTCCGCTGTGTGTAATTATAATTGAGAAAGATTAAACATGGTCAAGAATGCGGCTACGATCTACTTCCTTTTATGAATGCTTTCCTTACATATTTAACAATTATTCCACGAGCGCGCATTGGATATGAGATGATAGATAGCCAACGAGGCGCATAGCGCCAAGTTGGCTATAATCATCACATATCCAACAAGCGCAAGTGGAATAATTGTTTTATTGAAAACAATCAAGAAATATTGCTAGATCTTACTGATTTCGCTGTGCAAGAACAACCAGAAGGCAATTTTAATAGTCGCCATTTCTCGGCCATGGTATAATGGCTCATATACCATGGCCGCTAAGCCAATCAAATCCTTCGAATTGCATTATACAATGACTCAGTTTTTAATAAATCGGGTTACACCTGAATACGTCAAGCGTTGCCATGCAAAGTACACAGCACCGTCTCTTAGTTTTTACCAACCATGCCATCCAACTGTGTCGATTAATTTAAATATCAGGTTTAACTTTACATGTAATCCACTTTACCATTCATTTTCTTTGTAAGCTTATAATACCTGTTAATATAACAAAACTTGAGTGATGCTCAAACTGAACTACAAAAATTAACGAGAGTGAGGAATGTAATTTAAAGCGGAAAAAAAAAGAGAACAGTTTGGTTGTTTTGTATTGTTAACTATCCATGCAGCTTCGTTGTTCTAGTCTGCTGCTGTTTATATGTACCAAGCATACACATCAACGCAAGTGGTACCAGTGTTGAATGCGTCCCAACAGTTTACCAAGTCCTGCCCATACCAGACCTGCAACTCCTGGCCACGTGACAAAAACAATGGGTTTGAAAGATTGTGAAAGACCAACTGTGGGGATTTGATGCCAATCCCTTCAAGACTGTAAAAGTGCGGCTTCTGGCAAATAGCACGTTCACCGTAATTAGGAAATCCTTCCAAGTCTTCTGTCGGTGGCAAAAGGACTTCTTTGCGGGCGTTTGCTATCATTGTCATCAGCTTGTTAGAATAATCTGAATGCGTGCAGGTCCAATAGGAATCACCATCAATCGGGTTGCAGTGTATCGACCCATTTTTATGAACAAGCTTCATGGTATTGACATGGCCAGTCTTGGTGATGTAGAAAGCACCGTAAGAATCATTTCTGCTTCCAAAGCAAACAGGATCTGCGTTGATTTTCTGCCAGTTGTCTAAAAGTGAAAATACTACATCAACCTCTATTTCCAAAAGCGAATAGGTATACCTTAGTTTTTCATTGTACAGGTATGAGTCGTGTTTTATTTGCTCATTCATTGCTATTTTATACTTTGAAAAAAGCTGAAAAGCAAGCACCACCATAACAAAGTTCTGCTTAAAACGTTTTATTTCAAACAGCAAATCTTATTATCATTCGATGCATTTTTTCTCCGTTTTCATTGGCCGAGAGCTAATCAAGCGGCCTACAAATAATTGCTTATAAATAATGGTTTGCTCATGTGCAATACTCTCTAACAGTGAGGACCTGCTAGGGGAGTCTGAATAATCCATTATCCTGGGTAACTTTTGGAAATAATCCGTACCCCAATTTTGTAAAAAGAAAAATATACCTCTAAAATAAAAATCTAACACAATCTATATATAATAATCCCAAATTAAAAAAATTATGTTACATGAATAGCCTTACAATCAAGTACAAAACGTCTTGGGACAAATGTTACAAAGTCCTGCTAATTTTAGTGTGGCTGACCAATGAAGCATATAATCTAAAAAAAGAGCAAGGCTGATTTCACGGTCAGGGAAGTATATTTTCCAATATTTCGAAAGACCGTTTTAACGAACACCGTAGACCAGTCGACAAACAAACAAACAAACAAACAAACAGTTCCAAACAGTTCCACGGTTTCAGAACATTTTCTTTCTAACGACCATAACGCTTCTGACATGCTACTAATTCCCCTCGAACTCATCAAATCTAATCGTGACAGTGTACGCAAAGCTAGAGAGGCATACCTCATCGACAGAGGTCAAACTATTGAACCCTTAGGTCTTAATAGGAGAGATGAGACATGAACATTTTTCCCGTCTTTCATCTTCCTAAGTTATGTAATTAACTCATTGTTACGTATTTTGTTTTTGTCTACCACGTTGTAACGTTAGCTTATACCTATTTACCAGTTGTATTTTCAAATTTCAAATTGTAACGTTTTTGTTTATGTAACTTTAGCCTTTTTTCAGGTATCTATTGTAACTGTTTAAATTGTAACGTATCTTGCCACAGGGTCAGTCTCAAACATACCCTGAAGAAGAAAGGCCGTGCCTTTCGAAATATTGGAAAATATACTTCCCTGACCGTGAAATCAGCCTTGCTCTTTTTTTAGATTATATGCTTTACAATTTTTTTGCTGATTAGATCCTTCACTACAGGATCCGGTACTTTTATTTTGTCACGGTGGTCCTTGCAAACACAGTTTATCACTGGTTTTTACTGACCAATGAAGCCATGTTTTTCGTTTAAAGCCCATCTTACTAATCCCACCCCTCCCCAGGAGACAATGTTGAAATCCACAAGCCATTTTATTACACAGGCTCACCATTGTAAAAGGGTGGTGTTCTGTGGCGTGCCTAGGGAAACATCGTAAGTGCAAATTTGTCCCAACCCTTTTGTAGTTGATTGTAGGTTCTGTGTGTCAGTTATTCAAAGGGTTGCATTTTCATACCCCTGATGAAACGTAGGGGGTGGTTACTTAGGCGGTGACCTTTCAATGCGTGTGTTCATGGAAGTGTTATGACCTATAATATACAGGCATCGCGGGCTCGGAATTTTGACCAAGAGACCTCACTGGAGATAAGCTTGTGTCTTTCTTTTTATAGCTTTTATGACCTTTTAGTAATAAAATTTTAAGTAAAAAAAGTCGATTCGATAATGACCGATAATAATCCATAATTTTAAAATGCAACACAAATAATCCATAATCTTTAAATTAAGTAGCCAATAATCCGTAATCCTAAAACCCTAACAGGGCCTCAACAATGTTTTGCTGCAAATTATATTCTGCGCATGCGTAATTGTAACCACGCTCTTGTGTGAAAATGGCAGATCGCTTCCCTGAGTTAGGTAGAACACAGGTCACCAAAGCGTATGTGACAAAGGTTACCATGCAAGCGTGATTTAAGAGTTTGTATGGCGTTAAAATTAATCGAAATTTAGACAACAATATTCCCACAAAACCCATAAAAAATATAATAAAGTCTGAAAAAGCTTACCCGGTGTGTTTTGCTGTGTTTTCAATGCTTCTCAGTACTTCCAAACGCTGTTTTGAGCAGTTTATCTCTCAGCAGCTGGTCCACGTGCATTACTGTCCTATGTTAATGGAAAGGTGGGAAACTGCAAATCGAATTTGAATGAAATTTGGTCTGTCATTTAAGAAGAGCACTTCAAAAACCTCGCTAAAATTTGCTTGAAACGTAAGCTCTCGCTTACCTGCCTCACCATATGGCAAGAAGGATGATGTGCAGTCCTTCCTGGGTAGCTCATTTTCGGAGGAGTTCATTTATTGAGACACAGGCCTTCGTTGAAAACAAAGTTCATTTCAAATCGGGTGCCATTTTTGCCGCCGACCGAGCCGTGTCCCTGGAATGTTGTTACAAACTCACGGTCAAGCCTAGGCACGAGTACTAAAATGTGCCCAGCAGGGGAAGTCCACGGGAAACCTTTGGCACGCAACAAACCACACACACACTCCCTGCTGGCTAAGTGCAGTTCTGTACCAGCCAGCCGTGCCTGGCGTGACAGCAAGAAACGTCTCTTCAGAATATGAATTGACTTTTGTATTTGTTGTTTTTTTTTTTATACGGAATTGACTTCGCGATTTTACAACTCGTAATTTACGAGTTGGCTTTTATTGAATAAAAGCTGACTGAAAGAAACTGAAAATTTGTCTTTGTATTCACGTTCTCCAAAAAAACCTTGAATTTGGTCAAGTCGTTGTTTTGCCGAGAACTGCAACATTTGTTACGCACGTGTAAGGTCATTATTTTGCTCATTAAACCTTTGGTATTTCGAGGTTCTCATTACCGGCACGGCGCGTCACTGCTGGCTGGTACAGAACTGCACTTAGCCGGCAGGGAGTGTGTGTGGTTTGCTGCGTTTCCAAGGCTTCCCGTGGATTTCCTTAGTTGGGCACATTTTAGTACTCGTGCCTAGGCTTGACCGTGAGTTTGTAACAACATTCCAGGGACACGGCTCGGTCGGCGGCAAAAATGGCACCCGATTTGAAATGAACTTCGTTTTCAACGAAGGCCTGTGTCTCAATAAATGAACTCCTCCGAAAATGAGCTACCCAGGAAGGACCGCACATCATCCTTCTTGCCATATGGTGAGGCAGGTAAGCGAGAGCTTACGTTTCAAGCAAATTTTACCGAGGTTTTCGAAGTGCTCTCCTTAAAAGCTCTTAAATGACAGGCCAAATTTCATTCAAATTCGCATTGTAGTTTCCCACCTTCCATTAACATAATACAGTGATGCACGTGGACCAGCTGCTGAGAGATAAACCGCTCAAAACAGCGTTTGGAAGTACTGAGAAGCATTTAAAACACAGCAAAACACACCGGGTAAGCTTTTTCAGACTTAAGGACGGTGCCTACTAATACCGAGGTATTTTTGTGCGGTTTATGACTATGCGGGAAAAGCAGATCTTAGCAAGGCCTATTAGAATCCAAAAAGAAAATTGGGGGTAACAACGCATTTTTCAGAGATAATTTAGCAACAATATCTCTAAAAAGTGCCAAAATATAAAGCAATGTATGGGATTTTTTCCTAAATTGAAGCTTAATTTTCTCTGAAAAATGCATGGTTACCCCCAATTTTCTTTTGAGATACCAAAAGCATTTGGTAAATTCTGCTTTCTCCGAATAGTTTTAAACCGTGCAAAAATATTCCTGTGTTAGTAGGCACCACCCATAGGAAACCCGAGTATCTCGCGATGCGCAGAACGTATGCGCAGTAACAATAGTAGGCACCGTCCTTAATTATATTTTTTGTGGGTTTTGTGGGAATATTGTTGCCTAAATTTCGATTCAATTTTAAAGGGGAAATATCATGGGGTTTTTGATATCTTTTGTTAAAATGATGAAAAAGACCTTCAATCACCTGCCAAATAATTCTAGAATAACGAGAGGAAAGAAATCAACTTAATGCATGAAAGAAACAACTTGTGATCTGTTCTAGCGCATTTTGGAAAGAAATATGCGAGAACTTGAAAAACATTAGCCTAATATTTTTCAAGTTTCAATCCAAACCGACCAACCCTGTCTCTGGCCAGAGGCGCTTATCGACAGTTTTATTGCACTGGGGTGATAATTTTTAACAAACTTGACAATTATTTCGTTGTTTCTGCTGACAGTCAAACATTCTTGGGGTTTGAAATGACAGCAAATTTTCGTGATACTTCCCCTTTAACGCCATACAAACTCTTAAATCACGCTTGCATGGTAACCTGCGTCACATACGCTTTGGTGACCTGTGGGTAGAACAGTGAGAATACTAAAAAAGCAGCAAAAGTTGCCTAGCTCACTCGTGTCATCGAAAGACAAGTTGGCAATTCTCCTGAGGAAATTTTACGCTGAAGCCAGAAAAAAAAAACTCGTTGGTCGAATGATAAAACAATGATTAAACTCGGTTATCGAAAAATATCGTGATTTGTTAGCGTCTAGAAGATCAGTTATTTTACTCAGCCTTCGGCTTCGGCAAATAACTGATCTGCTCGCTACTAAAAAACAACGATACTTTGCTCAACCTCGTCCAATAATTGTTAAATATTTTAATCTGCCTACCAAGTGGGCAGAAATACACTGTTTAAGGTTGGCGGACAAATAAGAACCTGACTTTGGAAAAAGTACGGTAAACTATGCCTGGTCAAACTTGAATAAATAGTGGGGCTAGGGCTTGGAATTATTCTCCTAAGATTTCCATTTTTCTCTCCGATATACCATATGTGACTAAAGCTTGACATTTATAGGCAACTGAAGCTGTTTCTGCAAAATGACCTGTTGTCTGTATCGAGCAGATATAGGTAGCTTATCCCGAGTACAAAGCTATGTTAATTTCCCGCAAGCAGTCTTCTTGTGCATCTTTGGTTTGAAGATGATGGGTACCAAAGGCAAGCTCCCAAGGCACTCCTTGAGAAAACGGGTCAAAACATTCGAGATTCAGGGTCGGTAAACTTTTGAAAAATGCCGTACCTTCACATTTAGCCAGGATTACCTGACCGCCATTTCCCTCTGAGTAAATCCAGTGCTCGTTTTTAGCCATTTCGTCTCCTTCACTTGCCATAATTTCACTACATGATTCCGCAGCAAGGTCTTTAATGGAGCCTAACGGTGCTGCACGATAAGAGAAGAAAATGATCAAAATCATTATCTTCAATAACAACAGGATGGACTCAGCAAGTTGAAAAATTTCTTTACGGCGTACTATGGAAGTATAGTTATTGAACTATCCAGCACATAGCAAAAAGATAGGTTTTTTAAACTAGATGCACAGGTACTTTTAAGTAACTTTTAAAAATATACCGTGGTCTACAGCCAAAACGCCATAATCGCAACATTATTTGACCATAGCTCGCGATCTACCCTTGAAAAGCATAATTTTAAGCATAAGATATTTTCAGCTCAGTAAGTGGGAGCTAAACAAATCCTATTGTGATATTCTCGCGACCAAATAGTAGCTTATACTGCATACTCTGGAGCTGATAATCTATAAAACTGTTGCTTGATGGAGACTACAGATTAATTATCAATCATCTCACGCCTACCATAAGAGCACGGTGCCTTTATATACATTTAAGGAATCACCTGCAAACTCATTGAAAGTTACTTGGAATCTAGAAAATTACCTCGGTCAAATGCACGCCTCATGTAGAATCTGTGCCGATCAGGCATGAAGTCTTCTGGTCTGGCTTCTTTTGTTCTGGAGTTCAGCTCGCAGATATTTCTGCCAATGATGACGTTATAGCTCTGGCATCTTATCTCTTGCTCGCATCTGAGATAACACTCAGCTGGAAATCCAGCCTGAACCGTTTTAAACGTGTGGCCTTTAAGGAACATTCCATACACGGAGTATTCTTTTTCATGGCATTGGTCAGCGGCTACATCAGGAACAATCCCGGATATAAGCAACGAAACTGACAACCAAATTCGTGGATTCATCATCATCATCTTCATCATTTATTTGCCTCATTAAAAAAAAAATTATTCAATTTAGAAAGTCAGGGTTATGGCGAAGAGACCTCAAGAAACCACCAGGCTTATAAGAGAGGCCACCTGGACTGTCATTAATAAATAGAAAATATAATGCTGCATAAGTGGTCAATTCATGATTTTACAGATAAAAACTGCAACATTTTTTCCTTAAAGGTGAAAAAACTAGATGAAGAAGTAATTGATATTGGGAGAAAGTTCCAGATTTTGGTACCTTCAGTTGCTTGTAAATGTCAGCCTAAGAAAATATCATGATAATATTGTCAAAACATACAAATATTTTGTTGTATAAAAGCTTCTATCTATTTTCCCAACTTGTAAAGTGTAATAATAATAATAATAATAAAAAAAAACATGTTAAGTGTAATTAGAGATTAAGAGACTTAACCATGTTGTTATGAACTTCTATGGGACTTTTTTGTGCCGTCAAGTTCATTTCTTATTTTTATTGAGAGGCCAAGACAAAGTTGTGAGGGCTGCTGTGATTAATCAATGAAAATGGTGGCTTAACAGTGTTAGACTCTGAAACTTTAGTGAGATCTCTTCGCTTATCATGGCTTAAGAAGTTGTATAGTGGTGAGGCCGCCGGTAGGAAGAGTTATTTTGAACATCTATTAAAACCGTACGGGGGTGTCTTTCTTTTCCATCGTGATTATGATTCTAAAGATTATTTTTTTTCTAACAACTTTTATGCTAAGTTGATTCGTTTTTGGGAAGATTTTAGGAATGCTTTTTCTGAAAAGGATAGTAGAGGTTCAATTATTTGCAACAATAAAGACGTTAGCATAGATGGGAAATCGGTTTTTTACAAAATACATATTTTTTTAAATGTGATTTCAATAAGGTAACTTGGTTTATCTCAGAGTAATTTAGAGTCCCTAGATACTACTACAAAAGTTACGAGTTTAAAATGCAAATTTTCTCCAGTGGGATAGTCTAAGGTCAGCTACTGCAGAGTTCTTAAGGTATAAGGAAGATGATGTCAGCAATCTTCAGAAGTTGGGATTCTATCACAACAGAGTGTAAAGTATAAATGAGTCAAATGAGTCAATGAGTCAATGAGTCAGGTCTAAAAAAAAAATTCTGTCGAAACAATAAAATTATGCGTAAAGTTTACTTATTTTGTCTAGTTGTTTTATTGCTGTCTGCACAAGGCAGCTAGTTTCCTTTTAAATCTCGACCCGGGCTGTTTGCTTGCAGTTCCCAGGCCCTGCCGCGTAGCACCCGATCAAGCAGAAGCGAAAAATATGGCGGCCAAAATATAAATGTTGTGACTGCTAAAGAAGAAAGTCTTTAATTCCCTTTGAACACAGCGCTTAAAGTTAATTGAGTTAAACCTCAGTGTGAAGTTTCCCAGTGCTCAAAGACTCAAATCTGTGAATAGTCGTTCTTTGACATTCGGTGTATCGATGATCATGATTAGGCCGGGTTTGAAGTAGAAAATCGATCGCGAGTGCCAAGGAAAGTTCTTTTAAATATGTATCGGTAAATAAACTGACTAGTTTGTCACGATGGTATAAATTGGAAAGGGGAAACCCTAACCGTAAGTCACTTGTTTTCACCCTTTCCACTTGTCCCCCTCGCCACTGCTTTGCCGTATCCAGTTTTACTAGTTTTATATACTTTTGCCCTTCATTGACCGAGATTTCTCATTATCAGGAAGAAAAATGACTTGGTATTCATTATCCATTTGTTTTTTTATGAAAAACCGCTGATCCGACCAGTTGACTCATTGACTCATTGACTCATGACTCATTGACTCATTTGACTCATAAAACAACCGTTCTCATCACAACAATACTTTCTTTGATGCAAGTGAAGCTAGAAGCAAACATTACTATCTATTACTTGCTTATTCAATTAAAAGCTACCTTGCCAAATGGTGCAAAGAGGTTACAGGATAAATTTTCCTTTCTCGAAAGGACTTATCTGAGATTTATCTTCTCCCAACTAATGTCTGTATGGAAACGTATCTGCGAGATTTTGAAAATAAGGTACCCAATTATATAATTTGCACGAATATTCTGCTAAAGAAACTAGGAAAAGTGGATTCCGATGTCTGCTCCTTTTGCAACTTTTTAACAGATTTAGAAAACCTGTTATTTGTTTGCCCTTTATCAAAAGTGTTCTGGAATGATTTCATGCTTTTTTGGTACGACGTTATGAAAGAAGATATTACTTTATCTTTGAAAGATGTAATTGTGGGCGTTAGTGGAAAATATTGAAATAATATTGTATTGTTGAACTACTGTATTTTACTAGGAAAATCAGTAATTTATTACTGCAGGAGAAATAATACTGTTTTTCCTCAAGCCGAGCCAGACGTCTTTGGAACCGCCTAATGCGTCTTCATTTGAAAGCGAACATGTCTTTCTATCGTATTCGTCCAAAGTGGAGTTTAGAAAATCCTTTTAAACTGGAGAATGTTAAAAACGCATCTTTTTCTGCGGGATATGAGTAATAAGAGAATTAGGAAAGCGTTAATGACTTTGAGAATTTTCAAATAAAAACGAAAGGCGAGTATTTGTCAGAAAAAGGTAGGCATTTGCTAGTGTCATCGTAGACGATATGTGAATCTCCGTAGGATGGCAATATCCTGGATATTACAGACAATAAAAGTTTTTGGAAACGATTTTGTGATTAAAATATTCTATGCTCTGTTTTGTATGGATAAGGTAATACTATTACTTAATGCCGGATCACTTTCTCTGACGTTCATATTAAAAAAACACTCGCAGCTGCTTAAATTGCGTTCGTGCACTCTGCCATGGTCTCTCATGTATAAATAATTTACATGTTTGGCAAATCTACCAGAAGAAGCCGGCTTATTAAGTTGTACGTGTTTTGAAACCTTGGTAAAACACAATAACAAATCCCTTCTACTGTTTTTTATTTTTTTTATTCTCAGCAACTGTTGAAAACATCCCTTTTTTTCAGGCTAATCCGCTTTTGGTCAGTCTGTTAGCTTGAACGTTTATCATCTAATGTTCAATTAAAGGTCCATACAACGAACGAAGTGGATAGCGACCAAACGTCTTGTGATTTCTTTTGTGAATTATTTTGAACTCATAGTTTAACGAAAGACGATACAAGTCTTCCATCGCTTTTTGATAATAAACATCATAACAGTTGAACACACATCTTTGCTGATTCTACGAAAAAAGAAACAAGGTGTCTTCTCTAGAGCTTGGATAAAATTCTGTCACATTGTTTATTGACTACCAAACGCCCAACGCACGTATGTAAATAGTACACATTTTTGACTTCTTAACAAAGGGAACTTAACAACGAGGACGGCGACGACAACGACAGCGATGCAACACAATAGGATTTATTAGGAAAAACTCGCACTCCGGACAGTTTTAAACGAGTTAACATAATCACGAAGTAACCCAAGTAAAATGAAGGTATATTTGTTTAGTGTCGTTCCCTTTGTCGTTGCTGTCGTCGCCACCAAAGTTCCTTGCATGTAATGCCCAAAATTTCGAAATTTGAAGGAGAACGTGGGATCAAGGTGATTAATTTTTTTTCTCACTTTCTGGACTTGAATTACTTTGTCGTTGAATGTTCCTGTTTAATTCCTTCATATTTTGCAAGTTAAACGGTTTAAGAAAAAGTAGATCACATAAGGTTAATACTTATTTTAAAGAGACGTTTTCGTTGGCGTTACCGTCGTGCTTTCGTTTCTTGGACATCATTAAAAGTAACAAACATTTCGTAACAAATCTGATCATGATGCTACAAGAATATATAGATTACTTCATGGAAAGTGCGTGCATGAAGGTGTGCTTTCTTGTTGCTGAGTTTGCATTAGGTTACTGATTTACTGTGTTTATGGAAATGTTTAAGTGTCCTCCATGAAAGATTGCTCCACTAAATACACTTGCTCCATGCGTGTGAATAGTAATTGTTGGTTTATATATTGCAGTTTCATTCATGTGGGCCTCCTCCTGATTGTTTTCAAGTTGACTTCTAATGTTTTAATACTTTTTATTGTTATCCGTCCTTCGATCATCACCTTCCCACAATATTTGTTGTAAATATCAAAAATCCCACGACAGATAGGAAATTTCAGATCTCATTTTATTTCACCTGAATGTCCGCTTTAGTAAACTATTTTCAAAAATCACAATTAAAAGTTCCACCGCTCTTTCGTTTTCCTAACAATTAGGAAAGTTGGATTTACGGCCTTACGCCCGATTCAGCCGCCCGGAAAAATCGGAAAATCTTGCATCTTTAGTAGGCTCGCACATAGCAACGAGACCTACTACCGTCTTTCTGTCTCGGCTGCAAGTAAATCTTTCTATTATCTCTCGTTAAGTGTAAAAATAAAGTCGTGAGTCCTAATTGTAATGTGCTAATTTACTAGTTGAAAATAGCGACCTTCGAGGATCAGATTTCGAATTGAAATTAGGGCCGATTTTAGACTCCTATTTCTGTCCTAGCATATGTTTTCAGGAGCAAAACTATAGGTGAAGTCTAACCTTAATCCTACCTTTTCACTCCCTCAAAGCGCCTCTTTTGGCCTGCTAAAAGCGAAGAATCCAGAACTAAAAATTTGCAAGGTATTTTGGCTAATTCAATGGCTCGCTGTCAAGATTACCATCACGCGAATCACATAACTAAAACAACCCACTCATCTAAAGTTAATGTTTTCTTTTGTTCTCAACGACAAATCTCCAAGGCAGGTATTTAATATTTCAGTTCCTTTACAATACCACGTCATTATTTCAAATTTTGAAAGTAACAAGATGCCTATTCTGACATTTACGCGTCAGACGGCTGTGCCTGATTTATTTCCATTGTACGCTTCGCAGATTTTTAAACCTATCCTTCCTTCGCTATTGAAATGTGCATCTTTCAATTATTAACTCGTTTTACATGTAGCAAATTCAGTTTTCTCCTAGAGGGGATATCCTCGTTATTTCTCTCTTGAACAGAAAAGGCTTTTTTAGTGACGTGGCCATATTGGGTTAACGTTTTAGTTGAAAGAAAATTAACCCTAGCTTTTGAAGCAGTAAATCGAAAGGATAAGTTCTAAGAAGTACTCGACGGTTTAAATGATGGAAAATGGACTACCACCGTCCAGGATGGTGATAATAGGGAGTTTAAGAAACGAGGGCGGAGAGAACACCACAAAACAATAGGCTCAATGAGCAAAAACAATCGCTTTGCACGTGCGTTTTACATTTTGGTACATTTCTTTGCCGTCCTCTGCAAAACAACAACGTGAAATGACCAAATTTTAGGTTTTCTCGAGAACGGGAGAGTATGACGCAAAATCTTCTTTATTTTTCGTTACTTTGACGTCGTTCATACTGATTTAGTTCCTGGAGAGTTCGCCAGCATTTTCCAAGTTAAACAAATTTAAATGATTGTGAGAAAACTACAAAAACGAGAAGTTATATTTTTAAATGACGTTCTCGTTACCGTTGCCGTCCTCGTTTCTTAAACTTCCTAGTATCGTCCACGTAGCGCTGCCAGATCTTAGGTTTGCAGGGCGCGGATTCTATTGCTTTCTCTTCCAAGAACTCCATGTAGAGATTAGCAATAACTGCGGAAACCGGGCTCCCCATTGCTACGTCTTCTCGTTGTTCGTAAATCGATCCATTATTCTGAAAGTATGTAGATCTCAATACGAAGTCTAGAGGTCCGCAATTTGAGCACGAGTTAACGTCGTGCGGTCAGCTTCCGTAGCCGGCTTGTACGGCATCCCCGATAGGAACGTGGCTAAACAGCAATCTTCTCACTGCTGATGACAGATGCGAAGTGAGCTGAGTTGGTCGCCGTGAAATCCGAGTTACCTGTTTGGGGAGACAAACTGCTAGCCAAGAAAGCAGACAAATCATATGTAAAGGAAGCGCTACGTGGACGATACTATCACCATCCTGGCCCGAGACAGAGTTGACAGCTTTCTACAACACCTTAACAGTCAGCAACCGACCATCCGTTTCACCATGGAAACAGGGCATGACGGCAAGATTGCCTTTCACGACGCGTCAGTTTCAAGAGAACCAGACGGCTGCCTAACCACCAGCGTCTATAGGAAGCCAACTCACACTGATCAATACTTAGCGTAAGATCCACACCACCCTCAATCAGTAAAACGCGGTATTGTGAAGAGTCTGTACGACCGGGCGAAACTTCTCGTGACCAAACCATCAGTCATCTTCTGAGGAGAAGAAGCATCTGTCATCTGTACAGGTCGCTAACGGATATCCTTCTTCCTTTGTGCAGAAGATCACCAAGGCAAGAACAGCCCCAAGGAAAGAGCCCGCGGCAGAGTTCAAATCCACCGCCGTTTTACCCTACGTACAGGGTTTATCGGAGCCTCTTCGCCGCTGCCTTTTTAAAACAAGGCATTCGCATCACATTTGGTGCGACCTAAGGCCACCGTCGATCCGGCTAATCAAGATGGCCTGGTTTACAAGATTCCCTGTGAATGCGGTAAAGTCTACATCGGGGAAACAGGGAGATCTATGTACGAGAGAATCAAAGAGCACGACAGGGATATATGACTCGCCCGTACCCAGACTTCCGCCGTCTCTGAGCACGCCCACGAGACCGGCCATTATCCGCTTTGAAACGAGGGAAACTTTATTGATGGAGACTCTCACTGGTACACCCGTAGGGTCAAGGAAGCTATCCACATACGACTTCACCCTAATAACGTCAACAGCCTGATGAAGGCTAGCAGTAAGCAGTCGAAACGTCGCGATATACATCTCAAAGTGACTAAATCGTGTGACAGACAATAATACACTTATGTGATAACATTTTAGGTGGCATTTTGTGTTTAAAATCTTGTAGTTGTTTTGGTTCATTAACAGAATATCTACCATTTGGTCTGAACTGGAGATATTTGCTTTAAGAAAATAAGGAAAAAAATATTTCGGCGATGTTTTATAGAATCGATGTGCCAAAGTATAAGGTTCTGAGTAGCCCTTACAATCGCACACTAATCAGGCCACTGTTTAAGGTTCATCAGATTGTTATTCAGTTACGTAGTTTGGTAATAGACAGCATTTGACGATGTGGGTAACTGAAACTTTTTGCTTTAAGACACTGTAGCAACAAATGCCTTGGGCGATGCTCTATGGATTGAACCGATGTTATGAATTGTAATCAGGTAAAAGCTAGATCTACAGAGAAAGTGAAATTGAAATTAATTTGTGTCATTATTTTTAGACACTGGAAAAAAAAAAGTATTTTTCTGTAACCCTTCTCCTCAATGCCCCGTTATATGATTTAAAAATAACTCCTGGTTAAGGCAGATATAACCCAGTGAGTCTACCTTGGGAAAAAAATCTTTAGGTCCCTGCCAGTTAACAAATATCGCATATATATGTTCCACAACAACGCAAGCCCCAATATGTTAACTGTGAAGATAAAAGTTCCATTCAAATATTATCCATTTTGTAATATTCAATTTTGCACGAAGAACGTTATTGAAACTTGAAACGCAAAACTGTCACAATTTGCATTGCTCAGTGTTACACTGGCTGGTTTTAGTTTTTAATTTTGAGATGCCACAGAGTCTGATTTTGCCAAGCAACTCTTGTGTTGAACTGAACCCATCAAAACTGTTTCAACAATGGTAACCAAACTAGCAAGCCGGCGTGAACTGAACCGAATAACAAACTAACGCCGACCAACCCTGGGGTACAGTACAGTCTCCCCAGGTTGCCTTCGTCGTTATAAACCAAGATCGCGGGAGTTCGATCGAAGCGTACGAGTCTCGAAAATCCCATGGAAAAATAGGGGACTGTTAACAGTCTAGGCTCTTCCTGGAGGTTCACGAACCCAACTGTGAACGAAAAGTACCCCTTCAACATGCATATAAAGAAAAAACTATCAAATTTCTCACAGTAATGTCAAAGATTAAACCTATTGTTTCGCGGCGTTATGGTTGCCGTCATCGTCATCATTGCTTAGTTCCCTAAAAAAAAAAAGCGCCACACCAATACCGAGTGAATAGCAGTCATTGTGTTGGCGCGCCCTATAATAAGTTATATAAACACATGGTTACCTTTTATTTGTTTGAAAGAAAAGAGTAATTTTGTTTTATTTTGAGACTCATTTTATTTTAAGAAACTCGACAATGTGTTATAACAATTTACGACAGCTCCGAATAATGCAAAATACACCAAAGTATTAATATTACTACAATTTCAGTACGGATGGCTTTGTTATAATTCATAATCCTTACGAGGCATGAGAAGTCTAGAAATTTAATGATATAAAAAATCTGTTGCAACTCTTGTAAATGTTATGTGTCTAAGTCTTTTACATGTATGTATCTGCCTTATCCTTAAGATGGACAACTTTATTGTATATGTTTTTACCACAAAACCAATAGAACCAAGGGTGATCTCCCCTGAAAAGCTCTTACAAGCTTGCTGAGATCATCCTGCTACTAAATAAGTACCTGTAGATTCAATTGATGGAAGTAAGAAAAGTGGCAAAAGTAAATAAAGTGAAGTGAAGTGAAAATGGCAGTTATCACAAATCACGACAGCTGTTGTTAAAATTCTTGATAGTTATTAAAATTCACTACATTATTACAATTCGCGGCCGTATACATTGGTTTAAAAAGATCAACGTCTTCTCAGTGTTCACAGTAGCAAGCAAAGCCTCCCTAAAAGATGCCGCTCAGCATGCTCAGGATTTTGACACAACTTCTTTCACCAGTGAGAAGTGGAACGCGGAGAAAGTTTATGATCAGCGTTTTGCTCCTAAGCGGAGTTACCTTTATGATCATATTTACAGTATTACTGAACAAGGACCGGTTTCTGAGACGTATTAATTAAGCAGGCTGCCCAGGATACGCAAAACGACGAAACCTCGCAGAAGGGATTGCTCAGCAAGAACGGCCAACTACTTGCTTTAAAAATGCTGGCTGTACTGACTCCGTCGCTGACTAAAGAAGAAACTTTTTCACATAAGCAAATTTGAATTTTATTCCAAAAATTTTCTTTTTTGATTTTATCTGGTCTTTGCTGTGGCGAAACACAGGATCACTTAGAACCTTAACCATCTGTTTTTTTTTTCCCGGCCAGATAATAGTAAGCCGCTGCTTTTCTGGTCTTTGCTGTGGCGAAACACAGGATCACTTAGAACCTTAACCATCTGTTTTTTTTTTCCCGGCCAGATAATAGTAAGCCGCTGCTTTCTTTATGATGGCTATATGAGTAGCTGTATGTCCTTGCTCCATGCACATTCAACGCATGCGTGTTTGGCCATGTCGTGTAGTAGAATGACGTGTCGTTAGTTTTGGAAATGAGTCATCGACATTGTTCAGCGGGTAAGCATTAACCGCGAAATAACCTTAATTGAAAGATTCTAAACATTCAGGGTCTTTTAGAGTTATACATTTCAGAGAGGACTTGTTCCATTTTTTGGTTTATTATTATTATTATTATTATTATTATTATTATTATTATTATCATTATTATTGTTATTATTATGTGCAGTTAAAAAACGTATGGATGCTAAAATAGAACCACATAGGGCGCGAGGCGTAACCTATGCGATCTTAAGGAACTGTAAAAGAAAACTGTTGAGTTAAGAAAAAATAGCGATAAAATGTAAAAATCTCATAAAATATAAAAGTTCTCTAATACCAAAACTATATTGAGCTCTACGCTATTCGCTAAGGGAAAGTCAATGGACGGTAGCTATGAAAGTTCTCACTATTTTGACAGTACTCGAGATGGTAGCCCTCTGCACCCTTCTCAATACGTCATAACCCCTGCTGCCAAAGAACTTCCTCATCGTCTACATCCCTTGACCATCCCCCAAGCACGTCAATGATGATGTTACATTGTTCAACGTCATAGCCAGGATACCACTTCTTCAGCTCGAAGCGCAGTGGCCCGTACTTGACCGTCTTCTTTTCGGACTTCTTTTCCCGATGCTCCATTCACGGACAGGACATCTCCACAGCCCACACCTTCTTATTCTTGTGGTCCACAAATCGAGCGTCCACTCTGTTAGCCTTGACGATGGTATGTTCAGCATAAACTGGAACATCCCAAAACACTAATGCCTCAGATGACTCATAGACTGGTTTCGGCACTGCACACGAGTACCAGGAAGGGACTGAATCAATTAACCTCAGGTCCCTCGCCATCTTGAAAAAGAGAACTTTCAATGCTGCGCTGTGTCTTTCTAGGTACTTAGACTGGGCCAGAGCAGAGCAACCTGCTAGCACATTCGCAAGCGTCTCAGGAGATTTTCCACACAGTCTACACGTGACGTCGCCCTGTTCTGCACCTGTTTTGTGGACTGTGTACACCTTAGTGGACGTAAGCTGCTCGTACAACTCCACTTCCCCAGCGATGGTATGGGAAGGAACACGCAACCACTCTGATTTAGCTCGCTATACTGCCACCTAGCCCGCAAAAACCGTCCATGCCACTTCTCCTCTTTGATCTTCTCCTTCAGCGTCTCCATATCTGCGTTTTTGAGATGTTCTTTCACCTTTGGCCCCTGAATCTCCGTCTCAGGATCGCTCACAGACCAGCACGACGGTTGATGGTACTCCAAAGACAGGCTCATGCGCAGTTCCTCGGCAAACTTATGCGCTTCCTTCATCAGTGAAGTGTGTCCCTTCTCTACCGCCCTCCCTTCGAACTGTTGCACTGCCCTCATAGAGGGATCCATGTTCTGACAGAGCTTTATTGCTGCCTTGATCTTGGTCAACTTGTATTCGCGCTCAACCGAGCGCAAGCCACGCCCTCCTTTCTCTCTTGCCAAATACATTATCGCCGTCGAGCTTAAGGGATGCTTCCCACCGTTTTCACAGATGATCTTTCTGGCCTCTCTGTCGATAACTTGCAGTTTATTATTATTATTATTATTATTATTATTATTATTATTATTATTATTATTATTATTATTATTATTATTATTATTATTATTATTATTATTACTGAATCTGGCGGCGGAAAAAGGATCATCGGCGTGGCTTACAGTCCTCCCTCTGAAAGATCTGGGTTTTAACCTCAATAAAAGGCAGTTCCGCGATGCTGTTAAATTACGCTATGACTGGCCAATAGATGACATCCTTTCCGCATGTGCCTGTTGGGAAGTTTTTACAGTTGAGCACTCCATGATCTATAAACTAGGAGGTTTCGTCATTCAGCGTCACAATGAGCTCAGAGATCTGGATGCTGAACTCCTGAGTACAGTCTGCAGTGACGTTGAGACTGAGCCAGTTCTCCTAGACATCTCTGGAGAACAGTTAAGAAGAGGATCCAACAAAGCACAAGATGCGAGATTGGATATCCATGCACGTGGGTTCTGGGAGCAACGACGATCGGCAATTTTTTGATGTAAGGGTTTGCCACCCCAATGCAGAATCGTATAAGGACCTGGAGCCGCAACAGATCTATCGTACGCATGAGAATGAGAAAAAGCGTCTGTACTCAAGGAAGCATCAGCATGGAACATTTACACCTTTGGTCTTCACTACAACCGGCGGAATGGGCAATGAATGCTTGGGATACCATAGTCGATTAGCGGAGCTGATTACTATCAAGAAAGGGGAGCAATATGCCAAAACAATGTCATGGATCAGAAGCCGAATTTCATTCGCACTGTTAAGATCTGCACTCGTTCTAGGATGGTGCACTCTAAGTTCTAGGACATTACGAAGAATTCAACGTGACATCAAGAACGCGGACATTGACATTGAAATTGCAGAAGGGGCTATTTGAGAGATGCGTATTTTGTTTATTTTATTTTTCTTTTCTTTTTATCAAGTGGAACTGATTTTAAAATGCCGAATTTCATTTTTTTTAAAACTTCATGACATTTGTTTTTTTCTTTTTCTTTACAAAAACATTAGTGCTTGAAAATATTATCTTTTTTAAATCGAAATGAAATGTGAATAGGTTTTTAATAGTTTTTTTTTATATTTTTAACTTGTAAATAGCAATTTGTGTGGAATATTTTAATAAAGAATTATTATTATTATTATTATTATTATTATTATTATTATTATTATTATTATTATTATTATTATTATTATTATTATTATTACTGAAGAGCCAATTATTTTAACTTCCATCTTATAAATTGTTTATGGTCGCGGCCTACTCACGGCCTGCACGCAGTTCTTAAATACTGTGACACGAAACACCGCTATGTTCATGTTTGTAATTTTGTTTAAATACAAGAAAGATCCTCGCAGTTAGTACGCAACTGAAGCAGCTTAAGCGATTAGAATGTCAATGTGCGGCATATGCGCAGTGAAATTGTGCATATGCCACACATCCGCGCTCGGATTTCCTTTTCCCGAGTATGCCTGTGTCACTCACCGAACAATACATCATCCTCGTGGATATTAGATTGTTGTAAGTTGACAATCAAAATAAAGTCCCGTAAAGAGATTAAAATGTTGATGATTTTAAGCCTAGCGTGAAAAACGCGAAACTTCAGGGTGACCAATTTAAATTTTCAAATCAGTTGATAAAACCATTTTTCTGCCTACCCTGCTAATGGCCATGGTTCCACTGATTGTATATTAGTAAATCTATAAAAAAGATAACTTATTGACAACACAATACATTACTAACTATGCTTTATTTTTTCCACATGGCACTTACAGTAAAACCTAACATCCTACGTTCAAATGTGACGGGCTCATTTTTAAGAATGTACAACTGAACAATGAGAGCTTTCAAGATAAACAAACGAAGTAAGAAACGAAGAATAATGTCGATTTCTTCGACTAATACCAGGCGTGGTTACCCTTGAACATAACCTGGGTGTTATATTCACTAACCAGGTCTCTTGTTCATAAAGGGAGGAAAACGTAAGGGGAACGGTGTTTGGTGATCTCACATAATGCGTCCGAGTTTTTCTTCAGGTTCGCGTCTTAATATTTGCATGAATTTTCTTTCGTAGTTTGTCATATATTCCCTTCATTGTGTTTTCTTTACTTTATTCAGCTCCTTCAGCAGTAAAGCTTGAAGGAATGGTTGTTGGTGTTTTTCCCCAACTCCCCCCCCCCCCCCCCCTACAAAAATAATAATCTCGAGACGATTATACCTGTACAAGAAATAAGAAGGCTACAGACGGGTTAACCCGTCAATCTTTGAAGGTGAAACGAGAAATCCACATTTCGATTCATTTACTATTTATCTAATGCTTAGTGTCATTGCTAGTTTTTGTGAGTTCGTACTCAAGTCTTTCTTTAATCGCGAGGTTGTGAAGTTTCTCTAAGCATTGTACCGAGGCTCTATGTTGAGAAAAAGTATTTGGATGAAGTTTGCATTCCCCTGAGGAACGAAATGAGTAGTGGCGAAAGCATTTCACACCACCCATTTTTTCCACCAGCAGGCCAATATAAACATCTTCCAGTTTGAAAGGCTTCTTGCCGATATCAAACATTTCCACCAACTTGTGGACCATGTCTGATGATAACACATATGCTGGACCAGTGCAGAAGCCCGGATATGAAATTCTGTTGTACTCTTCCACTGATACTCCATACTTTCCTCTTCGAAAAGGTCGGCCGTACCGGCACCTTCCCGTGTAAAGTTTTGTTTTAGGTGTATCAGGCTTTCGTAGATATTCCATCAGCAAATAAGGATTAATAAATACATCATCATCCGCCTTGAGTAGGTACTGAAAATCGCAGTATTTTGATGCCCATTCCAGACCCATCTGCGTCTTTAAGGTTAGATTATTATAATGCTCTTTTTGAGCTCCTCGTATTAGATCTCTGTGCATCATTCCCTCAGCTTCCAAGTATTCATTCTGTACGCTGTCATGTGGGGTCTGACCGAGAAGAAACACTGTCTTCCATCTCGTCTTCATGGATGGATCTGGTGCCCATGTTTTGCGAATGACTGATCTTCTATCAAATGAAGAAGGTCTGGTAAACACCATAATCAATAGAAATACCTTTTGTGTGCATCGTTCTCGTGATATTAAATATGTCTTATGTGAAAGCGTTTGTTCTTTGTTTGTTGACGGAGTCAGGGCTTCCACTTTTAAAGCCACGGAATTATTGTTTTTGTTGAGCAATCCCTTCTGTAAGACTTTCTGGTCTTGAAGATGCTTGACAGCTGTCAGATAAGGGTCCTTGCTCACCAATACTTTCAAAATGATGGTAAACAAAATTCCGCTTAACAGCAAAAGACTGATGAACTTTCTCCGCTTTATAATCCTCATTGGTGTGATAAATTGTGTCAGACTCCTTAAGGACATCTTTGAGGGAGGTTTTGATAGATTGACTTTCAGAAGAGCTGGAAAGAAAGTCACGAAAGGATAAGTTAATTTCATTGTATTAAATTCCTGTTGCCGCAGATATGAAAGTATACTATTTTAAAGAACTAACATACTTCTCAGAGTAATCACCTCCGTAAATACCGACACCTAGAAAGTAAAGATGAACTTTAATGCTTCAGGATTTAATAATTATAATAATTACTATAATAATAGTAATAATAATAATAATAATAATAATAATAATAATAATAATTACATTTATATAGCGCAAACCTCTATATGGATCTAGTATATACTCAGCTCCGACTATTGCATTTCTAGCTCTAAAATTGGCTCGAAAACTCCGACCATGAGCCATTAGTCGGAGTTTTACCTAATATGGAAAATAGTGCGCCAAGTTTAAAAATTTTCTGCACGAAGTTTTTAACTTCAGCTCTCCATAATGACCGATACTGGCAGGTTTCAGGAGCTGTCTCCCACTAAACTTCAAGAGATACTAGACAATGCTGTTCCAGAAAAAACGAAGAAAGCAACAAAGTTTGGTATGAACATATTTAATGGTACGTATCTGGAAGTTTTACTCTTACTCTTTACTACTTGGGCCGGCCGACAGTCAAAATCCAGCCCAACTGCAGAGAACGGCATGGTTTTATCTCACTCTTTTCTTGGGACGACGAGGAAGAGAAAATCAGCGGTAGTTGAACCCTGGAATGCTCTCCCTAAGAACAACGCCACAAGGTGTCGAGTATTTTGAGTTAAACAGACGACAACCTGGTTCACTGCTCAGCACAAAAAAATCATCAAGGCGGCCTTGGAGACTCTGAGGACGAATCCGACGCGAAGATTTTTGCCGTTGCTGTTTCTCAGAGGTGCCCGGTGAAAACAATCAAAAACTACCTAGATCACCTGAACCCGAGTCCCGACGCTCTTTTCCAAAAATCAAGAGACGGCCAATGTCAGAAATTCAGTCAAACAGATGACAAAATCTGGTATTGCAACTCGCCGTATGGCTCGAGCACGCTGGACAACATGTTGAAAATATGAGCAGGCGAGCTGGCATAGAGCCCCATCTAACCAACCACTGCCTCAGGGCGACAGCAGTTACAGTTCTGTCTGACCACAACTGTGAAACCAGACACAGAAAATCTGTTACGGGACACAGATCAGACCAGTACAATGATCGCCCATCCATAGAACAGCAGAAGCTAAGATGTCACACGTTCTCAGTGATTTTCTCTCAGCCGGAGCCTCTGAAGTTTCCCCATGCACCAGTATTTCTGCAGACGAGAAAGAAAACGAATGCCATGGCCAGCAAGAACGGCAGCCTCAAAGTGAAGGGACAGTTTTAGTCCAAAATCAGTTTGTAAATGCCGAGGTTCGGCAGAGCGAGCGAAGAAGCTTTCCGCAGCCGGGTTTTTTTCAACTGCAATGTCAAGTTCACAACTATTACGGAGGCGGAGAATCAGAAAAATCTTCCGGAACTTTGAACACTATTTAACCACTTGAAAGCTTCCGAAGCCGTCTTTTTTCCTTGCATTTGAACGGTTGAATATTTCAAGGTTGATTTTCGTTAACAGTTGACCACAGTTTGTCGTTTGTGTAGCTGTCAAATTTCATTCAGCTCATCCAGTGATGTAATAATCAGGTGATCGCGGCGCGCATGTGACCGGAAGTTGTATGCTCTTTTGACCACTTTGTAAAATTGTTGAAATAAAAATCGGCGGCAAAAACCCGATTTGAGAATATACTAAAATAATTATTCCATTCGACCTTGTTGGATATGAAGTGATCATAACCAACTCGCGCTACGCGCTCGCTGGTTATTTATCACTTCATATACAACGCGGTCTCATGGCATAATTGCTATATATATTCAGTTGCGCTTCACAATATTGTTAAAATACAATTATGTTTAGAGCAACTGAGAACACAAGAAACTATTAAAAACTACAAGCACATACAATCAAAGGCAGCGATTACTTAGTCAATAAACTAGTTAAAAGACAAGACATGGATAAAAATCTAAACGAGGGCCTCAACACGACTATTTAACTATTTCAAAGTTACTCTACTCCCTACTAGTGGTATAGCAAGCTGTGTACTGGTACGAGACAAATTTTAAAAAAAAAGCAAGCTTTGCTCAGTATTGTGGAAAGCGTGTGTCAAAATATACAGGCTAATAAATCTTTATACTAACGATCGTAAAAGGGTAACCAACCTACCATTCGTGGACATTTCTAACGTTTGTAACGCCCAGAACACTGAAATCACAACACGCTAGAAAAAAAAATCCAGAACAGAGTAGCTCTTATCCGATATTCCCTTTGATGTTTACACAAAAGAGGGAAGCCCAAACAAGCAAACAAGTACGTATTGCAAGTAGACTTTCTCAAAGTCCGTTTTCGTTGAGTCCATGCAATCATGACAAAAACACGTCCCCTCGCGCGTGCTCTCATTCTGCGCCTTAAGAAGTCGGCAAGTCGTATATTTCAACTAACGATGAACGGCCGTACGTATACAGAAGTATTGTAGTAGATTAGAGAGCCATACTATTCTCCTTCGGAAAATTACCCGTCAGTCTTACTTACTTTGCTACAAACTGAACTAAAAGTCCGTTTGAAATCAGCCTGGTTTACAAACAAACTTTGAGCAAATTGCACCGATACGGAATTTAAATATTTCAGGATTTGATTCATTATACAAAAAAGTAATGGAGAATGTGACAGCACATAATATCAATAAAATTTTGAGTGGTGCGAATCTTTTTATTTATTTATTGTTAATATTCGAGATTTCGCTGGTTTCGGAGGAAATTCAAAAAATGTGGCTACGTCGATTGATGTTTTTTGAAATTTGATCGGCGTTCGTGCAAAAGTACTGCTAGATCCTAAAGATTTAAAATCTTAAACCTAAAAATCAATGACTGAACTGTCTTTTGTTTAAATATCAGAGGATTTGAGCCACTACCAGTCAGCGTTTTTCCTCGCTGAGTTTGGAATATTTTAGACTTTTGCGTGATTTAGAAGAAGTGCGGTCTACTTCATCCGTGTTCAGTTCGCTCACAAACGAGCAGAGATGAAAATAATTGCTCTGTTTTGACTTAGGAAGAATCCGAGTGTATTCAATTATCCTTAAGAAAGATTCACTGCTATGTAAACGTCTGTGGAGCGAGAAGCTGAAAAGCGTAAAATTTCGAGTTCTCGCGAGGTGAAATCCGAGCTTCCGGTAGGGTAACCGTTTTTCGTGGTTTTCTGCCGTTATATGGAATATTTCAAAACAACTAACTTTATATCCTTCAGTTACTTACGTAGGCCTTCAAACTGACAAAGTATGAGCGAAATTGATTTTTTGACCGCGACTACGATTTCTTTGATTTTTACTGACAATCACTCTTAACCAGTTCGAGTTTCAATTTTGGCAGTGAGAGTTGAGTAAGTACAAAAAGGTAATGTAAAATGTGACAAGACAATATACTATACATAATAATATTTTGAGTGACGTAGTTTATTCAAAATGCTTGGATTTCACTAAGACAGCCCCATTTAGTTTTAAAATACAAATTTAATAAGTTGGCAACCATGGTTACGGACGTAATCCCTTATGACCGTCCCTTGTGTAATTTCATAACAAAAGAATAATATATCTCATTTGCCTGTCAGTGATGGTACAGGGTTATCGTGTTTGTTATAAAGCCACAGTTTGCACTGAGAATTTAAGCTGGAAAATCTGTTATTTGACCTAAAACACCTCAAGAAATATATGATCCAGTAAATCCACTTTGCACTCCATTTCTTGGTTTCTTTTTTAATAAATGTAACAACGTAATCAAAACGCAAATAGATTTACATTCAAGTCGTCAAACATTATTACAATTTGCGTCAAAAGGTATTACACATGACTTTGTTGTGTACTAAAAGTTTATTCAAAAATCCAACAAGAAAAAAGAAGGAAAGGACCCAGGTATCGAGAGCTTATCTAGGCGGGCTAGACTTACAACAAGGTTGTCCTCGCTGCTGTGGCGTCACTGCGAGGCATCAACAGCAGACTTAGAAGTCAAAGACAAACGTGGCTTCGTTTGTCTTGTGTTTATGCTTAGTATTATGTCACGTTTCCCCCTAGCGAGGATGTCATCAGAAGAATCATTCTTTTTGGGTGTTTTTTAGTACCTATGGTCATGCTTTGTCATTACCGTTTGTGGTGACCGATTTCAGACCAAACAAATGTGCTTGCTAGTCCGGCACTGGAAAACTGATCGTTGAAGAGTTTGTGATCTTCATATCTCTACTAACCAGTGGCTGGCGAAAGCGCCTTTTAATCCATGGCGCCATATATTTAGAATTTTCAACAATTCAATTTTCTTTGGGGCTCCTAATGGAGAACGCAGTTTAGTTTAGACCTACGCTAATCTCAAACCGCGCCATAACTCTTTTCTAACTGAAGTACAATAATTGGCTTTGATTGATTCTGAAACATTCAGATGCACAAGTTTAGGACATCCAGGAATAACATCAAGCGAATTTGTGCTAAAAGCACCCCCTCTACCCACATTCATAAAAAAAAAAAACAGATATGAAAAGTACGTATATTGCAGCCAAAAGGAAGACAGCCAGGGCTCTGCAGTGTAACGTTTTAGGTTGAGTGAGGACTTACCACTTGTGTGCTTTGAGGTAAATGGCCGACTCTGTTGAATGAATGAAACGATTTATCAAGCCCGATAGTGGCTATACAAAACCACACATAAGACAGTCCGTTCCTACGTGGTTTGCCGTGTTCAACTGCTGTCTATCTGTTTTCTTTTTAGAATATTCAAATGAGGGGCCTCAAGACATCCTGTCATTCTCCCTTACCACGGTAATTTAAAATTTTTATGTAGGCCCGGTAACGCAAACTAATTGAAACTTCTGGAAAAAGAAGCTTAAAATTGGTAAAAAGGCCAACTATGAAAGTCTTGTCTTTTGATAAAATAGCGAATGTATAATTCTGTTAAGTCTCGAAATTTTATAAATCTTTTTAATGGTTTTCCCGTGTCCATGCAAACTTCCCGCAAAAATTTGTGAATTTTACAGCACTTTATCTGCGCTATTTCAAAAGACAAGACTAGCTATCAAACTTGGTCTGTTTACTAATTTTAAGCTGCTCTTTTCCGCAGTGTCAATTGTTTGGAGATATCTGGCCTACATAATTTTGTTTTAAAATTACCGTTTACGTATCGTGTATAAATTTACATGTGCCTGTGACATCGGGGAAACATCCCGACACCACTCGGTACGCGTGCGCGAGCATTTGTAAAGGGATAGGACCTCTCATGTCTTCCAGTATTTGACCCAATCTAAGGAATGTCGAAGACATTGTTCCGAGACTTGCTTTTCAGTGCTGGATACGACACCCAATCGCTATCAGTTGTTAGAATAAATCTACTAGTGTTCTATTACGAATGCCGTTTTCTGATTGGCTACTCTACCCGCTATCTATTCTGTGATAGATAGTGAGTAGCGGTAGTCAACAAAATTCAGCCCGCTTCCACGCGTTTTCTGGCGAAAGTGTCAGTGAAGAGGGTTTGGATCATTTACTTGTTAAGTTTTGAACGACTAGTAGATTTTATTAAAACAATTAGATTATTCGCTCTCGATTTCTGCGCGTGATAGCTGATTCGGGCTGCGCCCTCATCAGCTATCACGCGATAGAAATCTCGAGCTCATAATATGATTGTTAATTATTATTATTATTAAAAGAAGCTGCTCATATCCGCCTTTAAAATACTAGTCTAAATAAGCAGTTAAAACACGCTTAACTGACACTAATGTTTTAGTTTGATTTTTAATTTTATTTTTAAAAAAACAGGGAAACAGGAACCATGGTTACCATGCGTGTATGCCTTCCTACACAACAGTATGGATCCACATGAAACTGTTCTTTATGGCCCTTCAACATCAAACCAGGTATGCTATTATTCTGTGTCAGCATATATTTTACAGTGCAGCTGATAGCGGAGGTGGACAAAGGTAGTCAGCTGTTTCGTTTGAGTCTTCATACAATCAAGTAACCACATTCTGAGCCGAGTAGGAAACCATGCTAAGTCAGTGACAATCTGTCTTTGTTGGCACTCACAAGAAGGTACTTGATCAAACGTCCCAAAGAGAGGATAGATCTAGATTTTCCTGTAAAATCGACTTCTCACCCCACCACGTAATTTACATTGACAGATGCATTCTTGAGGTTATATTGACGGCCAGTTTGTATCTTTGTTCCAAAAAATATTTTGGGAGTTAGCATCATCTGTGCGAAGACTCTTCAAAAACAAAGAAAAGGAATATTTCTACGCCTTCTGATAATGGTATATTAGTTTCATTTTAACTTGGAATAAACATTTACTCAGAGAAATTCTAAACTTTGTAAAGACCAGTGTACCGACAAAGTTCAAAGGTTTAATTCAAACATCTGAGAGCTTCTGCGGACAAAACAGAGGGCATAATATTACGTCCGTTTAGATAGATAGATAGATAGATAGATAGATAGATAGATAGATAGATAGATAGATAGATAGATAGATAGATAGATAGATAGATAGATAGATAGTTTAATAATCAATACATGGCAGCCCGAAGGCTGAATTGCGTATTTACAATTAATAAAATCGATAAAAAGTACGTATAAAACTAGGTACAATAAATAAAGATATTAAAAATATGATAAAAAGGGAAACTAAGAATCTATATATATACATTATCAATACAGGATCTAATAACAAAACTATTTCTAAAACGATCTGTCTTGCATTTGGGTACGGTAAAACGCCTGTTGCACCTTAGAGTGTAACGTGACGGTCCACTAAATGGTATTAACCAGTTCAGACGGTGTTCTGGGTCCTTAATAATGGTGTCAACAGCATTAGTGCATAGCCCCGTGATGAAATCTGCAATGGGGACAATGTTCACTAGTTTCGATGGCCTCCCGGTAGGGTAGTCCTGAGCATATTATAGACATGGCCCGCTTTTCGACACGCACCAACTCGTCTTTTAGGTACTTTGGCAGGGCGTAAAAAAAGACAGGCGCTGTGTACGTAAGAACAGAGCGTATACAAGCAGTGTAAAAGGTGGACATGTCCTGCCGAGGAACTCTTGATCTCTTTAACTGCACTAAGAAATACAAACGCTTTGACGCTTTCTTTATGACGTCACTAACATGTTCGTTCCACGTAAGGTTGCTCGATATGGTCAAACCCAGTAGTTTAGCACTAGTCACCCTCTCTAGTTCTTTACCATCTACTACGATAGACGCAAACTGGGGCTCATCTTTTGCAAAAGATATCCTGAGCTCCTTACACTTGTCGCTATTGAGTTTGACTCTGTTCTGCGTAGACCACTCGGCAACCTTGTCCGCAATCTCCTGGGCATGACTTCGGTTGCCCTTGGCAACGACTTCTGATGCGGTCGTATCGTCGACATATTTCCATACATTAGCTAAATTATCAACATCTAAATCATTTATGAGTACAAGGAATAGCCACGGGCCTAGTTTTGTTCCCTGAGGAACCCCAGAGGGCACTGAACCCCACTCGGAGTAACAGCCCTCAGATAGTTTGATCCTTTGGGAACGATTAGAAAGGAAATCTATGATCCAATTGATAATTCTTGTGGGAAGATTTAACCTACACAATTTCTCTACAAGTATTCTATGATCTATAAAGTCAAACGCTTTTTTATAATCAAAGAGAATAGTTCTAACTGTAGCGCCGTTGCCATCAGTTTCCTTGGACCAGTTGTGAAGCATGTGTATCAGTGCCTGAGTAGTTGAGGAATTGGGAACAGCTCCATATTGGCTTGGGTCGAGCACATCTAGAACTGCAGGTTTTACGTAATCGTGAACCACGCACTCTTCTGCGACCTTCGACAGACATGGAGTAAGGGAGATAGGTCTGAGCTGTTTCTTCAGGTCTTCAACCGGCTTCACCTTAGGTAGAGGAGATACGTCCGCGAATTTCCAGATCTTCGGAAGAGACTGCTCTTTTAAGGAGAGATTGATGATTCTGCTGATTGGGAAGGACAAAAGTTCAGCATACTCCTTGAGCATCCAGTTTGGTATCTTGTCTGGACCACACGCCTTAGAGGGGTTTAACGCAGCTAATAACTTAAAAATACGCATTTCCGAAACCTCCGGAAGCTCAGGCGAGTCCTCGTCAATGCGAAGTTTGGTCAGCGGTTGGGGCAAGCGATATTCTTCAAGAGGTTCAAGAAAGGCCTCGTTGATTGCGTTTGCAAGATCCTGGTCACTAAGATTTTCAATTCCTTCAATATGGATTTGACTAGAAACGTTCCCCGGGTTTGAGTTGAAACCGCACAAACGTTTGACTTCCTTCCACCAAACCTTAGGATTCTCCTCCTTCATACTCTCAACGTTAGACTTGTAAAACGAGGCCTTGCACGATTTCCTTTCACGATTAACAGCATTTCTGTAGAACTTGTACAGCATTGATTCCGTGCCGCCATCGTGAAAGGCTTTTTGTCGTTTGAGAATGAGTGATTTAAGGTGATCGTTCATCCACGGGGCATCAGATATGCTGACGCGAACTCTTCCTGATGGGCATCAGAAGGTCGAGCCCTGTGTGTAGCGCTTTATTGAATATGTCAAGCATATCCTGGCAACAACTTGCAGAGGAGAATAGCATTGTCCAATCAATTGCACACAGGTATCTACCAAGCTCAGCTCTCCTACTTTCCCGCTTGTCACGCTTGAACACAAATCTAGATTGTTGACGACAGTTGTCTCTTACTTTGGCTTCCACAGTAATGGTATTATGGTCAGACAAGCCAAAGGGTGGGAAGCCCTGAGGGGCATCGTAAAAGCGGTGCAGGTTGGTGAGGACACGGTCTAAGATTGCGTCCCTTCTGGTTGGAATTTTCACTATTTGTTTGAGCCGGAAGTGCCTTTCAATTGGCTTCGTGTCAAGACGATTAAAGTCTCCTGCCACAACAAGAGCGCAATCAGGGAAGCGTGACTCGACAAGTTGCAGCGACTGGAATAAGTGTTCTTGCATGAACTCGTTCTCAGCGGCGGACCAATGTGGATGATAGACGACAGCTACTATCAGGGAAGAGAATCCTCGCGGCAGGCGTTTGGGGCGTAGCTGAACCCATAATACCTCGTGATCGGAGCAGCACGAAAGATCGTCTAGTCGTTTGTATCGAATTACTGCGTTGATGTAGAGACAAACACCACCATGATGATCGGACGAACGGTCCCTACGTAGGACTGAGTAGCCCGGAATATCGATGACTGAAGAAGCGATTGAAGACTGGAGCCATGTTTCAGTGATAAAAGCGAGGCTGACATTGTTGCGCAACACGAATTCACACACTTCACTCATCTTGGGTACAATTGACATGACATTTGTAACCATCATTTTAGGAACATAAAATGAATTACTGTGAGTGAGTTCTTCACGAGATCCCGTGTCCCGCGCGCAGTCCAGCACAGAGTTAGTTGTTTGACGGTTGTCCCATGTATTTCTTTCGGAATCCCGCGGGTTGTTTGGATCATATGGAATGCCAGCAGAGGTGTTAAATTGAATATTTAATGAGTCCCTTGAAGTGTTATGCAAAAGAGCTTCGCCTTCGAAATTTCCAGTTGACCCAGTAGATATGTTGAAGATAGACAAATTGGATGGATTAAGACGGCACGAGGAGGTATCAGGCTGCTGGTCTTGACTAAATCTGTGACTGATTCCAATTCGTTTGCATTGACCTCCACGGCAACCTCTACGCGTTGGTTTCACTCTTGAGATGCCATGATCAGTCAGGCGTCGCCACAGGTCCAAGGAACATCGCGTTGAAATACTCGATGAAATAGATTTCAGAAATGATCTAGAGTAGACCAGAGCCATAAGGATGTATTTAACTGTCTATTCCCCAATATGGCAGGCGAAAACGAAAGATCTTGAGGCAATGAATTGGATATCTTATCAGAAGCAATTGCAAGTGCTGCCAGCTAGGCGCTCATGCAAATTATTCCACAAAAAGAGCTTGTCATCTTAATGTTTGCGAGGTTGAAAAGTTTCCCCATGCATTTTGCTGAGGTTAAATATTGAGCAAAAACGTTCGGGAAAAGTTTGCAATAGGGAGCTTAAGCAACCACGACGACGACCGGGAGGACGACGACCGGAAGTAGGGTGAGCGTTACTGCGCAGGTGCGGCCTAATAAGGTCGTCGTCCTGATCACGTCGACGACTTTAGAAGTAGTAGTTTCACGTCGTCACAGCTCACTAAAAGGTACGAATTTACTATCATTTGTCACAGTTTGTAACTGATTGGAGTTTTAATTCTCTTGTGCGTTTGCTTCAAGCTCCTTTGTTCGGGTTGATGAAGAGAACCAATTTATTTGAATCATTGCTTTTCCTTCACACAGATGACAAGTGACTCGAGCCAGGGGGAGAAAGCTGCATAAGTTTATTTTCAAGTTATTTGATGGAAGAGTACTGATTTTCACTTTTCTTGAATAAAGATATCTAACACTTAAATGTTTGATTGCAAATTGAAAATTGTCGGAAGTAACTTACAGATTAACCTTTCAAGCGGCGAGTGATTTTATCAGATTGTTTGTTTATGCTATTTGCGGGCTAGTGCATTCTTGCCTTACCTTCGTGAAAAATGTGCTTTAATAAATTGAATTGAATTGAATTGAACAGTACGAGATTTTAGCATCGCGCTTACGGCAAAAAAACATAAGCCAGGCTGAAATTTTCTGTTTGATGAAAAACAATGAAGCTTTTTTTGGTTTAAGTTTATCTCCACCCAGTAGGCGACAGCTTTCGAGCAAACACGAAAAAGAGAGAAGTGATTAAGGTGGGGCTCTACCTGAATTTGAGTGAAATTTGAAGAGTTTTAAGAATGGATAGAAGAAAGAAAATGATTTTTGGAACACTAACAGACAGTCGATAACCACGCAAGAGCCCCCCAGGTTGCTAGTGAACTAACTTGGTATCCGTCTATTAATTATTAACTACAAATTCTAATTTTAAAACTTCACTAAATCTGCAACATTCCTTATTTCTTTTAATTTTACCAATCCTTCAAGAAAAATTATTTCCTTCCAAATATACCTAAAAATCACCCAAAAATTCATAAAACACCCCAAATCATTAATTTGTGCTATGAATGGAGGGTTTTTGTATTGCTTGAAATGCAAACAAGATATTTTCATTTGACCGATTTTAAGCGGCGTGAAAATGGCTTTTAGGTGAACCCCCACCTTAAGACGAACATTTTCAAGAAAATCCTTGATGTAATCGACATCAACCTAAAAGATGTCAAGAAATCTACGCGTTCAAGACTTCTGTCAGAGTTGTGAACGAGAAAAGTGATTTTATGACGTTATAGGACGAAAACAAGCTTCGCACCAAAACGAGGCCGTGCCTCGTGCACGTCTAAGAAAATGTGTCCCACATGGGAGGGAAAGACGCTGTCGCGTCCTATATATAATGTTTTCAGCATCATCAGGTTTTCGGAGCTCCCTCGGCGGGTGGACCGGTGAGGGTGGGACTCTGCAGAGACTCTGCGCCCAGTAACTCTACCCCAATGAGGGGGTAGGGGGGAGCAGAGACGGGGGAGCATTTTGCTCAAATTATTTTTAATTTTTTTCATTGTTATATTAACATGTTAAAAGGCGCGTTTTAACTTGTATCTACTTCAGATGGATATATTTGCCACTGTAAATTCGATTTAAACGTTAAGAAAGGTATGTTCTTGTCCCCCTTTAAGGTGGGGCTCTACCTGAATTTGAGTGAAATTTGAAGAGTTTTAAGAATGGATAGAAGAAAGAAAATGATTTTTGGAACACTAACAGACAGTCGATAACCACGCAAGAGCCCCCCAGGTTGCTAGTGAACTAACTTGGTATCCGTCTATTAATTATTAACTACAAATTCTAATTTTAAAACTTCACTAAATCTGCAACATTCCTTATTTCTTTTAATTTTACCAATCCTTCAAGAAAAATTATTTCCTTCCAAATATACCTAAAAATCACCCAAAAATTCATAAAACACCCCAAATCATTAATTTGTGCTATGAATGGAGGGTTTTTGTATTGCTTGAAATGCAAACAAGATATTTTCATTTGACCGATTTTAAGCGGCGTGAAAATGGCTTTTAGGTGAACCCCCACCTTAAGACGAACATTTTCAAGAAAATCCTTGATGTAATCGACATCAACCTAAAAGATGTCAAGAAATCTACGCGTTCAAGACTTCTGTCAGAGTTGTGAACGAGAAAAGTGATTTTATGACGTTATAGGACGAAAACAAGCTTCGCACCAAAACGAGGCCGTGCCTCGTGCACGTCTAAGAAAATGTGTCCCACATGGGAGGGAAAGACGCTGTCGCGTCCTATATATAATGTTTTCAGCATCATCAGGTTTTCGGAGCTCCCTCGGCGGGTGGACCGGTGAGGGTGGGACTCTGCAGAGACTCTGCGCCCAGTAACTCTACCCCAATGAGGGGGTAGGGGGGAGCAGAGACGGGGGAGCATTTTGCTCAAATTATTTTTAATTTTTTTCATTGTTATATTAACATGTTAAAAGGCGCGTTTTAACTTGTATCTACTTCAGATGGATATATTTGCCACTGTAAATTCGATTTAAACGTTAAGAAAGGTATGTTCTTGTCCCCCTTTAAGGTGGGGCTCTACCTGAATTTGAGTGAAATTTGAAGAGTTTTAAGAATGGATAGAAGAAAGAAAATGATTTTTGGAACACTAACAGACAGTCGATAACCACGCAAGAGCCCCCCAGGTTGCTAGTGGACTAACTTGGTATCCGTCTATTAATTATTAACTACAAATTCTAATTTTAAAACTTCACTAAATCTGCAACATTCCTTATTTCTTTTAATTTTACCAATCCTTCAAGAAAAATTATTTCCTTCCAAATATACCTAAAAATCACCCAAAAATTCATAAAACACCCCAAATCATTAATTTGTGCTATGAATGGAGGGTTTTTGTATTGCTTGAAATGCAAACAAGATATTTTCATTTGACCGATTTTAAGCGGCGTGAAAATGGCTTTTAGGTGAACCCCCACCTTAAGAGAAACACAATTTTATGCATTTTAGAACAAACAGCGGCTTGACGTTTCCCGTTTGGCGTTAGCCGTAAACGCCAAGCTAAATGTCTCTAGTACCTAGGGTTAAGGCTGTCGAGTTTTGCAAATTGGTTTACGAACTATTCATTGTACAACTAAAACGTCTTTTAAAACTCGATTTCAAGGGGGAAAGCGTGAGACCGCTCATTGCTAGAACTACTCGATGTCTGTTGTTGTCATTTAACTTGCCAAATAAAGCTAAACTTACATTAAATAAAATAGACAAAAATAAATAAACCTGTATCATTCTGAAAATCAGACAAACATGGCACAAAATCAGTGACATCCCAGAAGTTTCAAATGTCAAATAATCTCCGTACAACACATTTTTTTTTTTTGGTGTTTAAATGCAATTAAGGCGCTACACGTTTAGCAAAGAACTCGCAGATGAAATTTCAGCATGTACAAATGAAGATATGCCTGAAATTGAGTAACTTGTGTTCGATCTTCATATTTAGCGGTAAATTTGACAGCAAAATTTCATATGCTTTTACAGCCAAATATATGAATAAGGTTTTAAAAAAAGTGGATTAATTTATTTCTAGCAAACCTCACATGACTTTCTGCTAGACTCAATCAAAACATTTTTTTATTTACTTTGGTAGGAATCCAAACTTTGTGTGGAGTAATGAACACGATATTGTAATGTGCCGGGAGGTTCTTATTGTTGAACCTTACCGATTTAAGATCAGAAGCCTAAGTCTCTAAACGATGTCATTTCTTGTAAAGAAGCGAAACTGAACGAAGGTTTCAAACGTCGTCGTCCTTGAAAACTTCACTGCTTAAGTTTCTTTTTCCCGCCTAAAACGACGTTCTCGTTCCAGTCCCTCTGCGTTTACTTGCCGTCGTCGTCCTCCCGGTCGTCGTGGTTGCTTAAGTTCCCTATTGTCTGTTGTGACGAAACGATCCGTGATCCTTGGCCTTTACATCACCCATTTTTTTCAATCACCATACCAATGCAAACATCTTCCATTTTGAAAGGCTCCTTCTTGACATCAAACATTTCCACTAACTTGTGGACTAGGTCTAATGATAGCAGATGTGCTCCGAGGCAGTAGTCTGGATACCTTGTGCTGATGTATTCTTCCCGGGATACTTCATACTTCCCTTTGCGACAAGGAATCCCGTCATGCTGACACTTTCCCGTGTAAAGTTTTATTTTAGGTGTGATAGGCTTTCGTAGATTAAGGCCCTGTTCAGACTAAGTGCCCGTACCAGGGCACTGTGCCGGAGTACTGAAAAGGACAATGTTCAGACTCCTTGGTGCCCAAGGAGCAATCTTGTTCTCCTTCGTCAATTTCGCGCCCGCCACTTTGTTTGCTGTATCGTAAAGAGGCATGCGGAAAAAACGTGCGAACTGACAAAATCCTGTTCACACCAGTGTCCGTGACCAGGAACGGTGCCCGAGTACCAGCCTTGGAGGCAGTGTCCGTGCCCGGGCACGATGCCCAGATTCTTACTCTGGCACCGACAAAAAGCTCTGTTCAGACTAGCGCCCGTGCCCAAGAACCGGGAACGGGCACCTAGCCTGAACGGGGCCTAAGTCCGTCAACAAATACGGATTAACAAACACATCATCATCAGCCTTGAGTAGGTACTGAAAATCGCAGTATTTTGACCCCCATTCCAGTTCCATCTGCGTCTTCAAGGTAAGTTTATAATAATGCTCTTATTGAGCTCCTCGTATTAGATCTCGGTGAATCATTCCCTCAGCTTCCAAGTGTTCATCATTCTGGACGCTGTTACCTGAGACTTGACCGAGAAGAAACACTGTCCTCCATCTTGTCTTCATTGATGGATCAGTTCTCCATGTTTTGCGAATAACTGAACTTCTATCAAATGAAGCAGGGTGCGTTGGTATCATAATTAAAAGAGATACCTTTTGGGTGCATCGTTCTCGAGATGTTAATTATGTCTTATGTGGAAGGGCTTGTTCTTTGCTTGATGACACTGTCAAAGCTTTCATTTTTAAAGCCAGGGAATTGTTGTTTTTGTTGAGTATTCCCTTCTGTGAGGCTTTCATGGTCTTGCAGATCCTTGACAGTGAGGGTTGTCCAATACACCCAATCTGACTCGATTCGTCTGGGATTATGGCGATTCGACTCGAATCGATTGATTCGTTTGCCCTTGTAGTCGATCCGTCTAACCGGAAGTCGATTGGCTAGACACTTAGTAAAAACACAGTAGGCTTGCCTTGAGGGAGGGTATAAAATGTCGACGATTCGACTCGAATCGATCGATTCATTTGCCCTTGTAGTCGATCCGTCTTACCGGAAGTCGATTGGCTAGACACTTGGTAAAAACACGGTAAGCCAGCCTTGAGGAAGGGTAGAAAATGTCGACGATTCGACTCGAATCGACTCGGATCGATCGATTCGTTTGCCTTACAGTCGACCCGTCTTACCGGAAGTCGATTGGCTAGACACTTAGCGAAAACACGGTAAGCCAGCCTTGAGGGAGGGTAGAAAATGTCGACGATTCGACTCGATTCGACTCGAATCGATCGATTCGTTTGCCCTACAGTCAACCCGTCTAACCGGAAGTCGATTTGCTAGACACTTAACGAAAACACGGTAAGCCAGCCTTGAGGGAGGGTAGAAAATGTCGACGATTCGACTCGATTCGACTCGAATCGATCGATTCGTTTTCCCTACAGTCAACCCGTCTAACCGGAAGTCGATTGGCTAGACACTTAGTAAAAACACGGCTAGCCAGCCTTGAGGGAGGGTAGAAAATGTCGACGATTCGACTCGATTCAACTCGAATCGATCGATTCGTTTGCCTTACAGTCGACCCGTCTAACCAGAAGTCGATTTGCTAGACACTTAGTTAAAATACGGCAAGCCAGCCTTGAGGGAGGGTAGAAAATGTCTACGATTCGACTCGAATCGATCGATTCGTTTGCCCTTGTAGTCGACCCGTCTAACCGGAAGTCGATTTGCTAGACAATTAGTTAAAACACGGTAAGCCGGCCTTGAGGGAGGGTAGAAAATGTCTACGATTCGACTCGAATCGATCGATTCGTTTACCCTTGTAGTCGATCCGTCTAACCGGAAGTCGATTGGCTAGACACTTAGTAAAAACACGGCAAGCCAGCCTTGGGGGAGGGTAGAAAATGTCGACGATTCGACTCGATTCGACTCAAATCGATCGATTCGTTTGCCTTACAGTCGACCCGTCTAACCGGAAGTCGATTTGCTAGACGCTTAGTTAAGACACGGCAAGCCAGCCTTGAGGGAGGGTAGAAAATGTCTACGATCCGACTCGAATCGATCGATTCGTTTGCCCTTGTAGTCGACCCGTCTAACTGGAAGTCGATTTGCTAGACACTTTGTTAAAACACGGTAAGCCGGCCTTGAGGGAGGGTAGAAAATGTCTACGATTCGACTCGAATCAATCGATTCGTTTACCCTTGTAGTCGACCCGCCTAACTGGAAGTCGATTGGCTAGACACTTAGTAAAAACACGGCAAGCCAGCCTTGGGGGAGGGTAGAAAATGTCGACGATTCGACTCGATGCGACTCGAATCGATCGATTCGTTTGCCCTTGTAGTCGATCCGTCTAACCGGAAGTCGATTGGCTATACACTAAGTAAAAACACGGCAAGCCAGCCTTGGGGGGAGGGTAGAAAATGTCGACGATTCGACTCGATTCGACTCGAATCGATCGATTCGTTTGCCCTTGTAGTCGATCCGTCTTCCCGGAAGTCGATTGGCTAAACACTTGGTAAAAACACGGCAAGCCAGCCTTGAGGGAGGGTAGAAAATGTCGACGATTCAACTCGATTTGACTCGAATCGATCGATTCGTTTGCCCTTGTAGTCGATCCGTCTTACCGGAAGTCGATTGGCTAGATACTTAGTAAAAACACGGCAAGCCAGCCTTGAGGGAGGGTAGAAAATGTCGACGATTCGACTTGAATCGATCGATTTGTTTGCTCTACAATCGACCCGTCTAACCGGAAGTCGATTGGGTCAACCTATGCGTCATGCTGTAAAAAAACGATACAAGAAGCAGAGACCGATACAACGTAGAAATACTGTTTAAAGGTTACTATATTTCGGCTGGCCAAACCGAGCCTTCTTCAGGTACAATGGAAATTTACATTGGGGCATACGCTTATATAGCTGACAACTGAATATTTGCGCAATAGCGGAACTACGTTAGACTAAATTGATTGACAGTATAAAATATGAAGCAAATGAAATAATAAACCGCGCGCGGTGAGTAAATCTGTCACGCGTGTAAGGTACGTTTACGCGTCAGATTTGCAGATTGTTTTGAGGATATTCTCTCTTTACTTGAAGTAAAGGCCCGGATCTGTTTGAAACAGGCTTGAAAAATTGTAGTTTACTGAGACAACCTCTGTTTAAAGAAAAATTCTCTGGCTACGCTTGGAGAAGGGTGGGTTTTCAGGCCTGGAAGCTTACGTATGCGCGCGCGTGCAAATTTATTTACGCGCGGCCTTTCATACATCGACTCTAATTTTATTTACCATGTTTACGCCCGTAAAGCCAGTCATGAAATTCACGCCCGTACGCACTTTAAATTTACGCGACAGTGGAAATCGACCTTTAAGCGCAGCAAGCGGAAAGGCTATGGCTACTTGCCGTTAGGAAACGGTGTAGGAATTAGATTATGAGCACTTCTGGCGAAAAATCTTAATTCAAAATCACTGCTCAAACTTTCGCGCAGGCGTTCTTTCAACCGGAAGGCGGATTGTTGCTGGAAATAGGGTAATATGGTAATAAGAGTGAGTAGAGTCTAATTTGTTCTGTGATTGTTATTCACGAGTATGATGACAGACAGAATTGGATGACAGAAAGTCCTATTCCCAAATAATCACAACTAGAACAAAATTTGAAAAAACAGTAACTGCTGGTTAACTGTTTTGATGAATAAAAATGATCAGTTGGATACAAATAAAAAAGGCTCTCCGATTCACCAACAAAGATCTCGTCGCCATCCAAATTCTTTCGCTTCCCACTGACAGTGACCTCTTTTTCTCCACACACATACCTCTTAGCAACTGATGTCAACGCAGATAATTTAAAAAAACTTCTTCTCACAAAATTAAGATCAGAAGAAAACCGAAATAACCGCTTGTGGTCTTTCAAAAAGCCAGTCATAGTTCACATGCACGCGTCCTTTGCTGAAAATCGCAGCCTCGTCCCCAGGCCCTCAGGAACTCAAGGAAGGTTTTATGTAAATTTCGTTGCACGGTCTAACAGGTTTTAAGAACGAGGAATATTCATGTATATTTCCTTTCTCAAGGGAGGTTCATCTATATTCGCTCTCTCCGGGATGTTCATATATATATTTCCTTTTTCGCGCAAACGCTTTAAGAACGAGGAAGGTTGATGTATATTACCTTTCTCGTGCCCACGCTCTTTCTCGCGCAAACGCTTTAAGAACGAGGAAGGTTGATGTATATTTCCTTTCTCGTGTCCACGCTCTTTCTCGCGCAAACGCTTTAAGAACGAGGAAGGTTGATGTATATTTCCTTTCTCGTGTACATGCTCTTTCCTGCGCAAACGCTTTAAGAACGAGCATATACACGCTTTTCTACCTGCCTTCTTTGTTACCTTCCCGGTAAGACGGGTCGACTACAAGGGCAAACGAATCGATCAATTCGAGCGATTCGAGTCGAATCGAGTCGAATCGTCGACATTTCCTGCCCTCCCTCATAGCCCGCAAGCGAATCGACTTCCGGTAAGACGGGTCGACTGCAAGGGCAAACGAATCGATCGATTCGAGTCGAATCGTCAACATTTTCTGCCCTCCTTCATAGCCCGCAAGCGAATCGACTTCCAGCAAGACGGGTCGACTGCAAGGGCAAACGAATCGAGTCGAATCGTCAACATTTTCTGCCCTCCTTCATAGCCCGCAAGCGAATCGACTTCCGGCAAGACGGGTCGACCGCAAGGGCAAACGAATCGATTGATAGCGGCCTTACGAAGCATTTATTCACGACCTGACTTCCGGTGAGTCGAATCGTCTTTGTCGACTACAAGGGCAAACGAATTGATCAATTCGAGTGAATCGAGTCGAATCGTCGACATTTTCTGCCCTCCCTCATAGCCCGCAAGCGAATCGACTTCCGGTAAGACGGGTCGACTGCAAGGTCAAACGAATCGATCGATTCCCGCAAGCGAATCGACTTCCGGCAAGACGGGTCGACTGCAAGGGCAAACGAATCGATCGATAGCGGCCTTGGGAAGCATTGATTCACGACCTGACTTCTGGTGAGTCGAATTGTCTTCGCTTACTGACGATTCGACTAAGATTGGGTGTATTGGACATGAGTGTTGACAGTTGTCAGATACGGGTCCTTGCTCACCAATACTTTCAAAAATGATGGTAAACAAAACCCCGCTTAGAAGCAAAAGATTGATAATGAACTTTCTCCGCTTTACAGTCCTCGTTGGTGTGCGGATAAGTTCTGTCAGACTCCTTAAGGACAGTCTTTGAGGGAGGCTTTGATAGGTTGTCTTTCAGAAGAGCTGGAAAGAGAGTCACGAAAGAATAACTTGGTTTTCATTGTATTTCATTCCTGTTGGCAGATATTAAAGTATACTTATTTAAAATAATTAACCAACATATCGTTTACTTCTCAGAGTAATCACCTCCCGAAAATTAAATAGCGACAGTAATGATAGCATTTAATTGTTCAGGATGTGAAAAGAGCTCGAACTGAGTATTAACTGCTTGCATTTCTACTTGTGGTTGAAATAGCAAGTTGTCAGCTGTTAAGAGACGACAAAAAAGCAAAAACAAAACCAACCAAACTTTGTTCAGTATTGTGGAAAGTGCTTTTTCAAAATATGCCGGCTAATAAAATCTTGATATGAACGTATTTTAAAGGATCGTAAAAAGGACACTATAATTCAGAAGTAAACGGGAACTAAAGCTGTGATTACGAATATGTGAAAGTCGTTGTCATTGGTTCCGTCAAAGGCTGTTCTCGTCAAGGCTGGGTTGCGAACGATCACCCCGAAATTATTTGCGAGAGTTGCCTTTAAAATGGCCAGTTCCGTCAAATCGTAATAAGGCTCTTAACCTGGCTCGCATTGAATCTTAAATTTGTTTAAGGTAAAAAGTATTTATCCAAAATTAGCTCAAGATATAGCACTGGTGTACCTGTGTTGTAATGAAGTTAAGGTTAATGTTGCGTCACAAATAAAAGAGGTGTTGGAATAAGAGTATGGCAGCGCTTGTCACTGCAAAGGCATTTTTCTAGGAAAGGCCCTCTTTTTTTAACTTTCATGATACATCAAAAAACGCGGTGTCTTCAACGATTCTTTTATTTTATTCCTTAACGAGACTTCGATGATTACTCAGAAAACCAGTGTTAACTTTTAAAAAAAACATTCATGATGAGATCATGATTAGAGAGCTCTCCTCTCTCGACGAAACAAAGTCAAATAAATTTCGTTAATTGATTTCATTAACTGTTAAGAATTTAACCGCGGTCCAAAACAATAATTGTGAAACAGTTGAATCAGCGTCTGCTCTTATGCTGGAAATATGCCAGAGAAATGAAAAGGCGACCTTTCTAATAGGAGTGAAGGAAAGACAAGTCATCAAAGCAGTGAATAATAGAAAGTTATCGTAAGAATTTTTTCAAACTTCTCTGTGATTGGTTATTACTAACTCTTATTTAAAAAAAAAAGCAGTAAAAAGTATAGGTCACGGTGCCCGCGAAAGAGGTACGATCCACTCAAGAAACCTTAACCAGTTCTTGCCATGTCCCGTGGCAACAAAAATAAAGCATAACTTAGAAAAACTTTTAAGATGGAAGGTATGACATATAAGGAACAATTATGATAAATTTTATTACAGGAAAGCTCAATATGAAGCAGAATTGACCCAAAACGTTACGTGCGTGCGTGTTCTCAGTTCCATTATTTTATGCCTGTGGGTGGTGAGCAAGCTCGTATTTCTCGCTACAACTAATTTTCTGTCGTAAATTTTTCTAAATAGAACACGATAATGGCTAAGTTTTTGATAACGACTTAAAAAAGATAGGTTACGGTGTCGTTTAGGAGAAATTAAAATATCTATTTAGAAAATTATTATAGGAAACTATTATATTTTATTTGATAGTATTTCCTCGTTATGTTTAAAGATTTGTTTTTTTAAGAAGTTACCAGAAATGTGAGCTTGCCCACCACTCGTGGGTATAAAACAGTGATACTGAAAACACGGACACAAGAAACGTTTTGGGTCAAATTCATCTCTAATTGCTTCTTGTGCTTCATTCATTCTATGTATACTGTATACTGGTTTTGTTTCCCAAGTTCTACTCTAACTAAGTAATTTCTGTTACCACCAAACATGGCAGAATGGACTTCTATTTGAAGGAGAATATTGCAAGCAATTATGGGGTAACTTGAATGACATAGCTCTTTCACGGAAACGGTGGCCCATCTTTTTTATTACATTGTTTGAAAAAAATACTGATGTATTTTGTAGTAAAAAAAATCACAGAAATTTTGAGACAAATTTCACGACCACTTTTATTTCGCCGGAACCACCATCAAGTGTCCCAAACCCCTAAATTTTTCTTCTAAATTTCACCCTATATTCAAGGAGTATTGGAACTACTCCGCCTATCGAATCCGACACGACACTTGGATCACACTAAGTGAGACCAAAGGACACGGCCGTCAATCCGGCTAAACACTGTAGCCGATCGAGATCGTACAGCGGAATGCTTCTGGAGATGCCCAAGCTGCAGCTGTTAACCTGGTGGAGGACTGGTCAAACGATCAAAATATGTAGCTAAATGGCAATAACTGCAAAGTCGTGGTTATCGACTTGAAGCACAAAAAGCACGTGTTCGGTCCTCTAAAAGTAGATGGTAAAGAACTAAGAACTGTGGAAAGTGCAAGGTTTTAGTTCTCACTCTCTCTAGTGACCTTAAGTTTAATTAACACATTACTGAGTCAATTGAGAAAGTAAATAAGTGCTTATACTTCCTCGTCCCTTTAAGGAGGGCTGGTGTGCCATTTGAGGATGTTATTAACTTTTATTGTGTAACTATAAGACCAGTTTTTTAATACAGTGTGCAAGTTTTCTACTATTCATTACCAAAATACCTTAACGAGGATATCAAGAGGGTAAAAAAGAGAGCTATGTCCATAATCTTTCCTAGCCTGCCATACCGTGACTGCCTAGCTAGATTTGGTCTGTCCACTCTGCATGATAGGCGTCAAGAACTATGTAGCAAGCTTTTTAATAGTATCTTTAGCCTGCTAAATAGTTTACAGAGCATGTTACCTCCTAAGCATGAAGCCAAATACAACCCGAGCAGGAAGTGCATTTATAACCAATCACACATGTGCACAGATCGTTTTAAGCGCACATTTATTTTTGCGATGTGCATCCGTGCTAACAATGCCCTGGAAAAAGGATAAATTACTTGTACATAATGGTTTTCTTATTTTTAGCAACATAAGATATATTATATATTTCATATTATTATCAATACCCTTAGATTTCATTACTATTATTGTGTATATCACCTTGATAATTTGTAAATTTGAGCGTAGTTTGTAATAATTTCAGCCAATTGCACGTTTGCGCAATTCAGCCACTTAGCTGCAATGTAAATTGAACTGATAAACCTATCTATCTAAACAAGATGGCGTGGTCTACAGGTTTACCTGCCAATGCGCAAAGTCTGCATTGAGGAAATAGGGAGTTCTATGCAGGAGGGGATCAACGAGCACAACAGGGATATACGACTCACCCGTACCCAGAACTCCGCCGTTTCTGAACACGCTCAAAGGAGACCGGCCATTATCCGATTTGGAACGAGGTTAAGTTTCTTGATCGAGACCCTGCTCGGCAATAACCACAACTATCAATATTATCATCATCATCATCATCATCATCATCATCATCATCATCATCATCATCATCATCTTTATTTATGCAGGAAACCATATCACTGCATGAAATAATCTTCCCTGGAGCCGTGTGAAAAAAAGTACACTGTTTAGACACAGATAAAATACCTTGGGGCCAGTTGCTTTAAAATGACTATGTTCGTAATTATAACTGACGAGAAAATATTGTGATTTTTTGTTTGGATCCTTCACCTGACATCAACGTCTAAATGCTATGAACCTTGCCTCAAGGTGACCAGTAAAGTTAAGATCCTAACTTTTAATTTTCACACACAAAAAATAGAAAAAAATAGAAAGCAATGGAACCTGAGAGCCAGGGGTGGGGGTACCGGGTGGGGAGAATAAACACTATACAGCGGGTTACACTGAGGGTAAGGGGAGGGAGGGGGGGCTCATATATAGTACAGACTTGTTTTTTAAAAAAGTTGGAATGTGAAAGGGTAATGGATTTAACTTCCCAGCGAACCTTCCGCTGTGTTTAGTTGAGTTTCTCTCCCAAAAAGAAAGATTAAACATGGTCAAACCTGCGGCTACGATCTATTTCCTTTTTATTGAATGCTTTCCTAATATACATCGGGTTACACCTGAATACGTAAAGCGTTGCGATGCAAAGTACACAGCACTGTCTCTTAGTTTTCACCAACCATGCCATCCAACTGTGTCGATTAATTTAAATATCAGGTCCAACTTTACATATAATCCATCTTAACAATTATTTTCTTTGCAAGCTTGTAATACCTGTTAATATAACAAAATAGAAAATCTAACTCGAGTGATGCGCAAACTAAACTACAAAAATTAACGAGAGTGAGAAATGCCATTTAAAGCCAAAAAAAGAACAGCTTGGAAGTTTTGTATAGTTAAATATCCATGCAGCTTCGTTGTACTAGTCTGTTGTTGTTTATATGTACCAAGCATACACATCAACGCAAGTGGTACCAGTGTTGTCATTTTCTGCACACTTTACCAAGTCCTGCCCATACCAGATCTGCAACTCTTGGCCACGTGACAAAAACAAGGGGTTTGAAAGATTGCGAAAGACCAGCTGTGGGGATTTGATGCCAATCCCTCCAAGACTGTAAAAGTGCGGCTTCTGGCAACTAGCATCACTATTACTCAATCCTTCCAAGTCTTTCGTCGGTGGCAAAAGGACTTCTTTGCTGGTGTTTGTAATTATTGTCATCAGCTTATTGGAATAACCTGACCACGTGCAGGTCCAATAGGAATCGCCATCTTTCGGGTTGCAGTGTATCGACCCATTTTTATGAACAAGCTTCATGGTATTGACATGGCCAGTCTTGGTGATGTAGAAAGCACCGTAAGTATCATTTCTGCCTCCAAAGCAAACAGGATCTGCGTTGACTTTCTGCCAGTTGTCTAAAAGTGAAAATACTACATCAACCTCTATTACCACAAGCGGACAGATATACCTTAGTTTTGCATTGTACAGGTATGAGTCGCGTTTTATTTGCTCATTCATTGCTATTTTATGCTTAAAAAAAAACTGAAAAGCAAGCACCACCATAACAGAGTTCTGCTAAAAACGTTTTATTTCAAACAGCAAATGTTATTATCATTCGATGTATTTTTTTTCATTTTCATTGGCCGAGAGCTAATCACGCGGCCTACGAATAACTGCTTACAAATAATGGCTTGCTCATGCGCAATACTGTCCAACAGTGAGGCCCTGTTAGGGGGGTCTGAATAATCTATAATCCTGGGTAACTTTTGGAAATAATCCGTTCCCCAATTTTGTAAAATAAAAAAATACCTCTAAAATAAAAATCTAACACAATCTATATTATAATTCCAAATTGCAAACTTATGTCACATGAATAGACTTACAATCAAGGACAAAACGTCTTGAGACAAATGTTACAAAGTCCTGCTAATTAAGTGTGGCTGACCAATGAAGCCATGTTTTTCGTTTAAAGCCCATTTTACTAACCCCACCCTTCCCCACGAGACAATGTTGAGATCCAATAGACATTTTATTACACAGGTTCACCATTGTAAGTGGGTGGGGTCGGGAAAGGGACACTTAGCGTTTCCGCTTACCGTGTTCTGTGGCGTGCCTAGGGAAACATCGTAAATGCAAATTTGTCCCAACCCTTTTGTAGTTGATTGTAGGTACTGTGTGTCAGTTATTCAAAGGGTTGCATTTTCGTACCCCTGATGAAACGTAGGGGGCTATGACCTTTCAACGCGTGTGTTCATGAAAGTGTTATGACCTATAATATACAGGCATCGCGGGCTCGGAATTTTGACCAAGAGACCTCACTGGAGATAAGCATGTGTCTTTCTTTTTATAGCTTTTATGACCTTTTAATACAATTTTATGTAAAAATAGTCGATGCGATAATGACCGATAATAATCCATAATTTTGAAATGCAACACAAATATTCCATTATCTTTCAATTTAGTGGCCAATAATCCGTAATCCTAAAACCCTAACAGGGCATCAACAATGTTTTGCTGCAAAAAATATTCTGCGCATCCGTAATTGAAACCACGCTCTTGTGTGAAAATGGCAGATCTCTTCCCTGAGTTATGTCAAACAGTGAGAATTAATAAAAAGCAGCAAAAGTTGCCCTCACTCGTGTCATCAAAAGACAAGTTGGCAACTGTTCTGAGGAAATTTTACGCTGAAGCCAGAAAAAAAAATCGTTGATTGTATGATAAAACAATGATTAAACTCCGTTATCGCAAAGTATCGTGGTTTACCAGTGTCTAGCAGATCAGTTATTTAACTCAGCCTTCGGCTTCGGTAAATAACTGATCTGCTCGCAACTGACAAATCACGATGCTTTGCTCAACAATCTCGTCCAATAATTGTTAAATATTTAGATCTGCCGACCAAATGGGCAGAAATACACTGTTTAAGGTTGGCGAACAAATAGGAACCTGTCTTCGGAAAAAGTACAGTAAACTATGACTGGTCAAACTTGAATAAATAGTGGGGCTAGGGCTTGGAATTATTCTCCTAAGATTTCCATTTTTCTCCCTCATATACCATATGTGACGACAGCTTGACATTTATAGGCAACTGAAGCTGTTTCTGCAAAATGACCTGTTGTGTGTATCGAGCAGATATAGGTAGCTTATCCCGAGTACAAAGCCATGTTAATTTCCTGCCAGCAGTCTCCTTGTGCATCTTTGGTTAGAAGATGATGGGTACCAAAGGCAAGCTCCAAGGCACTCCTTGAGAAAACGGGTCAAAACAATCGAGATTCAGGGTCGGTAAACGTTTGAAAAATGCCGTACCTTCACATTTAGCCAGGATTACCTGACCGCCATCTGAGTAAATCCAGTGCTCGTGTTTAGCCATTTCGTCTCCTTCACTTGCCATAATTTCACTACATGATTCGGCAGCAAGGTCTTTAATGGAGCCTAACGGTGCTGCACGATAAGAGAAGAAAACGATCAAAATCATTATCTTCAATAACAACAGGTTGGACTTAGCAAGTTGAAAAATTTCTTTACGGCGTACTGTGGAATTATAGTTATTGAACTATCCAGCACATATCAAAAAGATAGGTTTTTTAAACTAGATGTATAGGTACTTTTAAGTGCTTTTTAAAAATATACCGTGGTCTACAGCCAAAACGCCATAATTGCAACATTATTTGGCCATAGCTCGCGATCTACCCTTGAAAAACATAATTTTAAGGTGACTCGACCCAGTTATTTTTTGGTGGTACCACCCTACTTTGAAGCTCTCTGGTATCCCCACCTTTACTTTTATCATAAGTGTAACACATAGAATGGATAACATATAGATCAATCTACAATATAGCAAAAAAAAATTTGGCGATCGGAGTAAATGTCACGTGGTTATAGTGCCATGCCCCTTTGAGGTCTGAGTCGAAATTCTGCTGTTGCCGGCTTTTTTTTTTCGTAAAAATCTCTCGGCGACACAAAGTGCGCATTAGTGCCTTACGCTGAACAGAGTTTCAACAAAATCCCAAAGACCCAATTCGAGAAATTTAGCGCTTTCCAAATTTAGGTCATAATTCTGTAAAAATGATAAGCAAACTTTAAACGATTATATCTAATAAACTATGAGATTTATTCCTTTATTTTGGGGATCTTTATAACAGGTGGGCCCTTGCAAGTCAGCAGAAAGCTTTAGGGTCTTGTAAATGCGCCCGAATTCGAGCAAAGCAAACATATAGAAATTATAGTTTTATCTATTTGTTGACGCTTGTCAACGTTTCAGAGTCCTCCTCACAAAAAAAGCATTTTCTTAAAAATTCGTATTTTTTTTTTCCTTCAAAAATTTTCAGCGCTACAATTGATTAACTAACTACCCAGATTCTGAATTTCATGGTCATTGAAAAACTGTGACATTATCTTCTATAAGCCCAAACTTGAGTAAACATTGAAGATTTTCAGCGTTTTGGCTGAGATTGTGCTTTGAGAGTTTTCTATTCTTTCGAGTCTGTCATGATACAGCATTCTTGTTCAGCACGCGTGTAATGACCACGCTTGCCTGACTTCCGAATGCACTCATTGGACATTGAATGCGTGCTGAAAAAGAATGCTGTATCATGACAGACTCGAAACAATGGAAAACTCCCAAAGCACAAACTCAGCCAAAACGCTAAAAATCTTCAATGTTTACTCAAGTTCGGGTTTATAGAAGATAATGTCACAGTTTTTCAATGACCATGGAATTCAGAATCCGGGTAGTTAGTCAATCAATTGTGGCCCTGAAAAAATTTGTAGGAAAAAAAAACTACGAATTTTTAAGAAAATGCTTTTTTTGTGAGAAGGACTCTGAAACGTTGACAAGCGTCAACATATAGCTAAAACTATAATTTCTATATGTTTGCATCGGTTGAAATCGCGCACATTTACAAGGCCCTAAACCTTTTTCCTGATTTGCAAGGACCCACCTGTTATGAAGATCCCCAAAATAAAGGAATAAATCCCATTGTTTATTAGATATAATCGTGTAAAGTTTGCTTACCATTTTTACATAAATTATGACCTAAATTTGGAAAGCGCTAAATTTCTCGAATTGGGTTTTTGGGGTTTTGTTGAAACTTTGTTCAGCGCAAGGCACTAATGCACACTATGTGTAGCCGAGAGATTTTCACGATAAAAGGCCGGCAACAGCAGAATTTCCACTCAGACCTCAAAGGGGCGTGGCACTATAACCACGTGACATTTACTCCGATCGCCAAAATCTTTTTGCTATATTGTAGATTGATCTATGTGTTATCCATTCTGTGTGTTAACCTTACGATAAAAGCAAAGGTGGGGATACCAGAGAGCTTCAAAGTAGGGTGGTACCGCCAAAAAATAACTGGGTCGAGTCACCTTAAACATAAGATATTTTCAGCTCAGTAAATTGGAGCTAAACAAATCCTATTGTGATATTCTCGCGACAGAATAGTGGCTTATACTGCATACCGACTCTGGAGCTGATAATCTATAAAACTGTTGCTTGATGGAGACTACAGATTAATTATTAATCATCTCACGCCTTCCATAAGAGCACGGTGCCTTCATATACTTTCAAGGAATCACCTGCAAACCCATTGATAAGTTACTTGGAATCTAGAAAATTACCTCGGTCAAATGCACGCCTCATGTAGAATCTGTGCCTATCAGGCATGAAGTCTTCTGGTCTGGCTTCTTTTGTTCTGGAGTTCAGCTCGCAGATATTTCTACCAATGATGACGTTATAGCTCTGGCATCTTATCTCTTGCTCGCATCTGAGATAACACTCAGCCGGAATTCCAGCCTGAACCGTTTTAAACGTGTGGTCTTTAAGGAACATTCCATACACGGAGTATTCTTTTTCATGGCATTGGTCAGCGGCTACATCAGGAACAATCCCGGACATAAGCAACGAAAATGACAACCAAATTCGTGGATTTATCATCATCATCTTCATCATTTATTTGCCTTATTAATAAAAAGAAATTTATTCAATTTAGAAAGTGAGGGTTATGGTGAGGAGACCTCAAGAAACCGCCAGGCTTATCAGAGAGACCACCTGGACTGTCAGTAATAAATAGAAAATACAATGCTGCGTAAATGGTCAATTTCTGATTTTACAGATAAAAACTGCAACATTTTTTCATTAAAGGTGAAAAAAACTAGATGAAGAAGTTATTAATATTGGGAGAGAGTTCTAGATTTTGGTACCTTCAGTTGTCTGTAAATGTCAGCCCAAGAAAATATCATGCGAATACCATCAAAACATACAAATATTTCGTTGTATAAAAACTTCTATCTATTTTCCTAACTTGTAAAGTGTAATTAGAGATTAAGAGACTTAACCATGTTGTTATGAACTTCTATGAGACTTTTTTGTGCAGTCAAGTTCATTTCCGATTTTTATTCAGAGGCCAAGACAGAGTTGTGAGGACTGCTGTGATTAATCAATGAAAATGGTGGCTTAAGAGTGTTAGACTTTGAAACTTTAGTGAGATCTCTTCGATTATCATGGCTTAAGAGGTTGTATAGTGGTAAGGCCGCCGGTAGGGAGTGTTATTTGGAACATCTGTTAAAACCGTACGGGGGTGTCTTTCTTTTCCATCGTGATTATGATTCTAAAGATTATTATTTTTCTAACAGCTTTTATGCTGAGTTGACTCGTTTTTGGGAAGATTTTAGGAATGCTTTTTCTGAAAAGGATAGTAGGGTTCAATTATTTGGCACAATAAAGACGTTAGGATAGATGGACGATCTTTTTTTTACAAAATATATTTCTTTAAAATGTGATTTCAATTAGGTAACTTGGTTTATCTCAGAGTAATTTAGAGTCCCTAGATACTATTACAAAAGTTACGAGTTTAAAATGTAATTTTCTCCAGTGGGATAGTCTAAGGTCAGCTATTTCAGATTTCTTAAGGTATAAGGAAGATGATGTCAGCAATCTTCAGAAGTTGGGATTCTATCACAATAACACTTTCCTTGATGCATGTGAAGCTAGAAGCAAACATTACTATCTATTACTTGCTTACTTAATTAAAAGCTACCTTACCAAATAGTGCAAAGAGGTCACAGGATAAATTTTCCTTTCTCGAGAGGAATTATTTGAGATTTATCTTCTGCCAATTAATGTCTGTATGGAAACGTATCTGCGAGATTTTCAAGATAAGGTACTCAATTATATAATTTGCACGAATATTCTGCTAAAAAAAACTTGGAAAAGTGGATTCCGATGTCTGCTCCTTTTGCAACTTTTCAACAGAAGATTTAGAATACCTGTTATTTGTTTGCCCTTTATCAAAAGTGTTCTGGGATGATTTCAGGCTTTTTTGGTACGACGTTAGGAAAGAAGATATTACTTTATCTTTGAAAGATGTAATTGTGGGCGCTAGTGGAAATATTGAAATAATATTGATTGTTGAACTACTGTATTTTACTAGGAATTAAATGAGTGTTGAAGCCGAGCCAGACCTCTTTGGAACCGTCTTATGCGTCTTCATTTGAAAGCGAACATGTCTTTCTATCGTATTCGTCCAAAGTGGAGTTTAGAAAATATTTTTAAACTGGAGAATGTTGAAAACGCATCTTTTTCTGCGCGATATATGTAATTAGAAAATTAGAAAAACGTTTATGACTTTGAGAATTTTCAAATAAAAACGAAAGGCGAGTATTTGTCAGAAAAAGGTAGGCATTTATTATAATTTCATCGTAGACGATATGTGAATCGCCGTATGATGGCAATATCCTGGATATTATAGAAAACAATAGTGTTTGGAAACGATGTTGTGATTAAAGCATTTTATGCTCTATTTTGTATGGATAAGGTAATACTCCTACTTAATGCTGGATCACTTACTCTGACGTTCATATTAAAATAACATTCGCAGCTGCTTAAATTGTGTTCGTGCACTCAGCGATGGTCTATCACGTATAAATAATTTACATTTTTGGCAAATCTATCAGAATAAGCCGGCTTATCAAGTTGTACGTGTTTTGAAACCTTGGTAAAACACAATAAAAAATCCCTTCTACTGTTTTTTTTTTTTTTTATTATAATTCTCAGCAACTGTTGAGAGCATCCCTTTTTTCATGTTCATTCGCTTTTGGTCAGTCTGTTAGCTTGAACGTTTATCATCTAATGTTCAATTAAAGGTCCATACAACGAACGAAGTGGATAGCGACCAAACGTCTTGTGATTTCTTTTGTGAATTATGTTGAACTCATAGTTTAAGGAAAGAGAGTACAAGTCTTCCATCGCTTTTCGATAATAAACATCATAACAGTTGAACACACATCTTTCCTGAATCTACGAAAAAAGAAACAAGGTGTCTTCTCTAGAGTTTGGATAAAATTCTGTCACATTGTTTATTGACTACCAAACGCCCAACGCGCGTATGTAAATAGTACATATTTCTGACTTCTTAACAAAGGGAACTTAGGCAACGAGGCAACGACAGCGATGCAACACAATAGGATTTATTAGGAAAAACTGGCACTCCGGACAGTTTTAAACGAGTAAACAAAATCACAAAGTAACGCAAGTAAAATGAAGTTATATATTTTTTTTAGTGTCGTTCCCGTTGTCGTTGCCGTCGTCGCTACCTAAGTTCCTTGGCATGCCCAAAATTTCGAAATTTGAAGGAGAACGTGGGATCAAGACGATGAAATTTTGTTTCTCTTTCTGGACCTGAATGCCGTTGCTACTAATCATGTTCCTGTATAATTCGTTCAAGTTGTAAAAGTCGAACGGATTGGAATATTCGCAAAATAGATTACACAACATAATGAATATTCATTTCTAATGTTTTCGTTGGCGTTACGGTCGTGCTTTCGTTTCTTCCCTCTTTGCTCGACATCACGAAAAGTAACAGAAGTTTCGTAACAATTCTGATCCTACAAGAATAAAACCTCTCTTTCCAAATACGTTATGAATCCTATAACAGTTGTCATGTAAACGGGATGAAAACACTGTTTTCAAACAGGTTATGAATCTTTTAACAGTCCTTATACCTTCAAAATGAGAACATTCTCACTAAATAGACGATGACCCCTTTTATAGTTGTAAAGCTACAGAAATGAAAACATTCTTACCAAATACGTTAGAAGGCCCTTAACGTTTCAGGTTGTTGAAGGGTCTTGAGTTGTAGTGACAGAGAAATTATCATTAAATGCTGGAGATATTAAACACAACGGAACATATACAGTGAACAGAAAGTTATGCCTGCACCTGCACCGTGTTTTGACGTATAAAATGTTTTAAACATGGTATATTTGCAGTTCATCGGCGTCAAAGCCAACAGAGGCACTCTTATAGTTCCCCCAAGTCCGACTGTAAAGAGTTCTTCAATGTGTTTATTAATTAAAACTCGCTCACTTGTTTAGTAAAGTGACAAATAAGAAAAATTCCACGAAAGACTTTTAAAAGAAATTGAAGAGACTGACTTTTATGTAAGACGTGGCATGCATTTGTTCTCTTATTTTACCTCTCAGCTTATATTATCCCACGTCATAAATGACGGATCAGATAATTAACTCTGCAGTGTATGTTTAAATGCTACTGGACGTTACCCTATCAAGCAGTTATTTGTACTGAGCGGCACAATAGTTGTAACTTGATTTACGTTTTACAGATTCAGCTATGTGGCTTGTTCTGTTTGTGTCAATTTGACTTCCTTTGTTTTAATTTCACCAGCCCACATGCCTGCAATGATAAATGAACTGTCTTTCCTTAATTTTCTTAAATGAGTGTTGAAGCCGAGCCAGACCTCTTTGGAACCGTCTAATGCGTCTTCATTTGAAAGCAAACATGTTTTTCTATCGTATTCGTCCAAAGGGGATTTTAGATAGGAAGACGTTAATGACTTTGAGAATTTTAGGCATTTGCTATAGTTTCACTGAGACGATATGTCAATCTCCGTTGGATGGCATTATCCTGGATATTATAGAAAACAAAAGTGTTTGGAAATGATGTTGTGATTAAAACATTCTATGCTCTATTTTGTATGGATAAGGTGATACTATTACTTAATGCCGGATCACTTTCTCTGACGTTCATATTAAAATAACATTCGCAGCTGCTTAAATTGCGTTTGTGCACTCTGCGATGGTCTCTCATGTATAAATAATTTACAGTTTTGGCAAATCTACCAGAAGAAGCCGGCTTATTAAGTTGTACGTGTTTTGAAACCTTGGTAAAACACAATAAAAAATCCCTTCTACTGTTTTTTTATTTTTTTATTCTCAGCAACTGTTGAGAACATCCCTTTTTTTTTCAGGCTAATCCGCTTTTGGTCAATCTGTTAGCTTGAACGTTTATCATGTAATGTTCAGTTAAAGGTCCATACAACGAACGAAGTGGATAGCGACCAAACGTCTTGTGATTTCTTTTGTGAATTATTTTGAACTCATAGTTTAACGAAAGACAGTACAAGTCTTCCATCGCTTTACGATAATAAACATCATAACAGTTGAACACACATCTTTGCTGACTCTACAAAAAAAGAAACAAGGTTTTTTCTCTAGAGTTTGGATAAAATTCTCTCACATTGTTTATTGACTACCAAACGCCCAACGCACGTATGTAAATAGTACATATTTCTGACTTCCTAACAAAGGGAACTTAAGCAACGAGGACGGCGACGGCAACGACAGCGATGCAACACAATAGGATTTATTAGGAAAAACTAGCACTCCGGACAGTTTTAAACGAGTAATGATAATCACGAAATAACCCAAGTAAAATGAAGTCAGTTATATTTGTTTAGTGTCGTTACCTTTGTCGTTGCCGTCGTCGCCACCAAAGTTCCTTGCATGAAATGCCCAAAATTTCGAAATTTTTAGGAGAACGTGGGATCAAGGTGATTAATTTTTTTTCTCACTTTCTAGACTTGAATTACTTTGCTGCTGAATGTTCCTGTTTAATTCCTTCATATTTTGCAAGTTAAACGGTTTAAGAAAAAGTAGATCACATAAGGTGAATACTTATTTGAAAGAGACGTTTTCGTTGGCGTTACCGTCGTGCTTTCGTTTCTTCGACATCATTAAAAGTAACAAACATTTCGTAACAATTCTGATCATGATGCTACAAGAATATATAGATTACTTCATGGAAAGTGCGCGCATGAAAGTGTGCTTTCTTGTTGCTGAGTTTGCATTAGGTTAATGATTTACTGTGTTTATGGAAATGTTTAAGTGTCCTCCATGAAAGATTGCTCCGCTAAATACACTTGCTCCATGCGTGTAATAGTAACTGTTGGTTTATATATTGCAGTTACATTCATGTGGGCCTCCTCCTGATTGTTTTCAAGTTGACTTCTAATTTTTTAATACTTTTTATTGTTATCCGTCCTTCGATCATCACCTTCCCACAATATTTGAAGTGTTAAGAGCTACTGACTGTAATATCAAAAATCCCACGACAGATAGGAAATTTCAGATTTCATATTATTTCAGCTAAATGTCCCCTTTGGTGAACTATTTTCAAAAATCACAATTAAAAGTTCCACCGCTCTTTCGTTTTTCTAACAATTAGAAAAGTTGAATTTACGGCCGTACGCCCGATTCAGCACCCCGGAAAAATGGGAAAATCGTGCACCTTTCGTAGGCTCACACACAGCAACGAGAACTACTACCGTCTTTCTGTCTCTGCTGCAAGTAAATCTTTCTATTGTCTCTCGTTAAGTGTAAAAATGAAGTCGCAAGTCTGATTTTTAATGTGGTAATTCACTAGTTGAAAATAGCGACCTTCGAGGATCAGATTTCGAATTGAAATAGGGCCGATTTTAGAGGCCTATATCTGTCCTAGCATTTGTTTTCTGGAGCAAAACTTTAGGTGAAGTCTTACCTTAATCCTACCTTTTCACTCCCTCACAGCGGCTTTTTTGACCCACTAAAAGCTAAGCATCGAGAACTAAAAATTTGCAGGGTATTTTGACTAGTTCAATGGCTCGCTGTCACGATTACCACCCCGCAAATCACATAACTAAAACAATCCACTCATCAAAAGTTAACGTTTTTTTTTGTTCTCAACGACAAATCTCCAAGGCAGGTATTTAATATTTTAGGTCCTTTACAATACCACGTCATTATTTCAAATTTTGAAAGTAACAAGATGCCTATTCTAGCATTTACGCGTCAGATGCTGTGCCTTATTTATTTCCATTGTACGCTTCGCATATTTTAAAAGCTATCCTCCTTTGTGCATCTTTCGATTATTATCTCGTTTTACATGTATCAAATTCAGTTTTCTCCTAGAGGGGATATCCTCGTTATTTCTCTGTTGAACCGAAAAGGCTTTTTTAAAATAGGGGACTGTTAACAGTCTAGGGTCTTCCTGTAGGTCCACGAACCCAACTGTGAACGAAAAAGTACCCCTTTAACAAACATATAAAGAAAAAACTATCAATTTCTCCTTGTAATATCAAATATTAAACCTATTGTTTCGCGGCGTTGTGGTTGCCGTCATCGTCATCGTCATCGTTGCCTAGTTTCCTAAAAAAAAGTGCCACACCAATACTGAGTGAATAGCAGCCATTGTGTTGGCGAGCCCTATAATAAGTCATATAAACACATGGTTACCTTTCATTTGTTTTAAAGAAAAGAATAATTTTGTTTTATTTTGAGACTCATTTTATTTTAAGAAACTCGACAATATTACAATCTACGACTGCTCCGAATATTACAAAATACACTAAAGTGTTAGTATTACTACAATTTCAAGACGAATGGCTTTGTTATAATTCATGACAGTTATCACAAATCACGACAGTTGTTGTTAAAACTTCTGGACAGTTATTAAAATTCACTACATTATTACAATTCGCGGCCGTATACAATGGTTTAAAAAAATCAACGTATTCTCAGTGGTGAACAGAAGTTCTCCTGACGGTCACAATTTAAACAGTTGCGAAATCTCGTTCGAATCTCGTTCAACCCTGAATTTTTTCAGGCTTTCCTTTCCCAACTGCTTAAGTTGCGTACTAACTGCGAGGATCTTTCTTCTATTTGATCTTTCCTCCGCAGTTCAAATATATGTTTCATATATTTACATTCAATTTTTTTTAAAATGGGATTGGACGAGATACTGGTGGTAACTAGGACACGGACCTCCATGCAATACCTGCTGTTGCCTTGAGTAACTATGCCTGAAGATTTTTACCGCGGACTGCTTGGCCTGTCTGTTATATAACAGACCAAGGCAGGATGTCTTCAGGGCCATCACTTGAATATTCCAAAATTAAAACAGTTAGACAACCTGTGTACCGTTATCTCTAACTAAATGTGACCCTCTTTGGGAAAACGTCGCGCTTGATAAATCGTGTTCTCATCTCCCACTGTCCAGACGGAGTCGGTCGCCAGTTCAAATCACACCGAAGTAAGTCTTCAAATTGACTAAAACATTTTACTGCAGATCTAGACCCCTCACTTGTATTTCTTTTCTTTCGGGAGTAATATGGGGTGAAATGTTCGGTCACATATTGATATTACATTACGCAATGAAATAAATGTGATGGAATATTTTAAGCCTGGTGAATAAATGAAAATGATGTATTATTCAGTATATGACACAACCATACTCGGAAAAAGGAAATCCGAGTGCTCCTATCAGGAGTTAGCCTCCCACGCAGTCGTTTTTAGGGGACTCGTATTACCTCCTCCCCAGGAGGTAATACGAGTCACTGCGTGGAAGTCGAACCGTAAGACCTTACGATTGGAATGTCAATGTGTGGCATACGTGCAGTGAGATTACGCATATGCCACACATCCGCACTCGGATTTCCTTTTCCCGAGTATGCCTGTGTCATTCACTGAACAATACATCATTCTCTTTAATATGATTTTAGATTGTTGTAAGTTGACAAACGAAATTAAATACCGTAAAGAGATTAAAATGTTGATGATTTTAAGCTAGATTGTTGTAAGTTGACAAATAAAACTAAGTCCATTAAAGAGATTAAAATGTTGATGATTTTAAACCTAGCGTGAGAAACGCCAAACTTCAGGGTGACCAATTTAAATTTTCAAATCAGTTGATTAAACCATTTTTTCGCTTACCCTGCTAATGGCCAAGGTTCCACGGATAATATATTGGTAAATCTTTAGAAAAGATAACTTATTGACAACACAATACATTACTCACTATCCTTTATTTTTTCCACATGTCACTTACAGTAATATCTAACATCCTACGTTCAAATGTGATCGCTCAATTTTTAAGAATGTACAACTGTGCAATGAGAGATTTCAAGATAAACAAACGAAGTAAGAAACGAAGAATAATGTCGATTTCTTCGACTAATACCAGGCGTGGTTACCCTTGAACATAACCTGGGTTTTATATTGACTAACCAGGCCTCTTGTTTATAAAGGGAGGAAAACGTAAGGGGAACGGTGTTTGGTGATCGCACATAATGCGTCCGAATTTTTCGTCAGGTTCGCGTCTTAGTATTTGCATGAATTTTCTTTCGTAGTTTGTGACATATTCCCTTCATTGTGTTTGCTGTACTTGATTCAGCTCCTTCAGCAGTAAAGCTTGGAGGAATAATTGTGGTTTTTCCCCAACTCCCCCCCCCCCCCAAAAAAAAATGAATAAATAGATAAAATAAAATAAAATAAAATAAAAAAAAGCTTGAGGGGATTATACCTGTACAAGAAATGAGAAGGCTACAGACGGGTTAACCCGTCAATCTTCTAAGGTGAAACAACAAATCCACATTTCGATTCATTTACTATTTATCTAATGCTTAGTGTCATTGCTAGTTTTTGCAAGTTCGTACTCAAGTCTTTCTTTAATCGCGAGGTTGTGAAGTTTCTCCAAGCATTCTACCGAGGCTCTATGCTGAGAAAAAGTATTTGGGTAAAGTGTGCATTGCCCTGAGTAACGAAATGAGTAGTGACGCACAGGTTTCACGCCACCCATTTTTTCTACCAGCAGGCCAATGTAAACATCTTCCAGTTTGAAAGGCTTCTTGCTGATATCAAACATTTCCACTAACTTGTGGACCATGTCTGATGATAACACATACGCTGGACCATTGCAGAAGCCCGGATATGTAGTTCTGTTGTACTCTTCCACAGATACTCCATACTTTCCTCTTCGAAAAGGTCGGCCGTACCGGCACGCTCCCGTGTAAAGTTTTGTTTTAGGTGTATCAGGCTTTCGTAGATATTCCATCAGCAAATAAGGATTAATAAATACATCATCATCCGCCTTGAGTAGGTACTGAAAATCGCAGTATTTTGATGCCCATTCCAGACCCATCTGCGTCTTTAAGGTAAGATTATTATAATGCTCTTTTTGAGCTCCTCGTATTAGATCTCTGTGCATCATTCCCTCAGCTTCCAAGTATTCATTCTGTACGCTGTCATGTGGGGTCTGACCGAGAAGAAACACTGTCTTCCATCTCGTCTTCATGGATGGATCTGGTGCCCATGTTTTGCGAATGACTAATCTTCTATCAAATGAAGCAGGCCTGGTAAACACCATAATCAATAGAAATACCTTTTTTGTGCATCGTTCTCGTGATATTAAATATGTCTTATGTGGAAGAGCTTGTTTTTTGTTTGTTGACGGAGTCAGGGCTTCCACTTTTAAATCCAGGGAATTATTGTTTTTGTTGAGCAATCCCTTCTCTGAGGCTTTCTGGTTTTTCAGATCCTTGACAGCTCTCAGATACGGGTCCTTGCTCACCAATGCTTTCAAAATGATGGTAAACAAAACCCCGCTTAGCAGCAAAAGACTGATAATAAACTTTCTCCGCTTTACAGCCCTTATTGGTGTGATAAATTGTGCCAGACTCCTTAAGGACATCTTTGAGGGAGGCTTTGATAGGTTCACTTTCAGAAGAGCTGAAAAGAGAGTAACGAAAGAATAAGTTGATTTCATTGTATTAAATTCCTGTTTCCGGCAGATATTAAAGTATATTATTTTAAAGAACTAACATACTTCTCAGAGTAATCACCTCCGAAAATACCGACACCTAGAAAGTAAAGATGACATTTAATGCTTCAGGATTTAATAATTATAATAATTACTATAATAATAAAAATAATAATAATAATAATAATAATAATAATAATAATAATAATTACAAACCTCTATATCGATATATTCGGTAGCGCTTCACAATATTGTTAAAATAAAATTATGTTTAGAGCAACTAAGAACGCAAGAAACTATTAACACGACAAGCCCATTCAATCAAAGGCAGCGATTATCTAGTCAATAAACATTTTAAAAGACAACACATGACTAAAAATCTATTTAAAGGCTAAATTAAACGAGGGCCTCAAACACGACCATTTAACTATTTCAAAGTTACTCCACTCCCTACTAGTGGTATAGCGAGCTGTGTACTGGTACGAGACAAATTAAAAAAAAGCAAGCTTTGCTCAGTATTGTGGAAAGCGTGTGTCAAAATATACAGGCTAAGAAATCTTTATACTAACGATCGTAAAAGGGTAACCAACGTGCCAGTCGTGAACATTTCTAACGTTTGTAACACCCAGAACACTGAAATCACAACATGCTAAAAAAAAAATCCCAAACAGAGTAGCTCTTATCCGATATTTCATTTGATATTTACACAAAAGAGCGAAGCCCAAACAAGCAAACAAGTACGTATTGCAAGTAGACTTTCTCAAAGTCCGTTTTCGTTGAGTCCATGTAGTCAGGAGAAAAACACGTCCCCTCGCGCGTGCTCTCACAGTTCTTCACCTTAAGAAGTCGACTTGTGGGAAGTCGTATATTTCAACTAACGATGTACGGCCGTCATCGCCCACAATGCCGCGACATATCCGGGACTTTTGTTACGCTCGCTGGCGCTAAATTTGAAATCTCATCACACAAAGCGCACAAAACAATAAAGAAAGTTGGCAGAAAATACGAAGTAGCGCTTCTAAATTCTTCTTTTATGAGCGTTCTGTTCCGTTTACCAGTTACTATTCATATGGCTTTTGTAGAAGAGATGTTAATAAAGCAAATGTGACCTTCGATATATTTGTAGCTGCTTTAGAAGTATTATTATTTCGTGCTTCAAAAGTAGCTATTTCGGCATTCCGTTTGTATGGGACTAACACTTTTGGACGAAATTTTTGAAGAAATAAGGGGTAAGCACGAAACTATTCATATGGTTATTTTTGTTTGACATGTGAAGATTCCACAGCTGAGTTTTCTCAGGAATCCGACGGTTAGAAGTATTATTTTTTCCTGTTTTTCCGAGACCTACCCCCACAATTCTGAACTTGCTTGCGAGTTCAACCTTTTCGGTACTCCCACAGGAGTCGAGCTATCGTTTTAAACTTACCGCGAAAGTTCTAATAAATTCATAGCTCCGCCTCCACAAACAATAGTGGGCAAGTCATTGTAATTAAGCATTGAAATGGCGTGTGCCTCGCATGAAAGTCACTGAAATAGAACTTTAATTACGTAATAACCGGTCACCTGCGCTGCATGCTACTAAATTTCATGACATTTCCTTGATTACTGCAATCACTATGACCCTTCAGTAGTCATATTGACCACGTGCTGACTAGCTTGAGAGTACAACTCTCTTTAATAAATACGATCGCCTTTACAATGCAAAAAAAAAAAAAAACTTTCAAAGGCTTTGTTCAAACAAAAGCATTATTTAAATAAGAATACACTGACGCGGGGTACTTTAAATGTTTACCGCTTCAATAGAGTCTATACAGAAGTATTGTAGTAGATTAGAGAGCCATACTATTCTCCTTCGGAAAATTACCCGTCAGTCTTACTTAGGGCCGGGTCGCACTAGAGCCAATTTCGTTTACTTAAGTGATACTCTTTCAACACGTACTGCAAAATAAGTGCGACCTCACGTTTCCAAAACTCTCCAATTTTTCGCGGATTGCAAAAATTTCGCCAATCTTCAAAGACGCCGAAGTGCTGCCTCGGAGGCGACCAAATTTTGGCAAAGTGGCCAATTTTGTTTGTATAGCAATTAAGCTGCCATTCACTGTAGCGAAACGAGTGCTAGCAGCACTCCTGACCCAGTAGAGCGGAGCAAGAAAGGCAAAAAAGGAAAGTACGACACCTGGTCCCAAGCTAAGCAACGACTGCTTGTTCAGTTGTGGGCCGAAAACCACGAGTGGCAAGAGAACAGAGAGTCACGAACGGCGTGGATTAAAATCTGCGACGATTTAAACGCTCGCATGAAATTAAGTGTATGAAGAAAATCAAGTATTTAATAGAACGTTACAAAGAAGCAAAGGAATGGAACAGTAAGCAGACTGGAGGGTTGAAGAAGAAAAGCATGTTTTACGACGAAATTGATGCAGTCCTGGGTTGCCGAGACATTGTCACGTTAACCAATGTGTCCATTCTCTTGCACGAAAATGTTTTGTTTTTCCTAATGTAACAGGAGAAGAAGGGTCACTTTCCCCAGCGGGTTATGACTGATGTTGCTGTCAATCAAAGACGTTTTGGAACTGCAAATTTCCGTAGTGGGGTCCGTAGTGCGACCAAGACTAAAAATTGGAAGTTCAAAAATGTCTGCCAAAAAATTTGACCGCCAAAAATTAGAAGATACAAAAATTCGCTTAGTGCGACCCGGCCCTTACTTTGCTACAAACTGAACTAAAAGTCCGTTTGAAATCAGCCTGGTTTACAAACAAACTTTGAGCAAATTGCACCCATACGGAATTTAAATATTTCAGGATTTGATTCATTGTACAAAAAAGTAATGGAGAAAGTGAAAGCACATAATATCAATAATAATTATATAATTTCGAGTGATGCGAATCTTTTTATTTATTTATTTATTGTTAATATTCGAGATTTCGCCGGCTCTACTTATTTTTAAGAGTGAATGTCAAAATTCAATAAACATCAATTGATGTTTATTGAAATTTGATCGGCGTTCGTGGCAAAGTGCTGCTAGATCCTTAAGATTTAAAACCTTAAACCTAAAAATCAATGACTGAACTGTCTTTTGTTTAAATATTAGAGGATTTGAGCCACTACCGGTAAGCTTTTTTCCTCGCTGAGTTGGGATTATTTTAGTCTTTTGCGTGATTTAGAAAAGTTAGATATATTTCATCCGTGCTCAGTTCGCTCATAAACGAGCAGAGATGAAAATAATTGCTCTGTTTTGACCGAGGAAGAAGCCGAGTGTATTCAACTATCCTTGGAAAGATTCACAGCTATGTAAATGTCTGTGTAGCGAGAAGCTGAAAAGTGTAAAATTTCGAGTTCTCGCGAGGTGAAATCCGAGCTTCCGGTAGGGTGACCGTTTTTCGTGGTTTTCTGCCGTTATATGGAATATTTCGAACTCTATATCCTTCAGTTACTTACCTAGGCCTTCAAACTGACAAAGTATGAGCAAAATTTATTTTTTGACCGTGACTACGATTTCTTTGATTTTTACTGACAATCACTCTTAAACAGTTCAAGTTTCAATTTTGGCAGTGAGAGTCGAGCGAGAACAAAAAGGTAATGTGAAATGTGACAGGACAATTTATTATACATAAGTAATAATAATATTTTGAGTGACGTATTTTATTAAAATTGCTTGGATTTCACTAAGACAACTCCATTTAATTTAATAAGTTCGCAACCATGGTTACGGAGATAATCCCTTGTGACTGTCCCTTGTGTACGTTGATAACAAAAGAATAATATATCTCAGTTGCCTCTCAGTAATGGTACAAGATTATCCTATTAGTTATTAAGGCACAGTTTGCACTGAGAATTTACACTGAAAAATCTGTTTTTTGACCTAAAACACCTCAAGAAATATATGATCCAGTAAATCCACTTTGCACTGCATTTCTTGGTTCACGGCTTTTTTAATAAATGTAACAACGCAATCAAAACGCAAATAGATTTACATTCAAGTCGTCGAACATTATTAGAATTTTCTTCAAAAGGTATTACATATGATTTTCTTGTGTACTAAAAGTTTATTCAAAAATCTAACAAGAAAAAAGAAACAAAAGAGACAGGTATCGAGAGCTTATCTAGGCGGGCCAGACTTACCACAAGGTTTTCCTCGCTCCTGTGGCGTCACTGCGAGGCATCATTAGCAGACTTAGAAGTCAAAGACAACCGTGGCTTCTTTTGTCTTGTGTTTATGCTTAGTATTATGTCACGTTTCCCCCTAGCGAGGATGTCATCAGAAGAATCATTCTTTTCCGGTGTTCATAGTACCTATGGTCATGCTATGTCATTATCGTTTGTGGTTAACGATTTCAGACCAAACAAATGTGCTTAGTAGTCCGGCACTGGAAAACTGATCGTTGAAGAGCTTGTGATCTTCATATCTCTACTAACCAGTGGCTGGCGAAAGCGCCTTTTAATCCATGGCGCCATATATTTAGAATTTTCAACAATTCAATTTTCTTTGGGGCTCCTAATGGAGAACGCAGTTTAGTTTAGGCGCACGCTAATCTCAAACCGCGCCATAACTCTTTTCTAACTGAAGTACAATAATTGGCTTTGATTGATTCTGAAACATTCAGATGCACAAGTTTAGGACATCCAGGAATAACATTAAGCGAATCTATGTTAAAAACATCCCCTCTACCCACATTCATAAAAAAAAACAGATATGAAAAGTACTTATATCGCAGCCAAAAGGAAGACAGCCAGGGCTCTGCAATCTAACGTTTTAGGTTAAGTGAGGACTTACCACTTGTATGCTTTAAGGTAAATGGCCGACTCTGTTGAATGAATGAAACGATTTATCAAGCCCGATAGTGGCTATACAAAACCACACATAAGACAGTTCGTTCCTACGTGGTTTGCCGTCTTCAACTGCTGTCTATCTGTTTTCTTTTTAGAATATTCAAATGAGGGGCCTCAAGACATCCTGTCATTCTCCCTTACCACGGTAATTTAAAATTTTTATGTAGGCCCGGTAACGTAAACTAATTGAAACTTCTGGAAATAGCACCTTAAAATTGGTAAAAAGGCCAACTATGAAAGTCTTGTCTGTTAATAAAATAGCGAATATATAATTCTTTGTAATGGTTTGCCCGTGTTCATACAAACGTCCCGCAAATAAATGTGAATTTACAGCACTATTTCTTCGCTATTTCAAAAGACAAGACTATCAAACTTGGCCGGTTTACTAATTTTAAGCTGCATTTTTCAGCAGTGTCAATTGTTTGAGGTTATCTGGCCTACATAATTTGTTTTTTTTTTAAATTACCATTCACGTGTCGTCTATAAATTTACATGTGCAGGTTTTAATACCTGTAACATCGGGGAAACATCCCGACACTTCTCGGTACGCGTGCGCGAGCATTTGAAAAGAGATAGGACCTCTCATGTCTTCCAGTATTTGACCCAATCTAAGGAATGTCGTAGACATTGTTCCGAGACTTGCTTTTCAGTGCTGGATACGACACCCAATCGCTATCAGTTGTTAGTATAAAGCTACTAGCGTTCTATTACGAATGCCGTTCTCTGATTGGCTTGAACGCTACTCGCTATCTATTCTGTGATGGATAGTGAGTAGCGGTTGTCAACAAAATTCAGCCCGCTTTTTCGCGTTTTCGAGGCGTCTGTGAGGAGAGTTTGGATGATTTACTTCTTAAATTTTGGACAACTTGTAGATTTTTACTAAAGCAATTAGATTATTCGCTCTCGATTTCTATGCGTGATAGCTGATTCGAGCTGCGCTCTCATCTATTACGCGATAGAAATCTTGAGCTCATAATATAATTGTTAATTATTATTAAAAGAAGCTGCTCATATCCGCCTGGAAAATCCTAGTCTAAATAAGCAGTTAAAACACGCCGAACTGACACTAATGTTTTAGTTTGATTTTGATTTTGATTTCATTTCTTTTTGTATTTTTTTCCTTAGTTTTATTCTTGGTTTTACTTATTCGGTGTTTGTTTATGCTGCAGGCGCGCGTGCTGACCTAGATATCAAAATGTAACGATCAAATTTGCTCTTACTTACAATCTACAATCTCCACCATCAGTTTTATAAATTCTGCTTCCACCCATTTTTGTAACTGCACAGGGGTAGTGGCCAACACAAAAGCCTTGCTCCTTTGGCCACTACGCACCGAGTCTTCCCTAGAAGGTAAAACCTCTTAAATATAATGCTCTGCGTGTTTATTTTCTTACCATAAAATTATATTGTATTTCGAATAAGTGTGAATAAAAATTGAATTTAATTTAATTTAATTACTGACGACATTGTAGCATTTACGTATTTCAAACTTGTAACTTAAACATTACTTTAAATTTAAATTCACATTGTAAGGAACACATCGATGGTCGATCAAAACATGTCTTGCAAACTCAGAAACGTTGTCAATTTTCTCCGTGATAAAGGCTCTATTGTCCATTATATAGCACTGCCAGGCATAGAAAAAAAAACAACAGTTACTGCATAGAATTCATCCTCGAAGACCCAGTGGCAGTTAGTCGGGTGAAAGGGATTTTCATAGGCGAATATACAACTTTCGCCCACAAAAATCCTTTCCACTCGACTAACTGCCCCTGGGTCTCCGACGAACAAAACTGATTGCAGGGCTGACACTACGACAAAGGGCTTATTTGTTTGGGCCTGGTTTATTTAACATAAAGTGACGTCTGGCACGTGCATTACTACTACAAGAGATCCAGCAACGAAACGTATTCAGAAACAGTTTATTTTCCGTCGTGTGGTCCCCTGCATCCAAACGTAAAACACGCCTATATGAAACAGTACTAGGTAAAGGCACTAAAACAGGGACCATGGTTACCATGCGTGTATGCTTTCCTACACAACAGTATGGATCCACATGAAACTGTTCTCTATGGCCCTTCAACATCAAACCAGGTATGCTATTATTCTGTTTGAAATACATGGACCTTTACTATTGTGGAGAATGCTGCAAACAGCCTTTCCTGCCTTACCTAGTCTTACCTGTATCTGGGGGCATGCACCTTGTGAAGGTCATAAAGCCCCCTCCACCTTTCCCTTAAAAAATTGTGTCTACACCCCTGTGAGTAAAATATAAAATGAGACCAAGCGGTAATTTTAATTCAAATATCTTTTTTAGATTGAGATATGGTGGAAGGAGTTGCATGAGAGAATGGAAAAATATTTTAAAGTTCATATGAGTTGGCTGAAAGACCAACGCCATTACAAACAACGCGTATCATTGTTAAACATTAAAGATCAAACATTGTAACCTTAGCTTGCAACTAGTTGCCTTTTAAAAACCTGATTACAGAGCATATATTTTACAGTGCTGCTGATAGCGTAAGTAGACACAGGTGGTCCAAATTTATCAAACTGTTCCGGTTGAGTCTTTATAGAATCAAGTAACTACATTCTGAGCCGAGTAGGGAACCATGCTAAGTCAGTGACAATCTCTCTTTGTTGGCACTTTCAAGAAGGTACTTGATCAAACGTCCCAAGGAGAGGATAGATCTAGGTTTTCCTGTAAAATCGACTTCTCACCCCATCACGTAGTTTACATTGACGGATGCGTTCTTGAGATTATATTGACGGCCAGTTTGTATCTTTGTTCCAAAAAATATTATGGGAGTTAGCATCATCTGTACTAAAACTCTTCAAGGACATGTTAATCAATCTTGAAAGAGAATATTTCTTCCCCTTCTGAAAATGGTATATTACTTTCATTTTAACTTGGAATAAACCTTTACTAAGAGAAATTCTAAAATTTGTAGAGACCAGTGTACCGACGAAGTTCAAAGGTTTAATTCAAACATCTGAGAGCTTCGGCGGACAAAACAGAGAGCATAAGTGTTACGTCCGTTTGTTTGTCATCTTAATGTTTGGTATTATTTCCTCCAGTTTTCATCGCATCCCCATGCATTTTGCTGAGGTTAAATGTTAAGCAAAAGCGTTCGGGAAAAGTTTCCAACGTCTGTTGTGACGAAACGATCCGCGATCCTTGGCCTTTACATCACCCATTTTTTCAATCCCCATACCAATGAAAACATCTTCCATTTTGAAAGGCTCCTTCTTGACATCAAACATTTCCACTAACTTGTGGACTAGGTCTGGTGATAACAGATATGCTCCGAGACAGTAATCTGGATAACTTGTTTTGGATACTTCATACTTCCCTTTGCGACGAGGAATCCCGTCATGCTGACACTTTCCCGTGTAAAGTTTTGTTTTAGGTGTGACAGACTTTTGTAGATTAAGTCCGTCAACAAATACAGATTAACAAACACATCATCAGCAGCCTTGAGTAAGTACTGAAAATCGCAGTATTTTGATGCCCATTCCAGTCCCATCTGCGTCTTCAAGGTAAGATTATAATAATGCTCCCTTTGAGCTCCTCGTATTAGATCTCTGTGCATCATTCTCTCAGCTTCCAAGTGCTCATCATTCTGGACGCTGTTACCTGTGACTTGACCGAGAAGAAATACTGTCTTCCATCTTGTGTCATCTTGTCTTCATTGATGGATCAGTTCCCCATGTTTTGCGAATAACTGATCTTCTATCAAATGAAGCTTTGGTACCATAATCAAAATAAATACCTTTTGGGTGCATCGTTCTCGAGATGTTAAATATGTCTTATGTAGAAGGGCCTGTTCTTTTCTTGGTGACGCTGTCAAAGCTTTCATTTTTTAAAGCCAGAGAATTGTTGTTTTTGTTGAATAATCCCTTCTGTAAGACTTTCTGGTCTTGCAAATCCTTGACAGCTGTCATATACGGGTCCTTACTCACCAATACTTTAAAAAATGATGGTAAAAAAAACCCCGCTTAGCAGCAACAGACTGATAATGAACTTTCTCCGCTTTACAGTCCTCATTGGTGTGTGGATAAGTTGTGCCAGACTCCTTAAGGACATCTTTGAGGAAGGCTTTAATAGGTTGTCTTTCAAAAGAGCTGGAAGAAGAGTGACGAAAAAATAAGTTGGTTTCAGTTTAATTACTGTTGGCAGATATTAAAGTATACTTATTTAAAATAACCGACATACTGTTTACTTCTCAGAGTAATCACCTCCAGAAAATTAAATAGCGACAGTCGTAAAGTAATGATAGCATTCTGGTTCAGGATGTGAAAAGAGTTCGAACTGAGTATTAACTGCTTGCATTTCTACTTGTGGTTGAAATAGCAAGTTGTCAGCTGTTAAGAGACGACAAAAAAAGCAAAATCAAAACCAACCAAACTTAATTCAGTATTGTGCAAAGCGTTTTTCAAAGCATGCGGGCTAATAAAATCTTGATATTAAGGTATTTTAAACGATCGTAAATGGCCACCATAATTCAGAAGTAAACGGGAACTAAAGCTGTGATAACGAATATGTGAAAGTCGTTGTCATTGGTTCCGTCAAAGGCTGTTCTCGACAAGGCTGGGTTGCGAACGATTACCCAGAAATTTTTTGCAAGAGGTGCCTTTAAAATGGCCAGTTCCGTCAAATCGTAATAAGGCTCTTAACCTGGCTCGCATTAAATGTAAAATTTGTTTAAGGAAAAAAGTATTTATCCAAAATTAGCTCAAGATATAGCTCAAGATATAGTACTGGTGTACCTGTGTTGTAAGTTAAGGTAAATGTCGAGTCGCAAATAAAAGAGGTGTTGGAATTAGAGTATGGCAGCGCTAGTGCTTGTCTTTGTGTTTGCATTTTTCTAGGAAAGGCGCTTTCTTAGCTATAGGAAGAACTTTCATGATACATCAAAAAAAACGAGGCGTCTTTAATAATTCTTACATTTTATTCCTTACCAAAACTACAATGATTACTCAGAAGTCCAGTGTTAATTTTAAAACGTTCATGATGAGATCATGATTAGAGAGCTCTCTTCTCTCGACGAAACGAAGTCAAATAAATTTAATCAATTTATTTCATGCACGGTTAAGAATTTAACCGCCGTCCACAACAATAATTGTGAAACAGTTGAATCAACGTATGCTCTTATGCTGGAAATATGCTAGAGAAATGAAAAGGCGACCTTTCTAATAGGGGTAAAGGAAGGACAAGTCATCAAAACAGTGAATAATTGAAAGTTATCGTTAGAAGTTTTTCAAACTTCTCTGTGATTGTTTATTAGTAAGTCTTATTTCATAAAAAGCAGTACAAAGTATAGGTCACGGTGCCCGGGAAAGAGGTACGATCCACTCAAGAAACCTTAACCAGTTCTTGCCATGTCCGGTGGCAACAAAAATAAAGCACAACTTAGAAAAACTTTTAAGATGGAAGGTATGACATATAAGGAGCAATTATGAAAATTTTTTTATTACAGGAAAGCTCAATATGAAGCAGAATTGACCCAAAACGTTACATGCGTGCGTGTTCAGTCAGTTCCATTATTTTATGCATGTGGGTGGTGAGCAAGCTTGTATTTCTCGCTACAACTAATTTTCTGTCGTCAATTTTCTAAATTGAACACAATAATGGCTAAGTTAGAATAACGACTTAAAAAAGATGGTTTACGGTGTCGTTTAGGAAAAATTAAAATATCTATTTAGAAAATTATTGTAGGAAAATATTATATTTTATTTGATAGTATTGTCCTCGTTATGTTTAAAGATTTTTTTTAAGAATCTGCCAGAAATGTGAGCTTACCCACCACACGTGGGCATAAAATAGTGATACTGATAACACGCGCGTAAGAAACGTTTGGGTCAACACTACTTCATGCTGTGCTTCCTCAAGAAATTCATCTTAAATTGCAGCTTGTGCGTCATACATTCTATGTATATTGTTTTTCCAAGTTCTACTTTAACTGTGTAATTTCTGTTGCCACCAAACATGGCAGAATGGACTTATATTTGAAAGAGAATATTGCAAGCAATTATGGGGTAACTTAAGTGATCATAGCTCTTTCACGGGCACGGTGACCCATTTTTTTTTTATTACATTTAAAAAACAAACAAACATGTATTTTGTTGTAAAAACAATAACAGATAGTTTGAGACAAATTTTACAATCAATTTTATTTCGTGGCAACCACCTTTAACGTGCCCCAAACCCCTAAAGTTTTCTTCTAAATATCACCCTATATCCAGGGAGTATCGGAGCCTCGCCAGTTGCTTTAAAATGACTCTGTTTGTAACTGACGATAAAATATTGTGATTTTGGCGAGAAAGAGGTTATTGTTAATCATCGTGGTAGATACAATAACAATAAGTGTATTATCGTTTGTCTCACGATGTAGTCACTTTTGAGATGTAAATCGCGACGTTTCGACTTCTTACTGCTAGCCTTCATCAGCGATGAGGTCGACTGGTCACGCGGCACCATTTATATCGCGATGGTCAGCTGTGGTTGGTGCTTGAGGGAGCAACTTCTCGCCGGAACAGTGAGGATCGAAATGCACCAACCACAGCCAACCATCTTGATATAAATGGTTCAGTCGAAACGTCGCGACTTACATCTCAAAAGTGACTACATCGTGAGACAAAAGATATACACTTATTTTTATTGTGATTTTGTTTGGATCCTTCATCTGACATCAACGTCTAAATGCTATGAACCTTGCCTCGAGATGACCAGTAAAGTTGAGATCCTAACTTTGAATTTTCATACACAAAAATAGAAAAAAACATAGAAAGCAATGAAACTGAGAGCCAGGGGTGGGTACCGGGTGGGAAGAAGCACCACTTTATAGAGGGTTACACTGAGGGTAAGGTTGGGGAGGGGGGGTGGTCATATATAATACAGACCTGTTTTTAAAAAATGTTGGAACGTGAAAGGGTAAGGGATTGAACCTTCCGCTGTGTGTAATTATAATTGTGTTTCTCACCCAAAAAGAAAGATTAAACATGGTCAAGAATGCGGCTACGATCTACTTCCTTTTATGAATGCTTTCCTTACATATTTAACAATTATTCCACGAGCGCGCATTGGATATGAGATGATAGATAGCCAACGAGGCGCATAGCGCCAAGTTGGCTATAATCATCACATATCCAACAAGCGCAAGTGGAATAATTGTTTCATTGAAAACAATCAAGAAATATTGCTAGATCTTACTGATTTCGCTCTGCAAGAACAACCAGAAGGCAATTTTAATAGTCGCCATTTCTCGGCCATGGTATAATGGCTCATATACCATGGCCGCTAAGCCAATCAAATCCTTCAAATTGCATTATACAATGACTCAGTTTTTAATAAATCGGGTTACACCTGAATACGTCAAGCGTTGCCATGCAAAGTACACAGCACCGTCTCTTAGTTTTTACCAACCATGCCATCCAACTGTGTCGATTAATTTAAATATCAGGTTTAACTTTACATGTAATCCACTTTACCATTCATTTTCTTTGTAAGCTTATAATACCTGTTAATTTAACAAAATAGAAAATCTAACTTGAGTGATGCTCAAACTGAACTACAAAAATTAACGAGAGTGAGGAACGTAATTTAAAGCGAAAAAAAAAAGAAAACAGTTTGGTTGTTTTGTATTGTTAACTATCCATGCAGCTTCGTTGTTCTAGTCTGCTGCTGTTTATATGTACCAAGCATACACATCAACGCAAGTGGTACCAGTGTTGAATGCGTCCCAACAAGTCCTGCCCATACCAGACCTCCAACTCCTGGCCACGTGACAAAAACAATGGGTTTGAAAGATTGTGAAAGACCAATTGTGGGGATTTGATGCCAATCCCTTCAAAACTGTAAAAGTGCGGCTTCTGGCAAATAGCACGTTCACCGTAATTAGGAAATCCTTCCAAGTCTTGTGTCGGTGGCAAAAGGACTTCTTTGCGGGCGTTTGCTATCATTGTCATCAGCTTGTTAGAATAATCTGAATGCGTGCAGGTCCAATAGGAATCACCATCAATCGGGTTGCAGTGTATCGACCAATCTCGTCCCCAGAGCCCGCGCACGTTTTAGGCCAGCGGTGGCCACACGTCCACGAGCTCTGGGCTAATCAGAAACCGGAAGCAAGGATCCTGCTTCCGGTTTAAAGGGGGATACTGCTGACCGAATTGAAGACAGCCTCTGGTGAAGAGCATCGAAGGCCAAAAAAACGAGTGAAAAAGGTGACAACCTCCATCCCTCCCGTTTGCCAGTGATTGTCATTCATGTGAGATTTCCTTGAAAACAAAACAACCGAAACAAAGGCTGCGTAAAATCTGGGTTTGGTTTAAGGATTTTCGATGATTTGCCTCTCTCAACCACGACAAATGACAAATTCATTTTGCACATTTTAAGGTCGTAAAAACCCAAACATTTTCCATAGACAGGGGCAAAAAAAAAAACAACACATATATAGGCTATGGCAATTAGAAACCATTTGTTGTACTATACTCATTTGGAATTAAATTAAGGGGGGGGGGGGGGGTCTACCTGAAAGCCGTTTTCACGCCGCTTAAAATCGGTTCAACGGAAATATCTCGTTCGCGTTTCAAGCCGATACAAAAACCCTATGCTCATTACACAAATCAATGTTTTGGGGTGTTTTGTAAATTTGTGGGTGATTTTTAGGTATATTTGGGAGGTGATAGTTTTTCTCAAAAGAGTAGTAAAATTAAGAGAAATAAGAAATATTGAAGATTTAGTGAAGTTTTAAAATTAGAATTTGTAGTTATAGACGGATATCAAGTAAGTCCACTAGGAACCCGGGGTGCTCTTGCGTGGGTATCAACTGTCTGTTAGTGTTCCAAAAATCATTTTCTTTCTTCTATCCATTCTCAAAACCTCTTCAAATTTCACTCAAATTCGGGTGTACCCACGCCTTAAGCTTGTTTTCGCCTGTAAATGTAGTTTTTAAAACTTTAAAATGGGGGTGAATATACGCAGTCTACGCAGTATCAGATAGCCAAGTTTTTTCATGACACCGTGGTAAAGTTTATAGCCAAACGAAAATAGAGCCTGTTCGGAGGTTATATAAGCCTTAACCCGAACTAACTAAAACAGGGTAAAGATTTTCAAACAACATTCGAGAAACTTCAGCAAGATACCGTTCCTAACCTGATTGCCGTCGACGACAAATATCAGCAATTGTTTACAAATGTAAGCTTATTTTTTTCCGCCGTGAAATTTACAAAAGATAGGTTTCACAAGATCAGTTTTTGCTTACCCAGATACCATGATCCCAGAATAAATACAATAAAATGGCAGAAGTACATTTAATAACAGGACACAACTCTGTAAACGTTAAACCGAAATAACCAGCAACTTGAAAATCTAAGCTTACCAGAAAGATCGCAATTTTTTTTTCAATTCACACACTCAGTGTATTAAAGCTTAAGATACTCATGCACCCGGAAAAAAAATATATTTTACCTGCACTCGATGTGGTTTATCAGTCCTATAAGCTGCAAACTTACAAAGCTCAAAAATGAACTGTTGTGTAAAGAGTGACAACGATCGCTATTCCGGCAAGCATTAATATTTTTGTCTTTCTGTCCGTCCGCTTTCTGAACCACTTTTTGCGCCAAGCATTCTTGAACACTCAGCTTTTAACGCAGTGGTGACAAAGGCCGTTGGTTTTCCCTGTATGTTTCTGCTGGGCTACTGAAAGAATGTCTGTTCCTGTTCAACCAAGTAATCTTCAATAAATTCTGCTCCAGTCAGATCAACTCGCAGACTCCGCGGTGCGAATGGATTACAAGTTTGCTTCTTTCAGTTCCTTCAACAGCACGAGAAAGGCTGTTAAACTCTTATCCGCTTTAAACAATGTTAAGAACGATTTTAAACGGTCATCATTGACTATGAACCACATTTCAGAGTCGATAATTAGAGGAGTTTTTCCGAAAATTGTCAGGTCCATCGCTAACTCGACCGTCGCAAGTGTCAACTGTCATTCAGCTTTGTCAAACGCTGCAACATATCGCAGAGGTTTTCGCGCCTTTTCCGTCTAGTCATGTGATTTGACTTGCTATCTTTTTCGTGCTTACTCACGGCAAAAAAAAATGGCGTGTGAAAATTTAGTTGCATTTCGATTCTATGGCGGTTTTTGCTTCGATATCTTTGACAGTCTATTTCATTTCTTGTTTTGAAACCTCCGATTCAAAGACACTTCCGGTAAAATGTATTAGCCAATCAGATTTCGATTTGCTGGATTTTGACATTGATTAGCCCAGAGGTCTTGCTTCCTTGGTGCTGACCAAAAGGAACGCAGCCTCTGGGAACGAGATTGTGTATCGACCCATTTTTATGAACAAGCTTCATGGTATTGACATGGCCAGTCTTGGTGACGTAGAAAGCACCGTAAGAATCATTTTTGCCTCCAAAGCAAACAGGATCTGCGTTGATTTTCTGCCAGTTGTCTAAAAGTGAAAATACTACATCAACCTCTATTTCCAAAAGCGAATAGGTATACCTTAGTTTTCCATTGTACAGGTATGAGTCGTGTTTTATTTGCTCATTCATTGCTATTTTATACTTTGAAAAAAGCTGAAAAGCAAGCATCACCATAACAAAGTTCTGCTTAAAACTTTTTATTTCAAACAGCAAATCTTATTATCATTCGATGCATTGTTTCTCCGTTTTCATTGGCCGAGAGCTCATCAAGCGGCCTACAAATAATTGCTTATAAATAATGGTTTGCTCATGTGCAATACTCTCTAACAGTGAGGACCTGCTAGGGGGGTCTGAATAATCCATTATCCTGGGTAACTTTTGGAAATAATCCGTACCCCAATTTTGTAAAAAGAAAAATATACCTCTAAAATAAAAATCTAACACAATCTATATATAATAATCCCAAATTAAAAAAAATTATGTTACATGAATAGCCTTACAATCAAGTACAAAACGTCTTGGGACAAATGTTACAAAGTCCTGCTAATTTTTAGTGTGGCTGACCAATGAAGCCATGTTTTTCGTTTAAAGCCCATCTTACTTATCCCACCCCTCCCCAGGAGACAATGTTGAAATACACAAGCCATTTTATTACACAGGCTCACCATTGTAAAAGGGTGGTGTTCTGTGGCGTGCCTAGGGAAACATCGTAAGTGCAAATTTATCCCAACCCTTTTGTAGTTGATTGTAGGTACTGTGTGTCAGGAATTCAAAAGATTGCATTTCCATACCCCTGATGAAACGTAGGGGGTGGTTACTTAGGCGGTGACCTTTCAACGCGTGTGTTCATGAAAGTGTTATGACCTATAATATACAGGCATCGCGGGCTCGGAATTTTGACCAAGAGACCTCACTGGAGATAAGCATGTGTCTTTCTTTTTATAGCTTTTATAACCTTTTAAGGACGGTGCCTACTAATACCGAAGTATTTTTGTGCGGCTTATGACTATGCGGGAAAAGCAGATCTTAGCAAGGCCTCTTGGAATCCAAAAAGAAAATTGGGGGTAACCACGCATTTTTTAGAGATAATTAAGCCATAATTTCTTTAAAAAGCGCCAAAATATAAAGGAATGTATGGGATTTTTTTCCTAAATTGAAGCTTAGTTATCTCTGAAAAATGCATGGTTACCCCCAATTTTCTTTTGAGATACCAAAAGCACTTGCTAAGTTCTACTTTCTCCGTATAGTTTTAAACCGCGCAAAATTATCCCTGTATTAGTGAGCACCACCCATAGGAAACCCGAGTATCTCGAGATGCGCAGAACGTATGCGCAGTAACAATAGTAGGCACCGTCCTTAATACAATTTTATGTAAAAATAGTCGATTCGATAATGACCGATAATAATCCATAATTTTGAAATGCAACACAAATAATCCATAATCTTTAAATTAGGTAGCCAATAATCCGTAATCCTAAAACCCTAACAGGGCCTCAACAATGTTTTGCTGCAAATTATATTCTGCGCATGCGTAATTGTAACCACGCTCTTGTGTGAAAATGGCAGATCGCTTCCCTGAGTTATGTAGAACACAGGTCACCAAAGCGTATGTGACAAAGGTTACCATGCAAGCGTGATTTAAGAGTTTGTATGGCGTTAAAATTAAATCGAAATTTAGACAACAATATTCCCACAAAACCCACAAACAATATAATAAAGTTTGAAAAAGCTTACCCGTTTTTTGAAGTGCTCTCCTTAAAAGCTCTTAAATGACAGGCCAAATTTCATTCAAATTCGACTTGTAGTTTCCCACCTTTCCATTAACATAATACAGTGATGCACGTGGACCAGCTGCTGAGAGATAAACCGCTCAAAACAGCGTTTGGAAGTACTGAGAAGCATTTAAAACACAGCAAAACACACCGGGTAAGCTTTTTCAGACTTATGAACGGTGCCTACTAATACCGAAGTATTTTTGTGCGGCTTATGACTATGCGGGAAAAGCAGATCTAAGCAAGGCCTATTGGAATCTAAAAAGAAAATTGGGGGTAACAACGCATTTTTCAGAGATAATTAAGCAACAATATCTCTAAAAAGTGCCAAAATATAAAGCGATGTATGGGATTTTTTCCTAAATTGAAGCTTAATTTTCTCTGAAAAATGCATGGTTACCCCCAATTTTCTTTTGAGATACCAAAAGCATTTGGTAAGTTCTGCTTCCTCCGAATAGTTTTAAACCGTGCAAAAATATTCCTGTATTAGTAGGCACCACCCATAGGAAACCCGAGTATCTCGCGATACGCAGAACGTATGCGCAGTAACAATAGTAGGCACCGTCCTTAATTATATTTTTTGTGGGTTTTGTGGCAATATTGTTGCCTAAATTTCGATTCAATTTTAAAGGGGAAATATCATGGGGTTTTTGATATCTTTTGTTAAAATGATGAAAAAAGACCTTCAATCACCTGCCAAATAATTCTAGAATAACGAGAGGAAAGGAATCAACTTAATTCATGAAAGAAACAACTTGTGATCTGTTCTAGCGCATTTTGGAAAGAAAAATGCGAGAACTTGAAAAACATTAGCCTAATATTTTTCAAGTTTCAATCCAAACCGGCCAACCCTGTCTCTGGCCAGAGGCGCTAATTGACAGTTTTATTGCACTGGGGTGATAATTTTTAACAAACTTGACAATTATTTCGTTGTTTCTGCTGACAGTCAAACATTTTTGGGGTTTGAAATGACAGCAAATTTTCGTGATACTTCCCCTTTAACGCCATACAAACTCTTATATCACGCTTGCATAGTAACCTGCGTCACATACGCTTTGGTGACCTGTGGGTAGAACAGTGAGAATACTAAAAAAGCAGGAAAAGTTGCCTAGCTCACTCGTGTCATCGAAAGACAAGTTGGCAATTCTCCTGAGGAAATTTTACGCTGAAGCCAGAAAAAAAACTCGTTGGTCGAATGATAAAACAATGATTAAACTCGGTTATCGAAAAATATCGTGATTTGTTAGTGTCTAGAAGATCACTTATTTTACTCAGCCTTCGGCTTCGGCAAATAACTGATCTTCTCGCTACTAACAAACAACGATACTTTGCTCAACCTCGTCCAATAATTGTTAAATATTTTAATCTGGCTACCAAGTGGGCAGAAATACACTGTTTAAGGTTGGCGGACAAATAAGAACCTGACTTTGGAAAAAGTACGGTAAACTATGCCTGGTCAAACTTGAATAAATAGTGGGGCTAGGGCTTGGAATTATTCTCCTAAGATTTCCATTTTTCTCTCCGATATACCATATGTGACTAAAGCTTGACATTTATAGGCAACTGAAGCTGTTTCTGCAAAATGACCTGTTGTCTGTATCGAGCAGATATAGGTAGCTTATCCCGAGTACAAAGCTATGTTAATTTCCCGCAAGCAGTCTTCTTGTGCATCTTTGGTTTGAAGATGATGGGTACCAAAGGCAAGCTCCCAAGGCACTCCTTGAGAAAACGGGTCAACACATTCGAGATTCAGGGTCGGTAAACTTTTGAAAAATGCCGTACCTTCACATTTAGCCAGGATTACCTGACCGCCATTTCCATCTGAGTAAATCCAGTGCTCGTTTTTAGCCATTTCGTCGCCTTCACTTGCCATAATTTCACTACATGATTCCACAGCAAGGTCTTTAATGGAGCCTAACGGTGCTGCACGATAAGAGAAGAAAACGATCAAAATCATTATCTTCAATAACAACAGGATGGACTCAGCAAGTTGAAAAATTTCTTTACGGCGTACTGTGGAAGTATAGTTATTGAACTATCCAGCACATAGCAAAAAGATAGGTTTTTTAAACTAGATGCATAGGTACTTTTAAGTACCTTTTAAAAAATATACCGTGGTCTACAGCCAAAACGCCATAATTGCAACATTATTTGACCATAGCTCGCGATCTACCCTTGAAAAGCATAATTTTAAGCATAAGATATTTTCAGCTCAGTATGTCGGAGCTAAAGAAATCCTATTGTGATATTCTCGCGACTAAATAGTAGCTTATACTGCATACTCTGGAGCTGATAATCTATAAAACTGTTGCTTGATGGAGACTACAGATTAATTATTAATCATCCCACGCCTTCCATAAGAGCACGGTGCCTTTATATACATTTAAGGAATCACCTGCAAACTCATTGAAAGATACTTGGAATCTAGAAAATTACCTCGGTCAAATGCACGCCTCATGTAGAATCTGTGCCGATCAGGCATGAAGTCTTCTGGTCTGGCTTCTTTTGTTCTGGAGTTCAGCTCGCAGATATTTCTGCCAATGATGACGTTATAGCTCTGGCATCTAATCTCTTGCTCGCATCTGAGATAACACTCAGCTGGAAATCCAGCCTGAACCGTTTTAAACGTGTGGCCTTTAAAGAACATTCCATACACGGAATATTCTTTTTCATGGCATTGGTCAGCGGCTACATCAGGAACAATCCCGGACATAAGCAACGAAACTGACAACCAAATTCGTGGATTCACCATCATCATCTTCATCATTTATTTGCCTTATTGAAAAAAAAAATTATTCAATTTAGAAAGTCAGGGTTATGGCGAAGAGACTTCAAGAAACCACCAGGCTTATAAGAGAGGCCACCTGGACTGTCATTAATAAATAGAAAATATAATGCTGCGTAAGTGTCAATTCCTGATTTTACAGATAAAAACTGCAACATTTTTTCCTTAAGGGTGAATAAAAAACTAGATGAGGAAGTAATTGATATTGGGAGAGAGTTCCAGATTTTGGTACCTTCAGTTGCCTGTAAATGTCAGCCTAAGAAAATATCACACGAATACCGTCAAAACATACAAATATTTCGTTGTATAAAAGCTTCTATCTATTTTCCTAACTTGTAAAGTGTAATTAGAGATTAAGAGACTTAACTTTGAGAAGATTTTAGGAATGCTTTTTCTGAAAAGGATAGTAGAGGTTCAATTATTTGGAACAATAAAGACGTTAGGATAGATGGAGAATCGGTTTTTTACAAAATATATTTTTTTAAGATGTGATTTCAATTAGGTAACTTGGTTTATCTCAGAGTAATTTAGAGTCCCTAAATACTATTACAAAAGTTACGAGTTTAAAATGTAATTTTCTCCAGTGGGATAGTCTAAGGTCGGCTATTTCAGATTTCTTAAGGTATAAGGAAGATGATGTCAGCAATTTTCAGAAGTTGGGATTCTATCACAACAATACTTTCTTTGATTCAGGTGAAGCTAGAAGCAAACATTACTATCTATTACTTGCTTATTCAATTAAAAGCTACCTTATCAAATAGTCCAAAGAGGTTACAGGATAAATTTTCCTTTCTCGAGAGGAATTATCTGAGATTTATCTTCTGCCAATTAATGTCAGTATGGAAACGTATCTGCGAGATTTTCAAGATAAGGTACCCAATTATATAATTTGCACGAATATTCTGCTAAAGAAACTAGGAAAAGTGGATTCCGATGTCTGCTCCTTTTGCAACTTTTCAACAGAAGATTTAGAACATCTGTTATTTGTTTGCCCGTTATCAAAAGTGTTCTGGAATGATTTCAGGCTTTTTTGGTACGACGTTATGAAAGAAGATATTACTTTATCTTTGAAAGATGTAATTGTGGGCGTTAGTGGAAATATTGAAATAATATTGTAATGTTGAACTAGTGTATTTTACTAGGAAAATCACTAATTTATTACTGCAGGAGAAATAATACTGTTTTTCCTCAATTTCTTAAATGAGTGTTGAAGTCGAGCCAGACCTCTTGGGAACCGTCTTATGCGTCTTCATTTGAAAGCGAACATGTTTTACTATCGTATTCGTCCAAAAGGGGAGTTTAGAAAATCCTTTTAAACTGGAGAAGGTTGAAAACGCATCTTTTTCTGCGAGATATGTGTAATTAGGGAAAACGTTAATAACTTTGAGAATTTTCAAATAAAAACGGAAGGCGAGTATTTGTCAGAAAAAGGTAGGCATTTATTATAATTTCATCGTAGACGATATGTGAATCTCCGTAGGATGGCAATATCCTGGATATTATAGAAAATAACAGTTTTTGGAAACGATGTTGTGATTAAAACATTCTATGCTCTATTTTGTTTCGATAAGGTAATACTATTACTTAATGCTGGATCACTTTCGCTGACCTTCATATTAAAATAACATTCGCCGCTGCTTAAGTTGCGTTCGTGCACTCTACGATGGTCTCTCATGTATAAATAATTTACATTTTAGGCAAATCTACCAGAAGAAGCTAGTTTGTTAAGTTGTACGTATTTTGAAACCTTAATAAAACACAATATCAACCCCCTTCTACTGTTTTTATTATAATTATTATTATTATTATTATTATTATTATTAGTATTATTATTATTATTATTATTATTATTATTATTATTATTATTATTATTATTATTATTATTATTATTATTATTATTATTATTATTATTATTATTATTATTAGCAAATGTTGAGAACATCCCTTTTTTCATGCTCGTTCGCTTTTGGTCAGTCTGTTAGCTTGAACGTTTATCATCTAATGTTCAATTAAAGGTCCATACAACGAACAAAGTGGATAGCGACCAAACGTCTTGTGGTTTCTTTTGTGACTTATTTTGAACTGATAGTTTAACCAAAGACAGTACAAGTCTTCCATCGCTTTTCGATAATAAACATCATAACAGTTGAACACATATCTTTGCTGATTCTACGAAAAAAGAAACAAGGTGTCTTCTCAAGAGCTTGGATAAAATTCTGTCACATTGTTTATTGACTACCAACCGCCCAACGCACGTATGTAAATAGTACATATTTCTGACTTCCTAACAAAGGGAACTTAACAACGAGGACGGCGACGGCAAAGTCAGCGATGCAACACAATAGGATTTATTAGGAAAAACTAGCACTCCGGACAGTTTTAAACGAGTAAACATAATCACGAAGTAACCCAAGTAAAATGAAGTTATATTTTTTTTAGTGTCGTTCCCTTTGTCGTTGCCGTCGTCGCCACCTAAGTTCCTTGGAATGCCAAAAATTTCGAAATTTGAAGGAGAACGTGGGATCAAGACGATGAATTTTTCTTTCACTTTCTGGACTTGAATGCCTTTACCGCTGAATGTTCCTGTTTAATAGGCCATTTTTATGATGGCGTCACTTGACTACAACTACCAGAATTCATTTTGTTTTTCCTTTTCAAATTCAAATTTTGTAATCCCAGTGGAGAGCAAAGAACAATACTCTAATTAGCATGAGAAAACAAAAAACTGAAGGATTCTAATAGTTGTAGACAAATGACGCCATAGCGAAAATGTCCTATTCCTTCATATTTTGCAAGTTAAACGGTTTGGGAAAAAATAGATCATATAAAGTGAATACGTATTTTTAAGAGACGTTTTCGTTGGCGTTACCGTCGTGCTTTCGTTTCTTCCCTCTTTGCTCTACATCACGAAAAGTGACAGAAGGTTTCGTAGCAATTCTGATCCTACAAGAATAAATTAAACCTCTCTTTCCAAATACGTTATGAATTCTATAACAGTTGTCACTAAACGGAATGAAAACACTGTTTTCAAACAGATTATGAATCCTTTAACAGTCCTTATACCTTCAAAATGAGAACATTCTCACTAAATAGACGATGACCCCTTTTATAGTTGTAAAGCTACAGAAAAGAAAACATTCTTACCAAATACGTTAGAAGGCCCTTAACGTGTGAGGTTGTTGTAGAGTCGAGTTGTAGTGACAGAGAAATTATCATTAAATGCTGGAGATATTAAACACGACGGAACATATACAGTGAACAGAATGTTATGCCTGCACCTGCACCGTGTTTTGACGTATAAAATGTTTTAAACATGTTATATTTGCAGTTCATCGGCGTCTAAGCCAACAGAGGCACTCTTATAGTTCCCCCAAGTCCGACTGTAAAGAGTTCTTCAATGTGTTTATTAATTAAAACTCGCTCACTTGTTTAGTAAAGTGACAAATAAGAAAAATTTCACGAAAGACGTTTAAAAGAAATTGAAGAGACCGACTTTTATGTAAGACGTGGCATGCATTTGTTCTCTTATTTTACGTCTCAGCTTATATTATCCCACGTCATAAATGACGGATCAGATAATTAACTCTGCAGTGTATGTTTAAGTGCTACTGGACGTTACCCTATCAAGCAGTTATTTGTACTGAGCGGCACAATAGTTGTAACTTGATTTACGTTTTACAGATTCAGCTATGTGGCTTGTTCTGTTCGTGTCAATTTGACTTCCTTTGTTTTAATTTCACCAGCCCACATGCCTGCAATGATAAATGAACTGTCTTTCCTTAATTTTCTTAAATGAGTGTTGAAGCCGAGCCAGACCTCTTTTGAACCGTCTAAGGCGTCTTCATTTGAAAGCAAACATGTTTTCCTATCGTATTCGTCCAAAGGGGATTTTAGAAAGGAAGACGTTAATGACTTTGAGAATTTTAGGCATTTGCTATAGTTTCATCGTAGACGATATGTCAATCTCCGTAGGATGGCAATATCCTGGATATTATAGAAAACAAAAGTGTTTGGAAACGATGTTGTGATTAAAACATTCGATGCTCTATTTTGTATTGATAAGTTAATACTATTACTTAATGCCGGATCACTTTCTCTGACGTTCATATTAAAATAACATTCGCAGCTGCTTAAATTGCGTTCGTGCACTCTGCGATGGTCTGTTATGTATAAATAATTTACATTTTTGGCAAATCTACCAGAAGAAGCCGGCTTATTAAGTTGTACGTGTTTTGAAACCTTGGTAAAACACAATAAAAAAATCCCTTCTACTGTTTTTTTATTTTTTTATTCTCAGCAACTGTTGAGAACATCCCTTTTTTTTTCAGGCTAATCCGCTTTTGGTCAATCTGTTAGGTTGAACGTTTATCAGCTAATGTTCAGTTAAAGGTTCAGTTCATACAACGAACGAAGTGGATAGCGATCAAACGTCTTGTGATTTCTTTTATGAATTATGTTGAACTCATAGTTTAACGAAAGAGAGTACAAGTCTTCCATCGCTTTACGATAATAAACATCATAACAGTTGAACACACATCTTTGCTGACTCTACGAAAAAAGAAACAAGGTTTTTTCTCTAGAGTTTGGATAAATTCTGTCACATTGTTTATTGACTACCAAACGCCCAACGCACGTATGTAAATAGTACATATTTCTGACTTCTTAACAAAGGGAACTTAAGCAACGAGGACGGCGACGGCAACCGGCGTCAGCGATGCAACACAATAGGATTAATAAGGAAAAACTAGCACTCCGGACAGTTTTAAACGAGTTATGATAATCACGAAGTAACCCAAGTAAAATGAAGTTATATTTGTTTAGTGTCGTTCCCTTTGTCGTTGCCGTCGTCGCCACTAAAGTTCCTTGCATGAAATGCCCAAAATTTCGAAATTTGAAGGAGAACGTGGGATCAAGGTGATTAATTTTTTTTCTCACTTTCTGGACTTGAATTACTTTGCTGTTGAATGTTCCTGTTTAATTCCTTCATATTTTGCAAGTTAAACGGTTTAAGAAAAAGTAGATCACATAAGGTGTATACAGTCGAACCTGTATATAACGGCCACCCTCGGGACTTGAGGAACTGGCCGCTTAATACAGGTGGCCGCTTAATACAGAATCACTAAAAATACTCACTGGGTGTTGTCTAATGTCAATTTTAATGGTGTCTATCATACAAAAACATTTCATGCAAGGAAACAATAGGACAATCAACACTCTTTCAAGCGATCAATACTTTAAACAAAGTTCAGTGCCAACTCGTAACTTAATGGTATAATATACGTAACATTGTGTAAAAGCACTGTGCAATAAATTGTCCTCTACTCTTGTACGGTGTACAGTACTGTATTTCTAACTCACTTACTTACGTGACTCGCAGTTCACAACAAAATATCTCATTCCGTCATTTCATAGTTGTTACGATCGAAGTGGAGTTATAACGGTAATGTTGGTAATTAAAAGTAACACAATATATAACAAAATTCTTCAAGTTAAAATAGGAATATTAATAGGGTAAGAATTACAGCGACTTAAACAAGTGGGACACGTGCGTTTGGCACCTCGGAATTTGAAACTTTTGTTTGTAGAGCAAGTCGTTGACTGCCGGCACTCCCAGCGACAATTCCTGTTATCCATGGTACTGTGTATATGGCTTTCCATTCAAGGGTGGCCGCTTAATACAGGTAAAAATAACAAAGAAAGACAAACATGGGACTGCTACAGGGTGGCCGCGGCCGCTTAATAGAGGTGGCCGCCTAATACAGGTACCAAATACAGCGTTTGTATGCGCGAAAAATCGGGACTTTAAAAAGTGGCCGCTTAATAGAGGGTGGCCGCTTAATACAGGGCCGTTATATACAGGTTTGACTGTACTTATTTTAAAGAGACGTTTTCGTTGGCGTTACCGTCGTGCTTTCGTTTCTTCGACATCATTAAAAGTAACAAACATTTCGTAACAATTCTGATCATGATGCTACAAGAATATATAGATTACTTCATGGAAAGTGCGCGCATGAAGGTGTGCTTTCTTGTTGCTGAGTTTGCATTAGGTTACTGATTTACTGTGTTTATGGAAATGTTTAAGTGTCCTCCATGAAAGATTGCTCCGCTAAATACACTTGCTCCATGCGTGTTAATAGTAACTGTTGGTTTATATATTGCAGTTTCATTCATGTGGGCCTCCTCCTGATTGTTTTCAAGTTGACTTCTAATGTTTTAATACTTTTTATTGTTATCCGTCCTTCGATCATCACCTTCCCACAATATTTGAAGTGTTAAGAGCTACTGACTGTAAATATCAAAAATCCCACGACAGATAGGAAATTTCCGATTTTATTTTATTTCACCTGAATGTCCGCTTTAGTAAACTATTTTCAAAAATCACAATTAAAAGTTCCACCGCTCTTTCGTTTTCCTAACAATTAGAAAAGTTGAATTTACGGCCTTACGCCCGATTCAGCCGCCCGGAAAAATGGGAAAATCGTGCATCTTTAGTAGGCTCGCACACAGCAACGAGAACTAGTCCTGTCTTTCTGTCTCGGCTGCAAGTAGATCTTTCTATTATCTCTCGTTAAGTGTAAAAATAAAGTCGTAAGTCATAATTGTAATGTGCTAATTCACTAGTTGAAAATAGCGACCTTCGAAGATCAGATTTCGAATTGAAATTAGGGCCGATTTTCGACCCCTATTTCTGTCCTAGCATATGTTTTCAGGAGCAAAACTATAGGTGAAGTCTAACCTTAATCCTACTTTTTCACTCCCTCAAAGCGCCTTTTTTGGCCTGCTAAAAACGAAGGATCCAGAACTAAAAATTTGCAAGGTATTTTGACTAATTCAATGGCTCGCTGTCAAGATTACCATCACGCGAATCACATAACTAAAACAATCCACTCATCTAAAGTTAACGTTTTCTTTTGTTCTCAACGACAAATCTCCGAAGCAGGTATTTAATATTTCAGTTCCTTTACAATACCACGTCATTATTTCAAATTTTGAAAGTAACAAGATGCCTATTCTGACTTTTACGCGTCAGATGCTGTGCTTGATTTATTCAATAAATCAGGCACAGCATCTGACAATGGAAGTTCCATTGTACGCGTCGCAGATTTTTAAATCTATCCTTCTTTCGCTATTGAAATGTGCATCTTTCAATTATTAACTTGTTTTACATGTAGCAAATTCAGTTTTCTCCTAGAGGGGATATCCTCGTTATTTCTCTCTTGAACAGAAAAGGCTTTTTTAGTGACGTGGCCATATTGGGTTAACGTTTTAGTTGGAAGAAAATTAACCCTTTTGAAGCAGTAAATCGAAAGGATAAGTTCTAAGAAGTACTCGACAGTTTAAATGATGGAAAATGGACTACCACCGTCCAGGATGGTGATAGTAGGGAGTTTAAGAAACAAGGACGGCAACGATAACGAGAGCGCCACAAAGCAATAGCCTCAATGAGCAAAAAGAAATCGCTTTGCACGTGCGTTTTACATTTTGGTACATTTCTTCGCCGTCTTCCGCAAAACAACAACGTGAAATGACTAAATTTTAGGTTTTCTCGACAACGGGAGCGTATGACGGAAAATCTTCTTTAGTTTTCGTTACTTTGACGTCGTTCATACTAATTTAGTTCCTGGAGAGTTCCCCAGCATTTTCCAAGTTAAACAAATTTAAATGATTGTGAAAGAATTTCAAAAACGAGAAGTTATATTTTTAAATGACGTTCTCGTTACCGTTGCCGTCTTCGTTTCTTAAACTTCCTAGTATCGTCCACGTAGCGCTGCCAGATCTTAGGTTTGCAGGGCGCGGATTCTATTGCTTTCTCTTCCAAGATCTCCATGTAGAGATTAGCAATAACTGCGGAAACCGGGCTCCCCATTGCTACGTCTTCTCGTTGTTCGTAAATCGATCCATTATACGAAGTCTAGAGGTCCGCAATTTGAGCAGGAGTTAACGTCGTGCGGTCAGCTTCCGTAGCCGGCTTGTACGGCATCCCCGATAGAAACGTGGCTAAACAGCAATCTTCTCACTGCTGATGACGGATGCGAAGTGAGCTGAGTTGGTCGCCGTGAAATCCGAGTTACCTGTTTGGGGAGACAAACTGCTAGCCAAGAAAGCAGACAAATCATATGTAAAGGAAGCGCTACGTGGACGATACTATCACCATCCTGGCCCGAGACAGAGTTGACAGCTTTCTACAAAACCTCAACAGTCAGCAACCGACCATCCGTTTCACCATAGAAACCGAGAATGACAGCAAGATCGCCTTTCACGACGCGTCAGCTTCAAGAGAACCAGAAGGCCGCCTTACCACCAGCGTCAATAGGAAGCCAACTCACACTGATCAATACTTAGCGTAAGATTCACACCACCCTCAATCAGTAAAACGCGGTATTGTGAATAGTCTGTACGACCGGGCAAAATTCTCGTGACCAAACCATCAGTCATCTTCTGAGGAGAAGAAGCTTCTGTAATCTGTATTGGTCGCTAACGGATATCCTTCTTCCTTTGTGCAGAAGATCACCAAGGAAAGAGCTCGCGGCAGAGTTCAAATCCACCGCCGTTTTACCCTACGTACAGGGTTTATCGGAGCCTCTTTACCGCTGCTTTTTTAAAACAAGGCTTTCGCATCACATTTGGTGCGACCTAAGGACACCGTCGATCCGGCTAATCAAGATGGCCTGGTTTACAAGATTCCCTGTGAATGCGGTAAAGTCTACATCGGGGAAACAGGGAGATCTATGTACGAGAGAATCAAAGAGCACGACAGGGATAAATGACTCGCCCGTACCCAGACTTCCGACGTCTCTGAACACGCCCACGAGACCGGCCATTATCCGCTTTGGAACGAGGGAAACTTTATTGATGGAGACTCAAACTGGTACACCCGTAGGGTCAAGGAAGCTATCCACATACGACTTCACCCTAATAACGTCAACAGGGGCAGCGGAATTGAAATTCCCGAAGCGTGGATGCCTACGATCAAGAAACTCAACAGGCGGAGAGGTACAACAACGGACTGCTGGGTGAGCAACTTCTCGCCGGAACAGTGAGGATCGAAATGCACCAATCACAGCCGACCATCGTGATATAAACGGTGCCACGTAACCAATCGACCTCATCGCCTGATGAAGGCTAGCAGTAAGCAGTCGAAACGTCGCGATATACATCTCAAAATGACTAAATCGTGTGACAAACAATAATACACTTATGTGATAACATTTTAGGTGACATTTTGTGTTTAAAATCTTGTGGTTGTTTTGGTTCATTAACAGAATATCTACCATTTGGTCTGAACTGGAGATATTTGCTTTAAGAAAATAGGGAAAAAATATTTCGGCGATGTTTTATAGAATCGATGTGCCAAAGTATAAGGTTCTGAGTAGCCCTTACAATCGCACACTAATCAGGCCGCCGTTTAAGGTTCATCAGATTGTTATTCAGTTACGTAGTTTGGTAATAGACAGCATTTGACGATGTGGGTAACTGAAACTTTTTGCTTAGGACACTGTAGGAACAAATGCCTTGGGCGATGCTCTATAGATTGAACCGATGTTATGAATTGTAATCAGGTAAAAACTACATCTACAGAGAAAGTGAAATTGAAATTAATTTGTGTCATTATTTTTAGACACTGGAAAAAAAGAGTATTTTTCTGTAATCCTTCTCCTCACTGCCCCGTTATATGATTTAAAAATAAACTTAAGGCAGATATAACCCAGATTGCCGTCATCGTCATCATTGCTTAGTTCCCTAAAAAAAAAAGCGCCACACCAATACCGAGTAAATAGCAGCCATTGTGTTGGCGAGCCCTATAATAAGTTATATAAAAACATGGTAACCTTTTATTTTTTTGAAAGAAAAGGACAATTTTGTTTTATTTTGAGACTCATTTTATGTTAAGAAACTCGACAATGTGTTATAACAATTTACGACAGCTCCGAATATTGCAAAATACACCAAAGTATTAATATTACTACAATTTCAATACGGATGGCTTTGTTATAATTCATAATCCCTACGAGGCACGAGAAGTCTAGAAATTTAATGATATAAAAAATCTGTTGCAACTCTTGTAAATGTTATGTAATTAGGTCTTTTACATGTATGTATCTGCCTTATCCTTAAGATGGACAACTTTATTGTATATGTTTTTACTACAAAACCAATAGAACCAAGGGTGATCTCCCCTGAAAAGCTCTTACAAGCTTGCTGAGATCATCCTGCTACTAAATAAGTACTTGTAGATTCAATTGATGGAAGTAAGAACAGTGGCAAAAGTAAATAAAGTGAAGTGGAGTGAAAATGGCAGTTATCACAAATCACGACAGCTGTTGTTAAAATTCTTGATAGTTATTAAAATTCACTACATTATTACAATTCGCGGCCGTATATATTGGTTTAAAAAAATCAACGTCTTCTCGGTGGTCACAGTAGCAAGCAAAGCCTCTCTAAAAGAAGCCGCTCAGCACGCTCAGGATTCTGACACAACTTCTTTCACCAGTGAGAAGTTGAACGCGGAGAAAGTTTATGATCAGTGTTTTGCTCCGAAGCGGAGTAACCTTTATGATCATATTTACAGTATTACTGAACAAGGACCGGTTTCTGAAACGTATTAAGCAGGCTGCCCAGGATACGCAAAACGACCAAACCTCGCAGAAGGGATTGCTCAGCAAGAACGGCCAAGAACTTGCTTTAAAAATGCCGGCTGTACTGACTCCGTCGCTACCAAAGAAGAGACTTTTCTACATAAGACAAATTTAAATTTTTTTAAAAAAGTTTTTACTTTTTGTTTTTATCTGGTCTTTGCTGTGGCGAAACGAGGATCACTTAGAACCTAAACCATCTGTTTTTTTTCCCGGCCAGATAATAGTAAGCCGCTGCTTTCTTTGTGATAGCTATATGAGTAGCTGTATGTTCTTGCTCCATGTACATTCAGCGCATGCGTGTTTGGCCATGTCGTATAGAAGAATGACGTGTCGTTAGTTTTTGAAATGAGTCATCGACATTGTTCAGCGGCTAAGCATTAACCGCGAAATAACCTCAATTGAAAGATTCTAAACATTTGGTAGCCTGCGAATACAGCCGCCTCTCATTCGCTCCCGCTACTGCGTGTGAAACGCGAAGAGAGACTCTCTTCGCGTTTCGCACGTAGTAGCGGGAGCAAATGAGAGGCGGCTGTATTCGCAGGCTAAACATTTGGGGTTTTTAGACTTATACATTTCAGAGAGGACTTGTTCCATTTTTTTGGTTTATTATTATTATAATTATTATTATTATTATTATTATTATTATTAATATTATTATTATTATTGTTATTACTGGAGAGCCAATTATTTTAATTTCCATCTTATATATTGTTTATGGTCGCGGCCTACTCGCGGCCTGCTCGCAGCTTTTAAATACTGTGACACGAAACACAGCTATGTTCATGTTTATAATTTTGTTTAAATACAAGAAAGATCCTCGCAGTTAGTACGCAACTAAAGCAGCTTAAGCGATTACAATGTCAATGTGTGGCATATGCGCAGTGAAATTGTGCATATGCCACATATCCGCACTCGGATTTCCTTTTTCCGAGTATGCCTGTGTCACTCACCGAACAATACATCATTCTCTTGGATATTAGATTGTTGTAAGTTGAAAAATAAAATTAAGTCCAGTAAAGAGATTAAAATGTTGATGATTTTTAGCCTAGCGTGAGAAACGCCAAACTTCAGGCTGACCAATTCAAATTTTCAAATCAGTTGATAAAACCATTTTTTCGCTTACCCTGCTAATGGCCATGGTTCCACTGATTGTATATTAGTAAATCTACAGAAAATATAACTTATTGACAACACAATACATTACTAACTATCCTTTATTTTTTCCACATGGCACTTACAGTAATATCTAACATCCTATGTTCAAATGTGACGGGCTCATTTTTAAGAATGTACAACTAAACAATGAGAGAGAATAATATAAACAAATGAAGCAAGAAACGAAGAATAATGTCGATTTCTTCGACTAATACCAGGCGTGGTTACCCTTGAACATAACCAGGGTGTTATATTGACTAACCAGGCCTCTTGTTCATAAAGGGAGGAAAACGTAAGGGGAACGGTGTTTGGTGATCGCACATAATGCGTCCGAATTTTTCGTCAGGTTCGCTTCTTAGTATTTGCATGAATTTTCTTTCGTAGTTTGTGACATATTTCCTTCATTGTGTTTGCTGTACTTGATTCAGCTCCTTCAGCAGTAAAGCTTGAAGGAATGGTTGTGGTTTTTCCCCGAATTCCCCCCCCCCCCCCCCCAAAAAAAAAGTGAATAAATAGATAAAATAAAATAAAAAAAAAAAGCTTGAGGGGATTATACCTGTACAAGAAATGAGAAGGCTACAGACAGGTTAACCCGTCAATCTTCTAAGGTGAAACAACAAATCCACATTTCGATTCATTTACTATTTATCTAATGCTTAGTGTCATTGCTAGTTTTTGTAAGTTCGTACTCAAGTCTTTCTTTAATCGCGAGGTTGTAAAGTTTCTCCAAGCATTCTACCGAGGCTCTATGCTGAGAAAAAGTATTTGGGTAAAGTGTGCATTGCCCTGAGTAACGAAATGAGTAGTGACGCACAGGTTTCACACCACCCATTTTTTCTACCAGCAGGCCAATGTAAACATCTTCCAGTTTGAAAGGCTTCTTGCTGATATCAAACATTTCCACTAACTTGTGGACCATGTCTGATGATAACACATACGCTGGACCATTGCAGAAGCCCGGATACGTAGTTCTGTTGTACTCTTCCACAGATACTCCATACTTTCCTCTTCGAAAAGGTCGGCCGTACCGGCACGCTCCCGTGTAAAGTTTTGTTTTAGGTGTATCAGGCTTTCGTAGATATTCCATCAGCAAATAAGGATTAATAAATACATCATCATCCGCCTTGAGTAGGTACTGAAAATCGCAGTATTTTGATGCCCATTCCAGACCCATCTGCGTCTTTAAGGTAAGATTATGATAATGCTCTTTTTGAGCTCCTCGTATTAGATCTCTGTGCATCATTCCCTCAGCTTCCAAGTATTCATTTTGTACGCTGTCATGTGGAGTCTGACCGAGAAGAAACACTGTCTTCCATCTCGTCTTCATGGATGGATCTGGTGCCCATGTTTTGCGAATGACTGATCTTCTATCAAATGAAGCAGGCCTGGTAAACACCATAATCAATAGAAATACCTTTTGTGTGCATCGTTCTCGTGATATTAAATATGTCTTATGTGGAAGCGCTTGTTCTTTGTTTGTTGACGGAGTCAGGGCTTCCACTTTTAAAGCCAGGGAATTATTGTTTTTGTTGAGCAATCCGTTCTGTGAGACTTTCTGGTCTTGCAGATGCTTGACAGCTGTCAGATACGGGTCCTTGCTCACCAATGCTTTCAAAATGATGGTAAACAAAATCCCGCTTAGCAGCAAAAGACTGATAATAAACTTTCTCCGCTTTACAGTCCTCGTTGGTGTGATAAATTGTGTCAGACTCCTTAAGGACATCTTTGAGGGAGGCTTTGATAGGTTCACTTTCAGAAGAGCTGAAAAGAGAGTAACGAAAGAATAAGTTGATTTCATTGTATTTAATTCCTGTTTCCGGCAGATATTAAAGTATATTATTTTAAAGAACTAACATACTTCTCAGAGTAATCACCTCCGAAAATACCAACACCTAGAAAGTAAGGATGAAATTTAATGCTTCAGGATTAACAATTATAATAATTATAATAACAATAATAATAATAATAATAATAATAATAATTACAAACCTCTATATCGATATATTCGGTAGCGCTTCACAATATTGTTAAAATAGAATTATGTTTAGAGCAACTAAGAACGCAAGAAACTATTAAAAACTACAAGCCCATTCAATCAAAGGCTGCGATTACCTTGTCAATAAACTAGTTAAAAAACAACACATGACTAAAAATCTATTTAAAGGCTAAATTAAACGAGGTCCTCAACACGACCATTTAACGATTTCAAAGTTACTCCATTCCCTACTAGTGGTATAGCAAGCTGTGTACTCGTACGAGACAAATTAATAAAAAGCAATCTTTGCTCAGTATTGTGGAAAGCGTGTGTCAAAATATACAGGCTAATAAATCTTTATACAAATGTAACGATCGTAAAAGGGAAACTAACGTACCAGTCGTAAACATTTGGGACGTTTGTAGCGCCCAGAACACTGAAATTACAACATGCTAAAATAAAAATCCAGAACAGAGTAGCTCTTATCCGATATTCCCTTTGATGTTTACAGAAAAGAGGGAATCCCAAACAAGCAAACAAGTACGTATTGCAAGTAGACTTTCTCAAAGTCCGTTTTCGTTGAGTCCATGCAGTCATAAGAAAAACACCAGTCCCTTCGCGCGTGCTCTCACAGCTCTTCACCTTAAGAAGTCGACTTGTGGCAAGTCGTATATTTCAACTAACGATGTACGGCCGTACGTATACAGAAGTATTGTAGTAGATTAGAGAGCCATACTATTCTCCATTGGAAAATTACCCGTCAGTCTTACTTACTCTGCCACAAACTGAACTAAAAATACGTTTGAAATCAGCCTGGTTTACAAACAAACTCTGAGCACTGATTGCACCGATACGGAATTTAAATATATATATTTTTTTAAATAACCATTTATTTGCAAAAACACATTACTTACATTACTTACATTACGGGCTAAATACATCACTAGACAATACAGTATTCTACGAACAATACAGTGCTCACTGGTTACTTACACTTGTCTACTAACAATACAAGACTCTAATTACAATTCAACACATATCAGACAGTAAAATGGCTTTCGCTCCTTACAATTACGGCTACTTACAATATATACTAACTTACGACTAAATTTAAACTACCTAATTACATCCAATCGTTACTTCACATTATGTACAGCAACATAGCTTACCGCCTACTTACTAATCTTCGTTATTAACTTATTGGATTTTAATTGATCATTTGGGACTGGAGGGCGTTCTTCAATGGGCTCCATTTCTTTTTAAAAGAATTTAGGGTATTATTATCTAAAGCGATTTGCTTTTCAATTTTCATGGAGTTCACGAGCAATTGTTTATATAGTTGCACCTTGGGTATGGTGTTTCTCAGTTTACAGTTGTATATATAATGTCTGGCAATAAGAAGTGAGTGATGTAAAAGTAGATGTGAGACATCGTTAATTAAGCCTAGACAGAGAGTGGGAGAGAGAGAAATGTCTTTCAAATCTTGAAGGTGTTCGGATATCCATTCAAATAAACTTTTCCAGAATGCCTGAGTATGTTTGCAGTGCCAAAACAGGTGAACCAGAGTTTCAGTAGTTTCACCACAAAAGGAACAAGTGTCGACTTGTTTTATACCTATCTTGCAAAGAAAGTCGTTTGTAGTAATTCGTCTATGAAGAAACTTAAACTGGAATACTCTAAGCTTTGTTTCTCTTGTACAGAGGAATGGTAAATAATAAGTTTTTTTCCAGTTAATGATCGAATCTTAAACTATACTCCCTTCAGAAAGCCATTTTTCTTCACTCCGCAAAGGTGTGGAAGCCGTCTATAAAATTCTTTGGAAATATTTGAATGAGACAGAAGAATCGCTATATCATTTGAAAGAGAGTTGTGTAAGACTGGTGAGCATCCGATATTACTTTAAAGTACTCAAGATAATTAGTTTTAATATTATATTTATCTATGAATGCATTATAGCTTAAGAAAGTCTGATCTTTGTTAAGTAGATCTTTAACTTCTTTTACCCCTGCCTTAAACCAGGCTTTGTAAAAGAAAGGTCGGTTCTCTATTCTGATTAGTGAGTTATGCCATAAAAACATAGAGTCAAAATCAAGGTTTTTCTCTCTGTAATTTAAATTGGTCCAGTGTTCGATAATTTCCCTCAAAAAAGGATCCTTTATGTTAAGCTGTAAAACGTCTTGCGGTTTAAGGTTACTTAAAAACACTGCTTTGCCTCCACGCTTCTGGAGGTAGTAATCAACGAAAAGCTTCCATTTCCCCTGATTATCATTATTTAAGTAACCTTGTATCCACTTCATTTTCAGAGATTCGTTAAAACTTTGAACATCCATCATCTTGAGACCCCCTTTATCGTAGTCATTAATCATTTCCACTCTTTTAATTTTATCCCCTTTTTTATCCCAGAGAAAATCATACAACAAAGAATTAATTTCTTTAAGTGCACCTTGATGCGTTGGGAGAGAGGATAGAACATGCACAATTTGCGATACTGCCAGAGATTTAATGATCGTAATTTTACCTAGAAGAGTCAACCTTCTTGCAGACCAGCTATTTAGGATGTTTTTCATTCTCTCGATTTTTTCGGAAAAATTATCGTAAAAAGCGTTTTTCTCTACAGTCGAAAACCAGACTCCCAAGGCGTAAACCTTTCTCTCAGCCCATGTTATAGGTTTGTTAGAGAGTAATGCTGCATTCGAATTTTTCGATGATCCGATCCAGAGGGCCTCCGTTTTATCGTAGTTAACTTTCAAGCCGGATATCAAAGCAAATGCGTCAAGTAAGTATAGAGTTCTAGAAAAGGAGGATTGTGAGCCATCTAAAATCACTGTCGTATCATCTGCGTATTGCGAGAGTTTGCACTCAGTGCCCCGGATCGTGATTCCACGAATTTCATTATCCTTCCTTACTGTGCTACCCAATATTTCTGCACATAAAATATACAAATAAGGGGAAAGAGGGCAGCCCTGTCTCACACCGCGACTTAACGTAAAGAAATCGGAGGACCATCCGTTGTTTTGGATACAACTGCTAATATCAGTGTAAAATAATTTTACCCATGCAATCAAGGATGTTCCAAAGTTATAGTATTTTAGAGTTTTCTCAATAAAGCTCCATTCTACACTATCGAAGGCCTTCTCGAAGTCGACAAATAATAGAAGGCCAGGGATTTGTTCTGTATCTGTAATTTATTATACTATCGAGAAGTCTGATGTTCTCTCCAATAAATCTGTTTTTTAAAAAGCCGGTCTGATCGTTGTTGATTTTCTTTGGTAGGACTTTACGTACTCGATTAGCAATGGATTTGGCTGCTATTTTGCAATCACAATTAAGAAGTGTAATTGGTCTCCAGTTCTTTAAGAAATGAGCAGGTTTGTTCTTTTTTTGGTATGAGGGTGATTAATCCTCTCCTTTGAGTAATTGATAGAAGGCCGTTTGCATATGCACAATTTAGTGCGTTTAGAAGATAATGATGTATGTCTTTCCAGAAAACCTTGTAAAATTCGGCTGGGAGGCCGTCACTTCCAGGGCTTTTGTTTGCTTCCATTGATTTCAGGCTTTCTAAGCATTCAGCTTCGGTCAATAGACCTTCGCATTCTTTTTGTTCGTGCGCCTCTAGCAACAGGGTATTTCCTTCTGGGAAAAAGATGTCCTCAAGCTCTGCAATTAACTTGTGGATTGCAGGAAGAATACAGTGATTGGTAGAAGGATTTTGCCTCTTTTAATATCTCAGTGTCCGTCTTAATGGTACTATTGTCATCTAGCTGAAGGTTTTTAATGGTTTTTTTTTTATTAAAATGTCTTTTTTCCAAATTCAGAAAATATTTTGTGTTTTTTTCTCCTTCATTATACCAGCGAGACTTGGATCTTATAATTGTTCCACGGGTTTTATATTTAGATATTTCTTCTTTCTGGAGAATCTTAATAGCTAATTCGTTAGAAATGTTAGTTTTGTCTGTTTCCGAGAGATTGTTTTCTTCCAGTTTCTTTTGAAGGGATAATATATCGGTTTCTAAGCTTGACTCCTGTGTTTTCATTTTGGTTTTCTTTTTCTTTGCGTAGTGAAGGGCGCTTGATCGAATTTGCATTTTCATAGTGTCCGAAAGGAGAACGGCGTCAACCTCTGTGTCATTTTTGTAATCATTCGCCACATCATTGATTGTTTCCTTGATTAAGTCAATATACTCGCTATCTAACAAGAAGGAGGTATTCAGTTTCCAGAAACCTGGTCCCCTAGGATTTTTCTTATTTGCGAGATGTAGTGTTATTAGAGAATGGTCAGTTTTATAGCCAGGTAGAATGTCCGCTTTTGTAATTTGTACTTAAACTGGAACTGGTCAAAAAGAAGTCTAGACGACAGTGCACATCGGGTTTCCTCCTTCTCCAGGTGAATCGTTTGACATCTGGATTAAGGGCACGCCAGATATCTACTAAATCTAACAGGCTAGCAATGTACCGAGCTTTTCTTAACGAATTTTTATGAGTGGTCGGGTTTCCCCGAGATTTGTCTTTTTCAACTTCCAGGACCAAGTTATAAGGCACCTCCAAGGACTATCTCTTCGCAGTCGAAAGAGAGAAGCTGATTGAGCACACTTTGGCGCATAAACATTTACTAAGGTCAAGGTCTTATCCTCTGTTTTGATGTCTATTATGACAAATCTTCCCTCTGGATCAGAGAATTGTTTCAGAATTTTATGTAATAATAATAATAATAATAATAATAATAATAATAATAACAATAATAATAATAATAATAATAATAATAATAATAATTATAATTTATTATTTATATAGCGCGCGAATCATAAACAGATGCTCTCGCGCGCTTTACAATAACGATATCCTAAATAAATACAATTTAAAATTACAATGGCAAGGTCAATGGCTAAAATACAATTCTCAATAAAGGTCAAAGGCTTGTCGAAATAAATGAGTTTTCAACCTATCCTTAAAAGATTGAACACTTTGAGCGCAGCGAACTGCGTTTGGTAAATTGTTCCAGAGCGCTGGTGCGGCTACGGTAAAGCTACGATCACCCAGCGTACGCAGAGTCTTGATTCTGGGCGGTTGAAGGAGGACTTCGCCGGACGACCTAAGACTATATCTAGATACTGTCTTTAGGGTGATAAGTTCGCTAAGATACGCTGGAGCAAAATTCAAAATTATTATTAAAAAGTATACAAGTTCCGGCACTAGCACTTGAATAGCTGCTAAAAACAGCTGAGAAGCCCCATTCTGAAGTCCACAAGACCTCTTTCTCTTTAGTACAATGAACTTCTTGAAGAAAATAGATTGCGTAGTTTTTTAACTTAAGCCAGCGAAAGGTCTCACGCCTTTTCATGGTATTCGACAGCCCTCGCACATTTAAGGAACAGATCACTAAATCCTCGGCGTAGGTGTTGATTGTAATGAGGTGTGGATGAAGACTATTGGTAAGATTTTCAAAGCGGTAAAGATATGCGTGACCGCTAACACCTTGCATAACGAAGCATTATTTTTGGACGTAACAAGAAAAATGCATTTGGAGAAGCCAAAATAAAATACGTACGTAAACAGAACACGAAAATACACACAACAAACTACATAAAATTCATCCTGGGTTGTGAAGTACACAAAATGCAGTAAATAGGACCGGAAAGACAGACTTACATTAACGTACACGTAAACCAACAAAAAGGCGTTCGCTATTAGACTAAGGTCTTTTGATGATAGAGCCATGTAGCTCGATCACTTCAAAATCAATAGCGCGAGGCCCAATAAAAACTCAACTTTTGCAATGCGCGCCGTTCCTATAAGGCGATCTGGTTTTGGCTGAAAAGCGCGTCACCGCCCGCAAAAACAAATATTACATCTATAATATGGCGTATGTATTATTGGAAAAAGAAAAAGGAATAAATATATATATACGTATATTGTATTAACGGGGAGGAAGTATATCCATTTCTCCAGAAATTATATCAGTTGTACATATTTATGTATATATATTTCCGAAATGATCATAATTACCTCTAAATATCTAGTGTTTTTCCTACTGGCCAAAGCTTACCTCGAATATACAATTTGTCTGGTTGTGCCTTACTAAAGGTAGCAGGGATTCTATTTTCTCTGGCCTTTCTGAATGTGTCCATTTGATTCTTCCTTCTTTGTACGATTTCATGTGGGAGGTCTTGATACATCTTATAAGCTGTCCCCCGGAGTCGTCTTCCTAAAGACAGGATTTTCTCGCAGTCTTTAAATCTTAGGAATCGCGCGAGAATTGGTCTTGACTCATCGGTTTTTTTCCTTCCCAGTCGATGAACTCTTTGTATTTCTACTGTATGGGCGTCTCGGAATCCCAGGTCAGTCTCAAGGAAAGTGCGAAGCCTTTGCTCTGTGTCTTCGTCGTCGTTGTCGTCTTCGCTGATATTTTCAAATTTTATATTTTCGCGTCTTTAGTACGCCTCCACGTAAAGGTTCTTAGTCTCTACATCTTTAATGTTGTTGTCGAGATGGTTGATTTGTCGTTCAAGCTCGTTTAGCTTCTCTTCGAGGTTTTCGCGTTGCCTTTTAAGATCGTCCAGCGATGTTTTGTACTTTTCTTGACTGAAGCTCAGGCTTTCTTTCAAGTCGCTAATGTCGGCTGTAGCTGATTGTTGAAAGCTCTCCAGTGATTGCGTTCTCGCTTCCAGTTTTACGAGGGTATCCTGAATTTTGTTCACCGATTTCTCGATTGAATCGAGTTTTCCAAGTTTTTGGAGTATCACTTGGAGCTTTTGTTGTACATCTTCTACCATACTTGCGGCCGCCATGAATTCGTCGTCACCTTCGTTGACTTGCTGAGTATCAATTGAAGAATTCGGCGAACCTCTAGGCTATTTTGCGTCCGGAGATTCCTCTGCAGATGAGTTAGAGGATCTATTTCTTCGTTTAGTTAAGATGTTTTGGAAGAAATCCCCCATTAAATTTTACATAAAAGGAAAATCTTGGCGGACGGCTCGGCCATGCTGCTTACTCCTCCGCCGCGCGCATTTAAATATTTAAGGATTTGAATCATTATACAAAAAAGTAAATGGTGAATGTGACAGCACATAATATCATAATATCATAATATTTTGAGTGGTGCGAATCTTTTTATTTATTTATTGTTAATATTCGAGATTTCACCGGTTCTACTTATTTTTAAGAGTGAATGTCAGTAAAAATCGGAGAAAATTCAAAAAATGTGGCTACGTCAATTGATGTTTATTCAAATTTGATTGGTGTTCGTGCCAAAGTGCTGCTAGATCCTAAAGATTTAAAACGTTAAGCCTAAAAATCAATGACTGAACTGTCTTTTGTTAAAATATCAGAGGATTTGAGCCACTACCGGTCAGCGTTTTTCCTCGCTGAGTTTGGAATATTTTAGACTTTTGCGTGATTTAGAAGAAGTGCGGTCTACTTCATCCGTGCTCAGTTTGCTCACAAACGAGCAGAGATGAAAATAATTGCTCTGTTTTGACTTACGAAGAATCCGACTGTATTAAATTATCCTTAGGAAAGATTCACTGCTATGTAAACCTCTGTGTAGCGAGAAGCTGAAAAGCCTAAAATTTCGAGTTCTCGCGAGGTGAAATCCGAGCTTCCGGTAGGGTGACCGTTTTTCGTGGTTTTCTGCCGTCATATGGAATATTTAAAAAAATAACTTTATATCCTTCAGTTTCTTACCTAGGCCTTCAAACTGACAAAGCATGAGCGAAATTGATTTTTTGACCGTGACTACGATTTCTTTGATTTTTACTGACAATCACTCTTAAACAGTTCAAGTTTCAATTTTGGCAGTGAGCGTCGAGTAAGTACAAAAAGGTAATGTGAAACGTGACAGGACAATATATTATACATAAGTAATAATAATATTTCGAGTGACGTATTTTATTGAAATTGCTTGGATTTCACTAAGACAACTCCATTTAATTTAATAAGTTCGCAACCATGGCTACGGAGATAATCCCTTATGACTGCCCCTTGTGTACGTTGATAACAAAAGAATAATATATCTCAGTTGCCTCTCAGTAATGGTACAAGATTATTCTATTTGTTATAAAGCCATAGTTTGCACTGAGAATTTAAGCTGAAAAATATGTTACTTGACCTAAAACACCTCAAGAAATATATGATCCAGTAAATTCACTTTGCACTGCATTTCTTGGTTTCTTTTTTAATAAATGTAACAACGTAATCAAAACGCAAATAGATTTACATTCAAGTCGTCAAACAATGTTAGAATTTGCGTCAAAAGGTATTACATATGATTTTGTGGTGTACTAAAAGTTTATTCAAAAATCCAACAAGAAAAAAGAAGCAAAAGAGACAGGTATCGAGAGCTTATCTAGGCAGGCCAGACTTACAACAAGGTTGTCCTCGCTCCTGTGGCGTCACTGCGAGGCATCAACAGCAGACTTAGACGTCAAAGACAAACGTGGCCTCGTTTGTCTTGTGTTTATGCTTAGTATCATGTCACGTTCCCCCTAGCGAGGATGTCATCAGAAGAATCATTCTTTTCTGGTGTTTTTTAGTACCTATGGTCATGCTATGTCATTATCGTTTGTGGTTAGCGATTTCGGACCAAACAAACGTGCTTGCTAGTCCGGCACTGGAAAACTGACTGTTGAAGAGTTTGTGATCTTCATATCTCTACTAACTAGTGGCTGGCGAAAGCGCCTTTTAATCCATGGCGCCATATATTTAGAATTTTCATCAATTCAATTTTCTTTGGGGCTCCTAATGGAGAACGCAGTTTAGTTTAGGCGCGCGCTAATCTCAAACCGCGCCATAACTCTTTTCTAACTGAAGTACAAATATTGACTTTGATTGATTCTGAAACATTCAGATGCACAAGTTTAGGACATCCAGGAACAACATTAAGCGAATCCTCTATCCCACACTGACAAAAAAAACAGATATGAAAAGTACTTATATCGCACTCAAAAGGAATACAGCCAGGGCTCTGCAGTCAAACGTTTTAGGTTAAGTGAGGACTTACCATTGTGTGCGTTGAGGTAAATGGCCGACTCTGTTGAATGAATTAAATGTAACAATTTATCAAGCCCGATAGTGGCTATAGAAAACCACACATAAGAGAATCCGTTCCTGCGTGGTTTGCCGTCTTCAACTGCTGTCTAACTTTTTTCTTTTTAGAATATTCAAATTAGGGGCCTCAAGACATCCTGTCATTCTCCCTTACCACGGTAATTTAAAATTTAATGTAGGCCCGGTCACCAAGCCAAATGAAACTTCTGGAAATAGCACCTTAAAATTGGTAAAAAGGCCAACTATGAAAGTCTTGTCTGTTAATAAAATAGCGAATATATAATTCTTTATAATGGTTTGCCCGTGTTCATACAAACGTCCAGCAAATAATTGTGAATTTACAGCACTATTTCTTCGCTATTTCAAAAGACAAGACTATCAAACTTGGCCGGTTTACTAATTTTAAGCTGCATTTTTCAGCAGTGTCAATTGTTTGGGGTTATCTGGCCTACATAATTTGTTTTTTAAATTACCATTCACGCGTCGTGTATAAATTTACATGTGCAGGTTGTAATGCCGTTTACATCGGGGAAACATCCCGACACTTCTCGGTACTCGTGCGCGAGCGTTTGAAAAGGGATAGGACCACTCATGTCTTCCAGTATATTGACCCAATCTGAGGAATGTCGTAGAAATTGTTCCGAGACTTGCTTTTCAGTGCTGGATACGACACCCAATCGCTATCAGTTGTTAGTATAAATCTACTAGCGTTCTACTACGAATGCCGTTCTCTGATTGGCTACGCTACCCGCTATCTATTCTGTGAAGGATAGTGAGTGGCGGTTGTCATCAAAATTTAGCCCGCTTCTTCGCGTTTTCGAAGCGTCTGTGAGGAGGGTTTGGATAATTTAGTTGTTAAATTTTGAACAACTTGTAGATTTTTACTAAAAAAAATTAGATTATTCGCTCTCGATTTCTATGCGTGATAGCTGATTCGGGCGCTATCACGCGATAGAAATCTCGAGCTCATAATGTAATTGTTAATTATTATTATTATTATTATTATTATTATTATTATTATTATTATTATTATTATATTATTATTATTATTATTATTATTATTATTATTATTATTATTATTATTATTATTATTATTATTATTATTATTAAAAGAAGCTGCTCATATCCGCCTTTAAAGCCCTAGTCTAAATAAGTAGTTAAAACACGCTGAACTGACACTAATGTTTTAGTTTGATTTTGATTATTTTTCATTTCTTTTTGTATTTTTTTTCGTTAGTTTTATTCTTGGTTTTACTTATTCGGTGTTTGTTTATGCTGCAGGCGCGCGTGCTTACCTAGTATTCGAAGTGTAACGATCAAATTTATTCCTACTTACAATCTACAATCTCTACAATCAATTTTATAAATTCTACTTATTCCCATTTTTGTAACTACACAGAAGTAGTGGCCAACACGAAAGCCTTGCTCCTTTGGCCACTATGCACTTCTTTCCTAGAAGGTAAAACCACTTAAATATAATGCTCTGCGTGTTTATTTTCTTACCATAAAAATATATTGTATTTCGAATAAGTGTGAATAAAAATTGAATTGAATTTAATTTAATTACTAACGACATTGTAGCATTTACGTATTTCAAACTTGTAACTTCAACATTATTTTAAATTTAAATTCACATTGTAAAGAACACATCGATGGTCGATCGAAACATGTCTTGCAAACTCAAAAATGTTGTCAATTTTCTCCGTGATAAAGGTCTATTGTCCATTATATAACATTGCCAAGCAAAGAAGAAAACAGCAGTTACCGCATGGAATTCATCCTCGGAGACCCAGGGGCAGTTAGTCGGGTGGTAGGGACGAAAATCCCTTCCACCCGACTAACTACCCCTGGGTCTCCGACGAACAAAACTGATTGCAGGGCTGACACTACGACAAAGGGCTTATTTGTTTGGGCCTGGTTTATTTACACATAAAGTGACGTCTGGCACGTGCACGCTACTACAAGAGATCCAGCAACGAAACGTATTGAGAAACAGTTTATTTTCAGTCGTGTGGTCCCCTGCATTCAAACGTAAAACACGCCTATATGAAACAGTAGGCAAAGGCACTGAAACAGGTACCATGGTTACCATGCGTGTATGCTTTCCTACACAACAGTATGGATCCACATGAAACTGTTCTTTATGGCCCTTCAACATCAAACCAGGTATGCTATTATTCTGTTTCAAATACATGGATCTTTACTATTGTGTAGAATGCTGCAAACAGCCTTTCCTGCCTTACCTAGTCTTACCTGTATCTGGGGGCATGCACCTTGTGAAGGTCATTAACCCCTCCACCTCTCTCTTAAAAAATCGTGTCTACACCCCTGTGAGTAAAATATAAAATGAGATTCAAATATCTTTTTTAGATCGAGAAATGGTGGAAGGAGTTGCATGAGAGAATGGAAAAATATTTTAAAGTTTATTTGAGTTGGCTGAAAGACCAACGCCATTACAAACAACACGTATCATTGTTAAACATTAAACATCAAACACTGTAAGCTTAGCTTGCACCTAGTTGCCTTTTAAAAACCTGATTACAGGGCATATATTTTACAGTGCTGCTGAGCTGATAGCAGAAGTAGACACAGGTAGTCCAAATTTATCAAGCTGTTCCGGTTGAGTCTTCATAGAATCAAGAAACCACATTCTGAGCCGAGTAGGGAACCATGCTAAGTCAGTGACAATCTCTCTTATAATGCGCAACTGGTTCATACCCAGGTTCATCTCGGTTCGTTGTGCAACAGAACAGAATTTAGAACAGCGTCAATTTCTGTTCTACTGCTTCAATTTCTGTCCCGCTGTGCTTTCGATGTTTAAATTCCGTTCTGTTGATTCAATTTCGGTTCTGATTTCCTAAATTCTATTCTGTTTGATCAATTTCTATTCTACTGTCTTCAGAAAAAAAATTGATAAAACGTAATGAAATTGGAAGGTTCTCCATAACAGAATTTGCAACAGAATTTTAACGGAGATGACCCCTCATAAATAAGCACCAGGAACAAAGTGATGTCTCGCGCTCGGATTTCTAGATCACACCATCTCGCGCTCGGATTTCTGAAGCACCACGTTTGAAAAACTAGTTAAAGTCTCGGCCTCGGATTTTAAAGGAGAGTCTCGGCGAGCCTCGAATTTTTCCACTATACCCCCTCTGGAAATATGTCCCTTAGGTCACCCCCCTCCCCACTGAAAACTTACTCAAATTGACTCACCCCCCCCCCCTGGAAAATCAAATCCCTTCCGTGGGGGGGGGGGATATGGATATTTTTTGGAACTACACATTCTGTTTACGGTTATCCAGCCCTTAAAGTAAAATTGCTTATTTTTTTATCTGGTCATATAGGGCAAAGAAATCATTCCACCAGTATTAAAAGTCTTGTATTAGGTGAGGGACTGGGAACATCCACCCCAAACACAAATTTGAAGATAGGAGGCAGCCACAAACAGCTGCATAACATTTGAATCCTCAAAACCAAAAAGGAAATGGTCACGCCTCCCCCAAGGACATACCCCAAGTTTGCCTTCCTTGTTTGATTCCTCCTTTACCCAAATACCTCAAATGTTTGTGAGGCTAACTCAAGTCTAAGTGGAAATGTGTTGCCAAGGCTGTCAAACCCTGACCCTGTTTATGAAAAAAATATTTGCACTTCTCTTACCCTGTTTATGACATGAATTAATTTTTCGAAAAAGAAAAAATTATAAATTTTTTACATTGGTAATCCGCTTTAACAATTTGTTTATAGTCAGAGAAAAATAGTTGCATTCCTTCCCCCCCCCCCCCCCACCACCCACCCTTCATGGGGAACAAACGCGTGAAGAGCCCTAAGAGCGTCTCCGCCATTCACGGCATCATCGTCACTATTACATTTCAAAGACCATTCCAAACTGTTATAAATTAAAGCCACTTTTTAGTTAAACCCATGTCTGATAATTTAAATGTAAAGTATAACTCTCGAACTGTGAGGCGGCTTGAACTCGCGTTGTTTTCCTTTGAAAGAAAATAAACATATGTTTATCTTTGAGTTCTGTTCGCTTATGAATCTCGGTATGTATATAATAAATAAGTTATTTCACGGTTAGTTCGCTTGTACGATTTGTATTCACTCGTTGTGTAAAACAAACTCACTCGCTGCGCTTGTGAATAAAAATCGTGCGCGCTCACCAACCGTAATATAATCTATAAATCTATATCCAGGGAGTAGCCTCTCCGCCTGCCATGTCCGACACGACCCTTGGGTCACACTAATAAAGTGAGACTAGGGCCACCGTCAATCCGGCTGAACAAGATGGCGTGGTCTACAGGATTACCTGCCAATGCGCAAAGTCTACATCGGGGAAATAGGGAGATCTATGCGGGAGGGGATCAAAGAGCACAGCAGGGATATACGACTCACCCGTACCAAGAACTCCGCCGTTTCTGAACACGCTCAAATGAGACCTGTCACTATCCGATTTGGAAAGAGCTAAGGTTTCTTAATCGAGACCCTGCTCGGCAATCCACACAACCATCAACATCATCATCATCCTCATCATCATCATCATCTTTATTTACACAGGAAACCGTATCATTGCATGAAATAATCTTCCCTGGAGCCGTGTGAAAAAAAGTACACTGTTTAGACGCAGATGAAATACTTTGGCGCCAGCTGCTTCAAAATTACTGTTTGTAACTGACGATAAAATATTAGCTAATATTGTGATTTTGTTTGGATCCTTCATCTGATATCAACGTCTAAGTGCTATGAACCTTGTCTTGAGATGACCAGTAAAGTTAAGGTCCTAACCTTTAATTATCACACGCAAAAAAAAAAAAAAAATCGAAAGCAATGAACCTGAGAGCCAGAGGTGAGTACCGGGTGGGGAGAAGCACCACTATATAGGGGGTTACAAACTGAAGGTAAGTGAGGGGGTGGGTCATATATAGTACAGACCTGTTTTTGAAAAAGTTGGAATGTCAAAGGGTAAGGGATTGAACCTCCCAGCGGAGCTTCCTCTGTGTGTAATTGAGTTTCTCTCCCAAAAGAAAGATTAAGCATGGTCAAGCCTGCGGCTACGATCTACTTCCTTTTTACTGAGTGCCTTCCTTACATATATCAGGTTACACCTGAATACGTCAAGCGTTGCCATGCAAACTACACAGCACTGTCTCTTAGTTTTCACCAACCTTTATTGAGTGCCTTCCTTACATATATCAGGTTACACCTGAATACGTCAAGCGTTGCCATGCAAACTACACAGCACTGTTTCTTAGTTTTCACCAACCTTGCCATCCAGCTGTGTCAATTAATTTAAATATCAGGTTCAACTTGACATGTAATCCATTTTAATATTTATTTTCTTTGCAAGCTTGTAATACCTGTTAATATAACAAAATAGAAAATCTAACTTGAGTGATGCTCAAAGTGATCTACAAAAAATAACGAGAGTGAGAAATGCCATTTAAAGCCAAAAAAAGAACAGTTTGGTTGTTTTGTATCGTTAAATATTCATGAAGCTTCGTTGTACTGGTCTGTTGTTGTTTAGATGTACCAAGCATACACATCGACGCAAGTGGTACCAGTGTTGTCATTTTCTGCACAGCCTACCAAGTCCTGCCCATACCAGATCTGCAACTCTTGGCCACGTGACAAAAACAAGGGGTTTGAAAGATTGCGAAAGACCAACTGTGGGGATTTAATGCCAATCCCTCCAAGACTGTAAAAGTGCGGCTTCTGGCAACCAGCAGGTGCACCATTATAACGAAATCCTTCCAAGTCTTCCGTCGGTGGCAAAAGGACTTCTTTGCGGGCGTTTGTAATCATTGTCATCAGCTTACTGGAATAACCTGAATGCGTGCAGGTCCAATAGGAATCGCCATCAATCGGGTTGCAGTGTATCGACCCATTTTTATGAACAAGCTTCATGGTATTGACATGGCCAGTCTTGGTGATGTAGAAAGCACCGTAAGTATCATTTCTGCCTCCAAAGCAAACAGGATCTTCGTTGATCTTCTGCCAGTTGTCTAAAAGTGAAAATACTACATCAACCTCTATTATCCCAAGCGGACAGGTATACCTTAGTTTTGCATTCTACAGGTATGAGTCGTGTTTTATTTGCTCATTCATTGCTATTTTATACTTTGAAAAAAGCTGAAAAGCAAGCACCACCATAACAAAGTTCTGCTAAAAACGTTTTATTTCAAACAGCAAATCTTATTATCATTCGATACATTTTTTCTTCATTTTCATTGGCCGAGAGCTAATCACGCGGCCTACGAATAACTGCTTACAAATAATGCTCTGCTCATGCGCAATACTGTCCAACAATGAGGCCCTGTTAGGGGGGTCTGAATAATCCATAATCCTGGGTAACTTTTGGAAATAATCCGTACCCCAATTTTGTAAAATAAAAATCTAACACAATCTATATATACTTTAAATCCCAAATTGCAAACTTATGTCACATGAATAGCCATACAATCAAGGATAAAACGTCTTGGGACAAATGTTACAAAGTCCTACTAATTTTAGTGTGGCTGACCAATGAAGACATGTTTTTTGTTTAAAGCCCATCTTACTAACTCCACCTCTCCCCTCAATATAATGTTGAAATCTTCAAGACATTTTATTACACAGGCTCACCATTGTGATGAGGTGGGGTCGGGAAAGGGACGCTGTGGCGTGCCTAGGGAAACATCGTAATTGCAAATTTATCCCAACCCTTTTGTAGTTGATTGTAGGTACTGTGTGTCAGGTATTCACAGGGTTGCATTTTCATACCCCTGATGAAACGTAGGGGTGGTTACTTAGGCGGTGACCTTTCAATGCATGTGTTCATGAAAGTGTTATGACCTATAATATACAGGCATCGCGGGCTCGGATTTTTGACCAAGAGACCTCACTGGAGATAAGCATGTGTCTTTCTTTTTATAGCTTTTATGACCTTTTAAGGACGGTGCCTACTATTGTTACTGCGCATACGTTCTGCGCATCTCGAGATACTCGGGTTTCCTATGGGTGGTGCCTGCTAATACAGGAATATTTTTGCGCGGTTTAAAACTATGTGGAGAAAGCAGAACTTAGCAAACGCTTTTGGTATCTCGAAAGAAAATTGGGGGTAACCATGTATTTTTCAGAGATAATTAAGCTTCAATTTAGGAAAAAATCCCATACATTGCTTCATATTTTGGCGCTTTTTAGAGATATTATTGCTTAATTATCTCTGAAAAATGCGTGGTTACCCCCACTTTTCGTTTTGGATTCCAATAGGCCTTCCTAAGATCTGCTTTTCCCGCATAGTCGCAAACCGCGCAAAAATACTTCGATATTAGTAGGCACCGTCCTTAATACAATTTTATGTAAAAATAGTCGCTTCGATAATGACCGATAATATTCCATTATCATTAAATTTAGTGGCCAATAATCCGTAATCTTAACACCCTAACAGGGCTTCAACAATGTTTTGCTGCAAATTATATTCTGCGCATGTGTAATTGAAACCACGCTCTTGTGTGAAAATGGCAGATCGCTTCCCTGAGTTAGGTAGAGCAGTGAGAATACTCAAAAAGCAGAAAAAGTTGCCCCCACTCGTCTCATCGAAAGACAAGTTGGCAATTGTCCAGAGGAAATTTTATGCTGAGGCCAGAAAAAAAAATCGTTGATCGAATGATAAAACAATGATTAAACTTTGTTATCGAAAAATATCGTGGTTTGTCACTGTCTAGAAGATCAGTTACTTTACTCAGCCTTTGGCTTCGGCAAATAACTGATCGGCTTACAACTGACAAACCACGATACTTTGCTCAACCTCGTCCAATAATTGTCAAATATTTTAATCTGCCTACCAAGTGGGCAGAAGTACACTGTTTAAAGTTGGCGGACAAATTGGAACCTGTCTTCGGAAAAAAGTACAGTAAACTATGCCTGGTCAAACTTGAATAAATAGTGGGGCTAGGGCTTGGAATTATTCTCCTAAGATTTCCATCGTTCTCCCCGATATACCATATGTGACTAAAGCTTGACATTTACAGGCAACTGAAGCTGTCTCTGCAAAATGACCTGTCGTGTGTATCGACCAAATATAGGTAGCCTATCCCGAGTACAAAGCCATGTTAATTTCCTGCAAGCAGTCTTCTTGTGCATCTTCAGTTTGAAGATGATGGGTACCAAAGGCAAGCTCCCAAGGCACCCCTTGAGAAAACGGGTTAAAACATTCGAGATTCAGTGTCGGAAAACTTTTGAAAAAATGCTGTACCTTCACATTTAGCCAGGATTACCTGACTGCCATTTCCATCTGAGTAAATCCAGTGCTCGTTTTTAGCCATTTCGTCTCCTTCACTTGCCATAATTTCACTACATGATTCGGCAGCAAGGTCTTTAATAGAGCCTAACGGTGCTGAACGATAAGAGAAGAAAACGATCAAAAATCATTATCTTCAATAACAACAGTGATGGACTCAGGAAGTTGAAATGTATCTTTATCGTACTGCGGAATTATAGTAATTTAACTATCCAGCATATAGAAAAAAAAGGGTTTTTAAGAGAGAGATGTATAGGTACTTAAATATACCGTGGTCTACTGCCAAAACGTCATAATCGAAACACTCACTGACTATAGCTCGCGATCTACCCTTGAAAAGCATAATTTTAAGCATCAGATATTTTCAGCTCAGTAAATTAGAGCTAACAAATCCGATTATGATATTCTTAGAACCTAATGGGGGATTATACTACATACGCTGGAGAAGATAGTCTCGATAGTCTATGAAACTGTTGCTTGATGGAGACTACAGATTAATTATCAATCATCTCACGCTAACCATAAGGGCACGGTGCCCTTATATACCTTTTAATAGGAAATCACTTGCAAACTCATTGACAAGTTACTTGGAATCTAGAAAATTACCTCGGTCAAATGCACGCCTCATGTAGAATCTGTGCCTATCAGGCATGAAGTCTTCTGGTCTGGCTTCTTTTGTTCTGGAATTCAGCTCGCAGATATTTCTGCCAATGATGACGTTATAGCTCTGGCATCTAATCTCTCGCTCGCATCTGAGATAACACTCAGTCGGAAATCCAGCCTGAACCGTTTTAAACGTGTGGCCTTTAAGGAACATTCCATACACGGAGTATTCTTTTTCATGGCATTGGTCAGCGGCTCCATCAGGAACAATCCCAGACATAAGAAACGAAAATGACAACCAAATTCGTGGATTCATGTCAGCCTAATATGAGAAAAAATCATGCCAATACCGTTAAAAAATACAAATATTTCGTTGTATAAAAGCTTTTATTTTCCTAAATTGAAAGGTGTAATTAGAGATTAAGTGACTTAACAATATTGTCATGAACTTCTATGGGACTTTTTTTCTTTTCTTTGCTTTTTCGCATGATTAATAAAAAGGTCATACCACTGGCTCATCATGAATCGTAACTTTTCACTCCCCTCCCCTTGAAGCTGGTGTTTTTCGCGTGCCCACTGCCTCCAACCGTTCCATTAAACGAGCTAACATGCCTAAAAGATAAATGAACTGTGTTTCCTCAATTTTCTTAAATGAGCGTTGAAGCCGAGCCAGACCTCCTGGGAACCGTCTAATGCGTCTTCATTTGGAAGCAAACATGTTTTTCTATCGTATTCGTCCAAAGGGGATTTTTTTTTTTTTTTTTTTTGGAAAAGCCTTCTAAACTGAAGAAGGTTGAAAACGCATCTTTTTCTGCGAGATATGTGTAATTAGAGAATTAGGAAAACGTTTATGACTTTTCAAATAAAAACGAAAGGCGAGTATTTGTCAGAAAAAGGTAGGCATTTGCTAGAGTTTCATCGTAGACGATATGTGAATCTCCGTAGGATGGCATTATCCTGGAAATTATAGAAAATAAAAGTTTTTGGAAACGATGTTGTGATTAAAACATTCTCTGTTCTATTTTGTATGGATAAGGTAATAACAATACTTAAAGCTGGATCACTTTCTCTGACGTTCATATTAAAATAATATTCGAAGCTGCTTAAGTTCCTTTCGTGCACTCTGCGAAAGTCTCTCTTGATAAATAATTTAAAGTTTTGGCAAATCTATCAGGATAATCCAGTTTATTAAGTTGTACGTGTTTTGAAACCTTGGTAAAACACAATATCAAGTCCTTCCTACTGTTTTTCATTCTCAGCAACTGTTTAGGACATCCTTTTTTCATGCTAATTCGCTTTTGGTCAGTCTGTTAGCTTCAAAGTTTATAATCTAACGTTCAATTAAAGGTCCATACAACGAACGAAGTGGATTGCGACCAAATGTCTTGTGGTTTAACGAAAACCAGTGCAAGTCTTCAATTGCTTTTCAATAATAAACATCATAACAGATGAACACACATCTTTGCTTACTCTACGAAAAAAGAAACAAGGTGTCTTCTCTAGGCTTGGATAAAATGCTGTCATATTTTTTATTTTAATTACCAAACGCCCAACGCACGTATGTAAATAGTACATTTTTTTTACTTTCTTACGAAGGGAACTTAAGCAATGAGGGCGGCGACGGTAACGACCAAGCTGCAATACAATAGGATTTATTAGGAAAACTAGCACTCTGGACCGTTTTAAACGAGTAAAAATAATCACGAAGTAACCCAAGTAAAATTAATTATTATTATTATTATTATTATCTTTTTTTTTGTGTGTGTGTCGTTCCAGTTGTCGTTGACGTCGTCGCTATATAGTTCATTGGCATGTCCAAAATTTCGAACTTTGAAGGAGAACGTTAGATCAAGACGATGAATTTATCTTTCACTTTCTGGACTTAAAAACCGTTGCTACTAATTATGTTCCTGTATCAGTTAATTCGTTCCTGTATTTCTTAATTCGCTCAAGTTGTACAAGTTGAACGAATTGAAATATTCGCAAAATAGATAACACAACAAAGTGAATATTTTCTAATGGACTTTTTCGTTGTCGTTACCGACGAGCTTTCGTTTGTTCACTATTTGTTTGACATCACCAAAAGTAACAAATGTTTCGTAACAACTCTGATGCTACAAGAATAAAACCTCTCTTTCCAAAAATGTTATGAACCTTTAACAGCTATCATGTAAAAGGGATCAAAACACTGTTGTCAAACAGATTTTGAATCCTTTAACAGTTCTTATACCTTAAAAATGAGAACATTCTCACTAAATAGATGATGACCCCTTTTATAGTTGTAAGGCTACAGAAAAGAAAACATTCTTACCAAATACGGTAGAAGGCCCTTAACGTTTGAGTTTGTTGTAGATGCTGGAAGAATTATACAGTGAGCAAACTGTAATGCTTACACCTGCACCGTGTTTTGTCTTACAAAATGTTACTTTTAAACATGTTATATTTTCAGTTCATCGGTGTCAAAGCCAACAGTGGCACTCTTATAGTTTCTCCAAGTCCGACTGTAATCAGGTCAATGCTTTTATTTATTAAAATTAGTTTACCAATAAGAAAATTCCACGAAAGACGTTCAAAAGAAATTATATAGACTGACTTTTATGTAAGACGTGGCATGCATTTATTCTGTGAGGTTTTTGTAGAGTCTTGAGTAGTGAAGAGAAATTACCATTAAATACAGGAAGATATACAGTGACCAAAATGTAATGCCTGCACCTACAACGTGTTTTGTATGTTATTTTTAGTTTATCGGCGTCAAAGCAAACAGTGGCACTCTTATAGTTTCTCCAAATCCGACTGTAAACAGTACAATGCTTTTACTGATTAAAATTAGTTCATTAAATATTTGTTACTTAAAGTGATAAAGAAGAAAATTCCACGAAAGACTTTTAAAAGATATTGTAGAGACTGACTTTTATGTAAGACGTGGCAAGCATTCCTTCTCTTATTTTACGTCTTAGCAATATTATCCCACGTCATAACTGACGGATCAGATAATTGACTCTCAGTAAACCCTAGGAATGTCGTACAAAACTTTAGCCCTAGCAACTCAATGTTTGTAGCGGCACAACAGTTGCGGCACATAGCTCTGTTTTTATTTTGTTTGTTTTTTATAGTAACTGTTGGTTTACATGTTACAGTTTCATTCATGTGGGCCTTCTCCTGATCGTCTCAATTCGACTTCTTATGTTTTCATAATTTTTATTATTATCCAGCCTTCGATGGTCACCTTCCCATAATATTTGAAGTGTTACATTTTCCTTATAAAAAAAACAAGAGGTGGGTTGCCGCCCATCCTTTTTTGTGAACCAACTTTGAGGTGTTTACGAAATAGAATGAAACGCTCTTTGGAGTGTTTGATATAGCCTCTCAAATTGCCTTCGATGTTAGGAGGAGGCATCCTAATCGGTTGAAATATTTGCGGTTGCGTGAGCGTCCTCTGTAGCCAAAGGATAAAGTAATTCGGCTGGTTCTGATCCTTGACCAATCGTGTACCATTTTGGCGAAATTATGAATTGTTTTGTACCGCGCACATGCTGGTACTTAGTTTAAACTGTAAACAAAAATATGGCCCACAGTTTATGAATTGTTGGAAGATTTTTTGTTTTAAGAACTTATGAAGCTCCTGTTACGCATAGGTTTATTTTTCCTTGTCTTAACGAGTAGAAATGCGCCCTGGCACAAGCGTACGCCACTCACCAAACTCTTCTTAAAATGATAAGGTCAAAGAATTACCAAGAAAGGAAAACAGCTTTACGTTAAGTGAAAAATGATCGTGAATGTTCCTGTATAATTCCTTCATATTTTCCAAGTTAAACGGCTTGGAAAAAAATAGATCACATGACGTGAATACTTATTTTTAACGGACCTTTTTGATGGCGTTACCGTCGTGCTTTCGTTTCTCCCTATTTGTTCGAGATCATTAAAAGTAACAAACGTTTCTTAACAATTCTTATCCTACAAGAATAAAACCTTTCTTTCCAAATACGTTATGAATCCTTTAACAGTTGTCATGTGAAAGAGATGAAAACACTGTTGTCAAAAAGATTATCAATCCTTCAACAGTTCTTATACCTTAAAAATGAGAACATTTTCACTAAATAGATGATGACCCCTTTGTAGTTGTAAGGCTACAGAAAAGAAAACATTCTTACCAAATACGGTAGAAGGCCCTTAACGTTTGAGTTTGTTGTAGATGCTGGAAGATATACAGTGAGCAAAATGTTATGCTTACACCTGCACCGTGTTTTGTCTTACAAAATGTTTTAAACATGTTATATTTTCAGTTCATCGGCGTCAAAGCCAACAGTGGCACTCTTATAGTTTCTCCAAGTCCGACTGTAAACAGGTCAATGCTTTTATTTATTAAAATTAGTTCACTAATAAGAAAATTCCACGAAAGACGTTCAAAAGGAATTATATAGACTGACTTTTATGTAAGACGTGGCATGCATTTATTCTGTGAGGTTTTTGTAGAGTCTTGAGTAGTGAAGAGAAATTACCATTAAATACAGGAAGATATACAGTGACCAAAATGTAATGCCTGCACCTACAACCTGTTTTGTATGTTGTTTTTAGTTTATCGGCGTCAAAGCCAACAGTGACACTCTTATAGTTTCTCCAAATCCGACTGTAAACAGTACAATGCTTTTACTGATTAAAATTAGTTCATTAAATATTTGTTACTTAAAGTGATAAAGAAGAAAATTCCACGAAAGACTTTTAAAAGATATTGTAGAGACTGACTTTTATGTAAGACGTGGCAAGCATTCCTTCTCTTATTTTACGTCTAAGCAATATTATCCCACGTCATAACTGACGGATCCAGATAATTGACTCTGAGTAAACTCTAGGAATGTTGTACCGAACTTTAGCCCTAGCAACTCAATGTTTTTAGCGGCACAACAGTTACGGCACATAGCTCTGTTTTTTGTTTTGTTTGTTTCGATTTTTTTTAACTTTATCAATAAGCATGTTAATAGTAACTGCTGGTTTATATCTTGCAGTCTCATTCATGTGGGCCTTCTCCTGATCGTCTCAATTCGGCTTTTTATGTTTTCATAATTTTTAATATTATCCAGCCTTTGATGGTCACCTTCCCATAATATTTGAAGGGTTATGTTTTCCTTAAAAAAACCAAGAGGTGGGTTGCGGCCCAGCCTTTTTTGTGAACCAACTTTGAAGTGTTTACAAAGTCGGATGAAACGCTCTTTGGAGTGTTTGATATAGCCTCTCAAATTGCCTTCGATGTTAGGAGGAGGCATCCTAATCGGTTGAAATATTTGCGGTTGCGTGAGCGTCCTCTGTAGCCAAAGGATAAAGTAATTCGGCTGGTTCTGATCCTTGACCGATCGTGTACCATTTCGGCGAAATTTTGAATTGTTTTGTACCGCGCACATGCTGGTACTTAGTTTAAACTGTATATAAAAATATGGCCCACAGTTTATGAATTGTTGGAAGATTTTTTGCTTCAAGAACTCATGAAGCTCCTGTTACGCATAAGTTTATTTTTCCTTGTCTTAACGAGAAGAAATGCGCCCTGGCACAAGCGTACGCCACTCACCAAACTCTTCTTAAAATGATAAGGTCAAAGAATTACCAAGAAAGGAAAACAGCTTTACGTTGGGCGAAAAATGATCGTCGATGTTCTTCAATATAATTCCTTCATATTTTGCAAGTTAAACGGTTTGCAAAAAAATTGATCACAAGACGGGAATACTTATTTCTAACGGACCTTTTTGATGGCGTTACCGTCGTGCTATCGTTTCTCCCTATTTGTTCGAGATCATTAAAAGTAACAAACGTTTCCTAACAATTCTAATGCTGCAAGAATAAAACCTTTCTTTCCAAATACGTTATGAATCCTTTAACAGTTGTTTTGTAAAAAGGGGTGAAAAGACTGTTGTCAAACAGATTATGAATCCTTTAACAGTCTTTATATCTTAAAAATGAGAACATTCTCACTAAAAAGATGATGAACACTTTGTAGTTCTAAGGCTACAGAAAAGAAAACATTCTTACCAAATACCGTAGAAGGCCCTTAACGTGTGAGGTTTTTGTAGAGTCTTGAGTAGTGAAGAGAAATTACCATCAAATACAGGAAGATATACAGTGACCAAAATGTTATGCCTGCACCTGCACCGTGTTTTGTATGTTGTTTTTAGTTTATCGGCGTCAAAGCCAACAGTGGCACTCTTATAGTTTCTCCAAATCCGACTGTAAACAGTACAATGCTTTTACTGATTAAAATTAGTTCATTAAATATTTGTTACTTAAAGTGATAAAGAAGAAAATTCCACGAGAGACTTTTAAAAGAAATTGTAGAGACTGACTTTTATATAAAACGTGGCAAGCATTCCTTCTCTTATTTTATGTCTTAGCAATATTATCCCACGTCATAACTGACGGATCAGATAATTGACTCTGAGTAAACCCTAGGAATGTTGTACCGAACTTTAGCCCTAGCAACTCAATGTTTGTAGCGGCACAACAGTTACGGCACATAGCTCTGTTTTTGTTTTGTTTGTTTTTTATTTTATCAATAAGCATGTTAACAGTAACTATTGGTTTTTTATCTTACAGTTTCATTCATGTGGGCCTTCTCCTGATCGTCTCAATTCGTTTTCTTATGTTTTCATAATATTTATTACTATGCAGCCTTCGAGGGTCACCTTCCCATAATTTTTGAAGTGTTACATTTTCCTTAAAAAAACCAAGAGGTGGGTCGCGGCCCAGCCTTTTTTGTGAACCAACTTTGAGGTGTTTACAAAATCGGATAAAACGCTCTTTGGAGTGTTTGATATAGCCTCTCAAATTGCCTTCGATGTCAGGAGGAGGCATCCCAATCGGTTGAAATTTTTTCGGTTGCGTGAGCGGCCTCTGTAGCCAAAGGGTAAAGTAATTCGGCTGGTTCTGATCCTTGATCAGTCGTGTACCATTTCGGCGAAATTTTGAATTGTTTTGTGCCGCACACATGCTGGTACTTAGTTTAAACTGTAAACAAAAATATGGCCCACAGTTTAGGAATTGTTGGAAGATTTTTTGCTTCAAGAACTCATGAAGCTCATTTTATGCATAGGTTTATTTTCCCTAGTCTTAACGAGTAGAAATGCGCCCTGGCACAAGCGTACGCCACTCACCAAACTCTTCTTAAAATGATAAGGTCAAAGAATTACCAAGAAAGGGAAACAGCTTTACGTTGGGCGAAAAATGATCGTAGATATTCCTCAGTATAATTCCTTCATATTTTGCAAGTTTAACGGTTTGCAAAAAAAATTGATCACATGACAGGAATACTTATTTCTAACGGATCTTTTTGATGGCGTTACCGTCGTGCTATCGTTTCTCCCTATTTGTTCGAGATCATTAAAAGTAACAAACGTTTCTTAATAATTCTAATGCTTCAAGAATACGAAACCTTTCTTTCCAAATACGTTATGAATCCTTTAACAGTTGTCATGTAAAAGGGATGAAAACACTGTTGTCAAAAAGATTATCAATCCTTCAACAGTCCTTATACCTTAAAAGTGAGAACATTTTCACTAAATAGATGATGACCCCTTTGTAGTTGTAAGGCTACAGAAAAGAAAACATTCTTACCAAATACGGTAGAAGGCCCTTAACGTTTGAGTTTGTTGTAGATGCTGGAAGATATACAGTGAGCAAAATGTTATGCTTACACCTGCACCGTGTTTTGTCTTACAAAATGTTTTAAACATGTAATATTTTCAGTTCATCGGTGTCAAAGCCAACAGTGGCACTCTTATAGTTTCTCCAAGTCCGACTGTAATCAGGTCAATGCTTTTATTTATTAAAATTAGTTCACTAATAAGAAAATTCCACAAAAGACGTTTAAAAGAAATTGGTATAGACTGACTTTTATGTAAGACGTGGCATGCATTTATTCTGTGAGGTTTTTGTAGAGTCTTGAGTAGTGAAGAGAAATTACCATCAAATACAGGAAGATATACAGTGACCAAAATGTTATGCCTGCACCTGCAACGTGTTTTGTATGTTGTTTTTAGTTTATCGGCGTCAAAGCCAACAGTGGCACTCTTATAGTTTCTCCAAATCCGACTGTAAACAGTACAATGCTTTTACTGATTAAAATTAGTTTATTAAATATTTGTTACTTAAAGTGATAAAGAAGAAAATTCCACGAAAGACTTTTAAAAGATATTGTAGAGACTGACTTTTATGTAAGACGTGGCAAGCATTCCTTCTCTTATTTTACGTCTAAGCAATATTATCCCACGTCATAACTGACGGATCAGATAATTGACTCTTACCAAACCCTAGGAATGTCGTACAAAACTTTAGCCCTAGCAACTCAATGTTTGTAGCGGCACAACAGTTACGGCACATAGCTCTGTTTTCGTTTTTTAACTTTATCAATAAGCATGTTAATAGTAACTGTTGGTTTACATGTTACAGTTTCATTCATGTGGGCCTTCTCCTGATCGTCTCAATTCGACTTCTTATGTTTTCATAATTTTTATTATTATCCAGCCTTCGATGGTCACCTTCCCATAATATTTGAAGTGTTACATTTTCCTTAAAAAAACCAAGAGGTGGGTTGCGGCCCAGCCTTTTTTGTGTACCAACTTTGAGGTGTTTACGAAATAGGATGAAACGCTCTTTGGAGTGTTTGATATAGCCTCTCAAATTGCCTTCGATGTTAGGAGGAGGCATCCTAATCGGTTGAAATATTTGCGGTTGCGTGAGCGGCCTCTGTAGCCAAAGGATAAAGTAATTCGGCTGGTTCTGATCCTTGACCAATCGTGTACCATTTTGCCGAAATTATGAATTGTTTTGTACCGCGCACATGCTGGTACTTAGTTTAAACTGTAACCAATAGTATGGCACACATTTTGTGAATTGTTGGAAGATTATTTGCTTCAAGAGCTCATGAAGCTTCTGTTTCACATAGGTTTATATTGCCCGGCCTTAACGAGTAGAAATGCGCCCTGGCACAAGCGTACGCAACACACCTCGTCCCCCCCCCCCCCCCCCCCTCCTTAGTCAAAAAAAAATATATTTTCTACTATTAAAACTCAACTGTGTTCAGGCACCAAACTCATCTTAAAGTGGTAAGGTCAGAGAATTACCAAGAAAGGAAAACAGCCTTACGTTGGTTGAAAAATGATAGTAGATGTTCCTGTATAATTCCTTCATATTTTGCAAGTTAAACGATTTGGAAAAAATTGATCACATGACGTGAATACTTATTTCTAACGGACGTTTCCGTTTGCCTTTACGTCGTGCTTTCGTTTCTTCTCTAGTTTTTGAGATCATTAAAAGTGTTAAATGTTTGAGTTAATTGTGACAAAAAAATATTTCTTTGAAAAGGAGATGGGAGTTGTGGCCTTAATGTACATAATGCAGGAGCCCACTTAGTCGATTATGTTGAAGGCTGAGGGCCACTTTGGGCTTGGTCCACATTTGGATTTGAAGACATGAATGGAACCCTTATGGACTTTTGCCATGGCACTGGAAACGTTTGTAGACAGGTTAGTAGCAGTGACACTCATAAATAGAATTTTCCTTGCCTAGAATGATAATGTGTATTTTATGGCTTGATAAAATCTTTGATTTTAGTTTTATTTTTCTTCGTTTTTTGGAATAGTAATGTATGATAATGTGAATGAGTTTATTGAAAACAGAGGAAATTACAATTACACCAAGGATAAAATTGGATTACGACATGCAGATATTTTTCGAACTAATTGAAGATTTTATGAAAGAGGTATAAGCACTTCCTTGATAAAAAATGTTTCTTATTTTTAGCAGGGTAGAACGTTTTGAATTTATATTTTGATAGAAAAAATAATTTTCATTATTTTCGGCACTCTCTTTCTGCAAGGTGATAGACGTTACAAAGTGTATTATATGAAACAAGGTTTCGGATATTTTTTTTTAAATAAATCATTTTGTTGGTGAGCAGATAAGTTGAGAAATCACTGTGGCTTTTATAATTTCACAATTTTATTTGGTCAAAATTGAACAAACCAGGTTTATTTATTTGCTATTATCTTTATCATTTTTACACATTTTTTTAGCTGATATCGATGTTACATGTACAGAGCTGTCTGCAGAATGTGCAGCTTTAATGACACCTGAATCAACCAAGGATTTTGTCACTCGAATGCTCACTACAAAGGGAACGTATAAGTTATGTTCTTTTCTCCAACTTTGATACACGTTTTTAGCCTAATTCATCTGTGGGGAACTGTATAAAACAACTGCATAAAACGGTTAATGGTCAATTTAATGACACAATGGCTACAAAATTGGCCGAGATTAATGAAATTGAAGAAGACTGGAATACATGTAGGCTGCATTTCAGTGTTACTTAAAATCGTAATGCTAGAGAGACATAGTTTTGTTTGTCATAAGGATGTGATTTAGTTGATTAGAAGCAATTCTTCTCGTTTCATAACATGTAAGTGGCAAAAATACAGCTGTAAGCAAAACGGACAAAACTGCTGTGACACCACTCCTTTAACCTGCCCACTGTCATAAGCTGTATTACCTGTTGTTGAGGCAGGCCATTTTCTTCCAACATCTGAGTTCTTGGTACACTAAACATCTAAGTGTTTACAGAGTTCATGTAAAGTACTGTCTGTGTTAATTCATGATTAAAAACCGTACTACCCAGTAAAGAGGTCACAGCAAAAACAATGTGATTTGATGTAAATTATTTTATTGCTGTCCTTCAGTCTGAAGAATCTAAAAGAGGCAAACAAATGCCAGATTGCAGGTGGGACAAAGAAACTGACAGGGTTACCTCGCAGTGTGGCTGATGATGTAGCACAACAGTGTGGGGAAAACATATGCAAAGTGTTTAGGATTGTCATGAAAGGACATGTGTATTTTTTCAAGGAGTACACAAGAATGGTGAAACGCAATGCTTGTGTGGTGTTGCTTTCCAATGGAAAAATAGGGGAAATTAGTTATTTTATATGGGACAAGTAATCAGGAGATGCCTTTTTTGTTTATGAAGAACTAGAACCTGATCTAGAGAGACCATTCTTTTGTGAAAATGCTGGATTTCAGGTGCTGCGAATGAAATCAGAAAGGTAATTATGGGCAACAATCAATTCTTATTAAAAACTGGATCTTTGTATAATGCAATTCCAGGGATTTGATTAGCTAATAGCGGACATGATATATGAGCCATTATACAGGCTGTACCATGCCCAAGAAATAGCGACCATTAAATTGTCTTCTGATTGTTCTTGCAAAGCAAAATTAGTTAGATCTACCAACATTTCTCGATTGCTTTTAATAAAACAATTATTCCACTCACGCTTGTTGGATATGAGATGATTATAGCCAACTCGGCGCTACGCGCCTCGTTTGCTATCTATCATCTTGCATCCAACGCGCGCTCGTGGAATAATTGTGAATTATTATTATTTCACTTTCCTAAGATGGGGAGAAATTAATTTGTCGAAAACCAGGACCTTTTCTTTCTGGTGGTCATGAGTGCCTTCATGATCAAAAACAAGAAAAAACGACTTTTTACTGGATTAACTTGTTAAAATTTTAAATTGTAATTAATCAGCGAGTGCTTTAAAAATGCAGCATACATCTTGAAATCAAATCTGTAGTCCTGCCACTAATAATTATGGTATAGATCTCAAAGGCTCCTTTAATCCTAATCTACTGTTATTTTTAACTTTATTTTCAGAGGTGAACATCGACTGGCGAAAGTTGAGGAAATCAGTGAAAAAGTCTTCTATCTTGAGGGAAATGCTGAAAATCCATGCATTGTACGCTTGCCGAATTTCAATGGAGTCTGTGGATGATTAGCTTCATTCTGGATGGACATTAACTTAAAAATGTAGTTTAGAATTTGCGATTTTGTCTTCACGACACTGGACAGAACTTTTTTTTTAACATTTCGTTTATTACATGTACATTGCATTGCATTTTTCATCAGATCAAGAGCTTTTTTGATTATAAAGTTTAATTTTAAAAGATGAACTGCGGATTCCATAATGAGCATAAAAAGCAATAAAATTAAGGTTCCAATCTCTTATTCTGTCACTAGAACTTGAACATAATAACTGCTGTTAGGTTCTAGTAAATTTAGGGACGGTGCCTAGTTTTGTTACTGCGCATACGTTCTGCGCATCACGAGATCCCCGGGTTTCCTAGGCATGATGCCTACCAATTCAGGGATATTTTTGTACGGTTTAAAACTATGCGGATAAAGCAGAACTTAACGAGTGCTCTTGGATTCCAAAAAGAAAATTTACCATCCATTTTCCAGAGATAATAAAGCTTCAATATGCAGTCATAAACTGCGTAAAACTACGTCAGTATTAGTAGGCAACGTCCTTAAACAAGTGGATAATAATCTTTACTAAACCAAACCATTTAAGTTAAAATAAAAACAGTGGTTTCAAGAATCGCCTACAGTGTATGCTTTGACTGCGTGTTATTCTATTCATCCTCACTGATTGTACTTTTGTATTCAATTGTAGCAGTTAATTTGTTGTGGCTCACGACTGGACATGAAAAGCAACTCATTTTATTTTAAGTTAAATAATCCATTCACGTTAACAATTTACTTTGTTCTCATATATTCCACAGAATTCCCATTCATTGACGCCTCTTATAACAGTTCCCATACATTCTCGTAAATTCCCATAGAAATTCTGTGTCAGTTTAGGAATTGTTAGGAATTCTTAGGAATTCCCGATTAATCCCAATAACATTGTTTGAGATTCCCAATTGTTCGCAGAAATTCATAGCCCTTAGTTTTATACTGACATTTTGAGACAAATTTCACGACCACTTATATTTTGCAGGAACCACCCTCCGAGTGTCCCAAACTCCTAAATTTTTCTTCTAAATTTCACCCTATATCCAAGGAGTATTGGAACTACTCCACCTGGGTCACTTGGGTCACACTAAGTGAGACCAAAGGACACGGCCGTCAATCCGGCTAAACACTGTAGCCGAGATCGTACAGCGGAATGCTTCTGGAGATGACCAAGCTGCTGTTAACTTGGTGGAAGACTGATCAAACGAACAAAATATACAGCTAAATGGCAATAAGTGCAAAGTCGTGGTTATCAATTTGAAGCAGAAAACGCAAGTGTTCGGCCCTCTTAAAGTGGGCGGAAAAGAACTAAGAACTGTGGAAAGTGCTAAGGTTTTAGGTCTCACTCTCTCTAGTGATCTTAAGTCGGAATAAACACATTACTGAGTAAATTGAGAAAGTAAATAAGCGCCTATACGTCCTCGTCCTTTTAAGAAGGGCTGGTGTACCATCTGAGGATGTAATTAACTTTTATTGTGTAACTATAAGACCAGTTTTTGAATACATAGAGCAAGTTTTCCACCATTCATTACCAAGAGTACCTTAGCGAGGATATCGAGAGGGTACAAAAGAGAGCTATGTCCATAATCTGTCCTGGCCTGCTATACCGTGACTGCCTAGCAAGATTTGGTCTGTCCACTCTGCATGAAAGGCGTCAAGAACTATATATGTAGCAAGTTTTTTAATAGTATCTCTAGCCCGTTAAATAGTTTACACAGCATTTTATCCCCTAAGCATGAAGCCAAATACAACACGAGCAGGAAGTGCATTTATAACCTATCACACATTTTCTTTCTATGTTAATGTTGTGTAAATAGTGTGAAATAAATGAACCATGAGCACATGTGCACAGATCATTACAAGCGCACATTCATTCCTGCGATGTGCATCCGTGCTTACAATGCCCTGGAAAAGGAATGAATAACTTGTACATAATGGTTTTCTTATTTTGAACAACGTTAGATATAATATGTATTTCATATTATTATCAATACCCTTAGATTTCATTACTATTATTATGTAAATCCCCTTGATAATTTGTAAATTTTAGCGTACGTTTGAAATAATATCAGCAAATTGTACATTTGCTCAATTCAGCCACTTAGCTGCAATGTAAATTAATCTGATAACCCTATCTATCTAAACAAGATGGCGTGGTCTACAGGATTACCTGCCAATGCGAAAAGTCTGCACCGGGGAAATAGGGAGCTCTATGCAGGAGGGGATCAAAGAGCACGACAGTGATATACAACTCACCCGTACTCAGAACTCCACCGTTTCTGAACATGCTCAAATGAGACCGGCCACTATCCGATTTGGAACAAGCTTATCTTGATCGAGACCCTGCTCGGCAATCACCACAACCATCGACATCATTATCATCATAATCATATTTATTTACACAGGAAACCGTATCATTGCACGAAATAATCTTCCCTGGAGCGGTGTGAAAAAAAGTACACTGTTTAGACACAGATAAAATACTTTGGCGCCAGTTGCTTTAAAACTACTGTTCGTGACTGACAATAAAACATTATGATTTTGTTTGGATCCTTTACCTGACATCAACGTCTACATGCTATGAACCTTGCCTCGAGGTGACCAGTAAAGTTAAGATCCTAACTTTTAATTTTCACACACAAGAAATAGAAAAAAATAGAAAGCAATGAACCTGAGAGGCAGGGATGGATGCCGGGTAGGGAGAAGCACCACTATATAGCGGGTTACACTGAGGGTAAGGGTGGGGGAGATCATATACTGAGTACAGACCTGTTTTTTAAAAAAGTTGGAATGTGAAAGGGTAATGGATTGAACCTCTCAGCGGAGCTTCTGCTGTGTGTAATTGAGTTTCTCTCCCAAAAAGAAAGACTAAACATGGTCAAGCCTGCGGCTACGATCTACTTCCTTTTTATTGAATGCTTTCCTTGTATACATCGGCCTACACCTGAATACGTAAAGCGTTGCCATGTAAAGTACATAGCACTGTCTCTTAGTTTTCACCAACCTTGCTATCCAACTGTGTCGATTAATTTAAATATCAGGTCCAACTAATTACATGTAATCCATTTTAACATTTATTTTCTTTGCAAGCTTGTAATAACTGTACGCATGTTAATATAACAAAATAGAAAATCTAACTCAAGTGATGCTCAAAGTGAACTACAAAAGTTAACGAGAGTGAGTAAAGCCAAAAAAGAACAGTTTGGTAGTTTTGTATTGTTAAATATCCATGCTGCTTCGTTGTACTGGTCTGCTGTTGTTTAGATGTACCAAGCATACACATCAACGCAAGTGGTACCAGTGTTGTCCTCTTCCCAACACTTTACCAAGTCCTGCCCATACCAGATCTGCAACTCCTGGCCACGTGACAAAAACAAGGGGTTTGAAAGATTGCGAAAGACCAACTGTGGGGATATTGATGCCAATCCCTCCGAGACTGTAAAAGTGCGGCTTCTGGCAACTAGCAGGTGCACCATCATAACGATGTCCTTCCAAGTCTTCTGTCGGTGGAAAAAGGACTTCTTTGCGGGCGTTTGTAATCATTGTCATCAGCTTATTGGAATAACCTGAAGACGTGCAGGTCCAATAGGAATCGCCATCAATCGGGTTGCAGTGTATCGACCCATTTTTATGAACAAGCTTCATGGTATTGACATGGCCAGTCTTGGTGATGTAGAAAGCACCGTAAGAATCATTTCTGCTTCCAAAGCAAACAGGATCTGCGTTGATTTTCTGCCAGTTGTCTAAAAGTGAAAAAACTACATCAACCTCTATTATCACAAGCGGACAGGTATACCTTAGTTTTGCATTGTACAGGTATGAGTCGTGTTTTATTTGCTCATTCATTGCTATTTTATACTTTAAAAAAAACTGAAAAGCAAACATCACCAAAACAAAGTTCTGCTAAAAACGTTTTATTTCAATCAGCAAATCTTATTATCATTCGATGCATTTTTTCTTCATTTTCGTTGGCCGAGAGCTAATCGCGCGGCCTACGAATAACTGCTTACAAATAATGGTCTGCTCATGCGCAATACTCTCTAACAGTGAGGACCTACTAGGGGGGTCTGAATAATCCATAATCCTGGGTAACTTTTGGAAATAATCCGTACCCCAATTTTATAAAAAGGAAAAAATTTCCTCTAAAATAAAAATCTAACACAATCTATATACATTAATCCCAAATTGCAATCTTATGTCACATGAATAGACGTACAATCAAGGATAAAACGTCTTGGGACAAATGTTACAAAGTCCTGCTAATTTTAGTGTGGCTGACCAATGAAGCCATGTTTTTCGTTTAAAGCCCATCGTACTGACTCCACCCCTCCCCTCAATATAATGTTGAAATCTTCAAGACATTTTATTACACAGGCTTACCATTGTGAAGGGGTGGGGTCGGGAAAGGGACACTTAGCGTTTGCGCTTACCGTGTTCTGTGGCATGCCTAGGGAAACATCGTAAATGCAAATTTGTCCCAACCATTAATTTTTGTACCTGATTGTAGAGACTGTGTGTCAGGTATTCAAAGGGTTGCGTTCCCATACACCCGATGAAACTTAGATTATAATCCATGATTTTGAAATGCAACACAAATATTCCATTATCGTTAAATTTAGTGGCCAATAATCCGTAATCCTAAAACCCTAACAGGGCCTCAACAATGTTTTGCTGCAAATTATATTCTGCGCATGCGTAATTGAAGGCACGCTCTTGTGTGAAAATGGCAGATCGCTTCCCTGAGTTAGGTAGAACAGTGAGAATACTCAAAAAGCAGAAAAAGTTGCCCTCACTCGTGTCATCGAAAGACAAGTTGGCAATTGTCCAGAGGAAATTTTACGTTGAGGCCAGAAAAAAAAATCGTTGATCGAATGATAAAACAATGATTAAAATTTGTTATCGAAAAATATCGTGGTTTGTCATTGTCTAGAAGATCAGTTACTTTACTCAGCTTTTGGCTTCGGCAAATAACTGATCGGCTTACAACTGACAAACCACGATACTTTGCTCAACCTCGTCCAATAATTGTTAAATATTTTAATCAGCCTACCAAGTGGGCAGAAATACATTGTTTATTTAAGTTGGAGGACAGATAGGAACCTATCTACGGAAAAAGTATAGTAAACTATGCCTGGTCAAACTTGAATAAATAGTAGGGCTAGGGCTTGGAATTATTCTCCTAAGACTTCCATCGTTCTCCCCGATATACCATATGTGACAAAAGCTTGACATTTACAGGCAACTGAAGCTGTTTCTGCAAAATGACCTGTCGTGTGTATCGAACAGATATAGATAGCTTATCCCGAGTACAAAGCCATGTAAAATTCCTGCAAGCAGTCTTCTTCTGCATTTTTGGTTTGAAGATAATGGGCAGCAAAAACAAGGTCCCAAGGCACCCCTTGAGACAACGCGTTAAAAAATCCGCGATTCAGTGTCGGTTAACTTTTCAAAAATACCGTACCTTCACATTTAGCCAAGATTGCCTGCTTGCCATTTCCATCTGAGTAAATCCAGTACTCGTTTTTTGCCATTTCGTCTCCTTCACTCGCCATAATTTCACTACATGATTCCGCAGCAAGGTCTTTGATGGAGCCTAACGGTGCTGAACGATAAGAGAAGAAAACGATCAAAAATCATTATCTTCAATAACAACAGTGATGGACTCAGGAAGTTGAAATGTATCTTTATCGTACTGTGGAATTATAGTAATTGAACTATCCAGCATATAGAAAAAAAAGGGTTTTTAAGATAGATGTATAGGTACTTAAATATACCGTGGTCTACTGCCAAAACGCCATAATCGAAACACTCACTGACTATAGCTCGCGATCTACCCTTGAAAAGCATAATTTTAAGCATCAGATATTTTCAGCTCAGTAAATTAGAGCTAACAGATCCGATTGTGATATTCTTCGAACCTAATGGGGGATTATACTACATACGCTGGAGGTGATAGTCTCGATAGTCTATGAAACTGTTGCTTGATGGAGACTACAGATTAATTATCAATCATCTCACGCTAACCATAAGGGCACGGTGCCCTTATATACCTTTTAATAGGAAATCACTTGCAAACTCATTGACAAGTTACTTGGAATCTAGAAAATTACCTCGGTCAAATGCACGTCTCATGTAGAATCTGTGCCTATCAGGCATGAAGTCTTCTGGTCTGGCTTCTTTTGTTCTGGAGTTCAGCTCGCAGATATTTCTGCCAATGATGACGTTATAGCTCTGGCATCTAATCTCTTGCTCGCATCTGAGATAACACTCAGTCGGAAATCCAGCCTGAACCGTTTTAAACGTGTGGCCTCAAAGGAACATTCCATACACGGAGTATTCTTTTGAATGGCATTGGTCAGCGGCTCCATCAGGAACAATCCCAGACATAAACAACGAAAATGACAACCAAATTCGTGGATTCATGTCAGCCTAATATGAGAAAAAATCATGCCAATACCGTTAAAAAATACAAATATTTCGTTGTATAAAAGCTTTTATTTCCCTAAATTGTAATGTGTAATTAGAGATTAAGTGACTTAACCATATTGTCATGAATTTCTATGGGACTTTTTTTCTTTTCTTTGCTTTTTCGCATGATTAATAAAAAGGTCATACCACTGGCTCATCATGAATCGTAACTTTTCACTCCCCTCCCCTTGAAGCTGATGTTTTTCGCGTGCCCGCTGCCCCCAACCGTTCCATTAAACGAGCTAACATGCCTAAAAGATAAATAAACTGTGTTTCCTCAATTTTCTTAAATGAGAGTTGAAGCCGAGCCAGACCTCTTTGGAACCGTCTAATGCGTCTTCATTTGGAGGCAAACATGTTTTTCTATCGTATCCGTCCAAGGGGGATTTTTTTTTTTTTTTTTTTTTTTTGGAAAAGCCTTCTAAACTGAAGAAGGTTGAAAACGCATCTTTTTCTGCGAGATATGTGTAATTAGAGAATTAGGAAAACGTTTATGACTTTAAGAATTTTCAAATAAAAACGAAAGGCGAGTATTTGACAGAAAAGGTAGGCATTTGCTAGAGTTTCATCGTAGACGATATGTGAATCTCCGTAGGATGGCATTATCCTGGAAATTATAGAAAATAAAAGTTTTTGGAAACGATGTTGTGATTAAAACATTCTCTGCTCTATTTTTTATGGATAATGTAATACCAATACTTAAAGCTGGACCACTTTCTCTGACGTTCATATTAAAATAATATTCGAAGCTGCGTAAGTTCCGTTCGTGCACTCTGCGAAGGTCTTTCTTGATAAATAATTTAAAGTTTTGGCAAATCTATCAGGATAATCCAGTTTATTAAGTTGTACGTGTTTTGAAACCTTGGTAAAACACAATATCAAGTCCTTTCTACTGTTTTTCATTCTCAGCAACTGTTTAGGACATCCTTTTTTCATGCTGATTCGCTTTTGGTCAGTCTGTTAGCTTCAAAGTTTATAATCTAACGTTCAATTAAAGGTCCATACAACGAACGAAGTGGATTGCGACCAAATGTCTTGTGGTTTAACGAAAACCAGTGCAAGTCTTCAATCGCTTTTCAATAATAAACATCATAACAGATGAACACACATCTTTGCTTACTCTACGAAAAAAGAAACAAGGTGTCTTCTCTAGGCTTGGATAAAATGCTGTCATATTGTTTATTTTAATTACCAAACGCCTAACGCACGTATGTAAATAGTACATTTTTTTTTACTTTCTTACGAAGGGAACTTAAGCAATGAGGGCGGCGACGGTAACGACCAAGCTGCAATACAATAGGATTTATTAGGAAAACTAGCACTCTGGACCGTTTTAAACGAGTAAAAATAATCACGAAGTAACCCAAGTAAAATTCATTATTATTATTATTATTATTATTATTATTATTATTATTATTATTATTATTATTATTATTATTATTATTATTATTATTATTATCTTTTTTTTTTTTGGTCTCGTTCCAGTTGTCGTTGACGTCGTCGCTATATATAGTTCCTTGGAATGCCCAAAATTTCGAAATTTGAAGAGAACGTTGGATCAAGACGATGAATTTATCTTTCACTTTCTGCACTTGAATACCGTTGCTACTAATTATGTTCCTGTATTCGTTAATTCGTTCCTGTATTCCTTAATTCGGTCAAGTTGTACAAGTTGAACGAATTGAAATATTCGCAAAATAGGTAACACAACAAAGTGAATATTTTCTGATGGACTTTTTCGTTGTCGTTACCGACGAGCTTTCGTTTGTTCACTATTTGTTCGACATCGCCAAAAGTAACAAATGTTTCGTAACAACTCTGATGCTACGAGAATAAAACCTCTCTTTCCAAAAATGTTATGAATCCTTTAACAGCTATCATGTAAAAGGGATCAAAACACTGTTGTCAAACAGATTTTGAATCCTTTAACAGTTCTTATACCTTAAAAATGAGAACATCCTCACTAAATAGATGATGAGCCCTTTGTAGTTGTAAGGCTACAGAAAAGAAAACATTCTTACCAAATACGGTAGAAGGCCCTTAACGTTTGAGTTTGATGTAGATGCTGGAAGAATTATACAGTGAGCAAAATGTTATGCTTACACCTGCACCGTGTTTTGTCTTACAAAAAGTTACTTTTAAACATGTTATATTTTCAGTTCATCGGTGTCAAAGCCAACAGTGGCACTCTTATAGTTTCTCCAAGTCCGACTGTAATCAGGTAAATGCTTTTATTTATTAAAATTAGTTTACTAATAAGAAAATTCCACGAAAGACGTTCAAAAGAAATTATATAAACTGACTTTTATGTAAGACGTGGCATGCATTTATTCTGTGAGGTTTTTGTAGAGTCTTGAGTAGTGAAGAGAAATTACCATTAAATACAGGAAGATATGCAGTGATCAAAATGTTATGCCTGCACCTGCACCGTGTTTTGTATGTTGTTTTTTGTTCATCGGCGTCAAAGCCAACAGTGACACTCTTATAGTTTCTCCAAATCCGACTGTAAACAGTACAATGCTTTTACTGGTTAAAATTAGTTCATTAAATATTTGTTACTTAAAGTGATAAAGAAGAAAATTCCACGAAAGACTTTTAAAAGAAATTGTAGAGACTAACTTTTATGTAAGACGTGGCAAGCATTCCTTCTCTTATTTTACGTCTTAGCAATATTATTAAAAACTGAATCATTAATTGTATAATGCAATTCGACGGATTTGATTGGCTTAGCGGCCATGGTATATGAGCAATTATACCATGGCCGAGAAATAGCGACCATTAAATTGTCTGCTGGTTATTCTAGCACAGCGAAATCAGTAAGATCTAGCAATATTTCTTGATTGTTTTTAATAAAACAATTATTCCATTTGCGCTTGTTGGATATGAGATGATTATAGCCAACTCGGCGCTACGCGCCTCGTTAGCTATCTATCATCTCATATCCAACGCGCGCTCGTGGAATAATTGTTAATTATCCCACGTCATAACTGACGGATCAGATAATTGACTCTGAGTAAACCCTAGGAATGTCGTACAAAACTTTAGCCCTAGCAACTCAATGTTTGTAGCGGCACAACAGTTGCGGCACATAGCTCTGTTTTTATTTTGTTTGTTTTTTATTTAATCAATAAGCATGTTAATAGTAACTGTTGGTTTATATGTTACAGTCTCATTCATGTGGGCCTTCTCCTGATCGTCTCAATTCGACTTCTTATGTTTTCATAATTTTTATTATTATCCAGCCTTCGATGGTCACCTTCCCATAATATTTGAAGTGTTACATTTTCCTTAAAAAAACCAAGAGGTGGGTTGCGGCCCAGCCTTTTTTGTGAACCAGTTTTGAGGTTTTTACCAAATGGGATGAAACGTTCTTTGGAGTGTTTGACATAGCCTCTCAAATTGCGGTCGATGTTATGAGGAGGCATCCCAATCGGTTGAAATATTTGCGGTTGCGTGAGCGGCCTCTGTAGCCAAAGCCTAAAGTAAATCGGCTGGTTCTGATCCTTGACCAATCGTGTACCATTTTGGCGACATTTTGAATTGTTTTGTACCGCACACATGCTGGTACTTAGTTTAAACTGTAAACAAAAATATGGCCCACAGTTTAGGAATTGTTGGAAGATTTTTTGCTTCAAGAACTCATAAAGCTCCTTTTACGCATAGGTTTATTTTTCCTTGTCTTAACGAGTAGAAATGCGCCCTGGCACAAGCGTACGCCACTCACCAAACTCTTCTTAAAATGATAAGGTTAAAGATTTACCAAGAAAGGAAAACAGCTTTACGTTAGGTGAAAAATGATCGTAGCTGTTCCTGTATAATTCCTTCATATTTTGCAAGTTAAACAGTTTGGAAAAAAATAGACCACATAACGTGAATACTTATTTCTAATGGACCTTTTTGATGGCGTTACCGTCGTGCGTTCGTTTCTCCTTATTTGTTCGAGATCATTAAAAGTAGCAAACGTTTCATAACAATTCTAATGCTACAAGAATAAAACCTTTCTTTCCAAATACGTTATGAATCCTTTAACAGTTGTCATGTAAAAGGGATGAAAGCACTGTTGTCAAACAGATTATGAATCCTTTAACAGTCCTTATACCTTAAAAATGAAAACATTTTCACTAAATAGATGATGAACCCTTTGTAGTTGTAAGGCTACAAAAAAGAAAACATTCTTACCAAATACGGTAGAAGGCCCAGTTAACGTGTGAGGTTTTTGTGGAGTCTTGAGTAGTGAAGAGAAATTACCTTTAAATGCTGGAAGATATACAGTGACCAAAATGTCATGCCTGCACCTGCACCGTGTTTTGTATGTTGTTTTTAGTTCATCGGCGTCAAAGCCAACAGTGACACTCTTATAGTTTCTCCAAATCCGACTGTAAACAGTACAATGCTTTTACTGATTAGAATTAGTTCATTAAATATTTGTTACTTAAAGTGATAAAGAAGAAAATTCCACGAAAGACTTTTAAATGAAATGGTAGAGACTGACTTTTATGTAAGACGTGGCATGCATTCCTTCTCTTATTTTACGTCTTAGCAATATTATCCCACGTAATAACGGACGGATCAGATAATTGACTCTGAGTAAACCCTAGGAATGTCGTACCGAACTTTAGCCCTAGCAACTCAATGTTTGTAGCGGCACAAAAGTTACGGCACATAGCTCTGTTTTTGTTTTGTTTGTTTTTTATTTTAACTTTATCAATAAGAATGTTAATAGTAACTGTTGGTTTATATCTTACAGTTTCATTCACGTGGGCCTTCTCCTGATCGTCTCAATTCGACTTCTTATGTTTTCATAATTTTTATTATTATCCAGCCTTCGATGGTCACCTTCCCATAATATTTGAAGTGTTACATTTTCCTTAGAAAAACCAAGAGGTGAGTTGCGGCCCAGCCTTTTTTGTGAACCAACTTTGAGGTGTTTACGAAATCGGATGAAACGCTCTTTGGAGTGTTTGATATAGCCTTTCAAATTGCGTTCGATGTTATGAGGAGACATCCCAGGAAGGAAAAAATTTAGCGACTTTATGCTAAGTTTTGTTTAGGAAAGAAAACGTGTCTGAAGCATTTTTAAAATATACTGCGTACGCGTGACATAGCATATCATCAAAGTCGGCAAGGAACACTCTTTTTAGGATGACATTTTGTGGTCACACGCTTAAAGAACAACATATAGTCATACTTGTATTGTCGCTCTCGTACACCTCGTTGTTGCGGACACTTGGCGTAACCGTAGATGAATCATTCGATAGAATTTGTCACAAATTGCAAAACGAAAACGCTGATGAAATTGCGCAATGACTGGGAAAGTGTAAGATGTGAAGGCCATGTTGAAGGCAGAATTAAAAACAAAAATTAATACTTTACATGTGCCTATGCTCTTGCGAACTGTCTATGAGCGTTTGTTTGTACGCCTGGCTCAAGTTCAAGAACTCGAATGCAAAACAATAATCTCAAACATATTTTCCTACTTTCAATTGCAGGGAAGCATTGAGAAACCTTTAGACTCTGGTTCACGTCTATCAAGTGACCGTGGGATGATAAAAATTCTCGCATTGAAAATCGCGATAGCGCCAAAGTTCACTTATTGCAAAACGATTAAAAAACAGAAAAGGTCAGAATCATATGTTGGTCTTTCCATGTTTCACTCACTCCACGTTCGCAATCACATGAAGCAGTCAAGAAATGTCTACTGTCCGGTTTTGTTGCATTGCCCCTTCGTGCACAAGACCTCAGCCATGTCAGTATGGCAAGGTTAGTAAAATACATTCTTAATTCAAGAGAAAACAAAGGAAATCACAGTACCGTGAAGGAGGGTTTGGAAATGTGGTCTTTATTAACATAAAACTGAGTTGGTGAACTATTGCTTTGAATTTCTCCAAGAATTATAAGTAGTTTCAGAAGATATGTAAAAATCTCGAAAGATATTTTTATCGCCTCGAAGTTGCCTAAAAAATATTGGCGGCGTTTCGTTTTTCAAGCCACTTCTCGATGTTTGGAAAACGGATGAAACAATCTTCCTCGTACTTGATTTGTTACTTCCGAATAGGTCACTACGTTCTGGTGCCCGGGGGGGGGCTCTCATATGAAAGGGGCGGGGATGCTCGTCGGATTTTTTGAATTAAACCCCTAAAGGAGACCAATCTGGGCGTGGCTCAAGCTCTTTCTGACCCCCAAAAGAGACCATTTTCAAACAAAGACAAACAAAAAATACAGTCACTTTCTGCAAGAAACGAGACCTTCACGACTAAATTTAATGTCGTTTTGCCCATGACATCCTAAGTGAGACCAAAATTTACACCCCTAGAATCCCCGCCCCTGTCATATAAGAGTCCTCCCCCCCCTCCGGTTCTGGTGATCCACCCGACAACGCTTTGTGTCGCATGAGGAGACACAAAAACAATTAAAAATCATCGAGAGATAATGATGACCTCTTGAATCATCATGCAATGCTTCTTCAAATGTATATGTACAGATTAAATTTCTATGTACATTTTGACACAATTTGATACTCCATGATACACTATTCAACATTTGTTCAACACTAATTAATTGATTACATTACATACATTACATACTAGGCTCAATTTCCGCCGCTCCCTCGGATCGAGCGGCTGGTAATCGAGCCTAATTACATACTTAATAATCCTGGGCCGGGTTGTTCGAAAGCTGATTAAGGCTAAACCGCGATTAAAAGTTAATCCAGGTTTTCATCTCGCTCATTAAAAATGATTTTAAAGGCTCATTTTAAGCTTATGGTAAAGAAAAGTCTAAGGCAAAACTTAGGGACAAAAATCTTTTGGACGAATTCTTATGGATTAGTAAACATACTCGAATCAAAGTTCACGTTAACCCAGGATTAGCTTAATTGGGCTTTGAACAACTGGGCCCTGGATTAACGTTGAGCCGTGTGTCATTACATCAATAACACAACATTGCTTTACATTTACACATGGAGGCGTGAAGTCACGACCGTGGAAAAGACGTTCGTATTTTTTTCAAAATTAAATAAAGGTGAGTTGTTGCAATTCTCGGTTAGCAAACACCCACAGAAATGGCTGTTTTTATACCAGAGGACGCATTATCCATCTGAACGAACTTGGGAAAACATTTGTAGTTCGTCTGGTTGTACGTCTCTAGTATAAAGACGGGCACAAGACGCATTATGCGCCTGGACGAACTAAAGACGAACAAAGGTAGATAGTTCCTCCAGAAGTATAATGCGTCCTCTAGTATAAACCCGGCAAATAAATATAATAAATAAACCGGCACTTCGTCGACAGCTTTCAAATTTCAACTTAAAAATTCCCTTTGAGCTCGAAGATTTTCTATTCCTTGATTTGAAATGTTCACAGGTGTAGGCACCAGGCTCTCTCGAGCTCCAGAGCGCGCGCTAGTGTTTAGAGCCCTGGGACTATACACGTTGCCGTGATGAGAAGTGTGTGGTCTTGGCTTGTCAGATTCCGACTTGGCCCCAGGAGTTATTGGTTTTATCGTTGGTGCTTCGTCATCGCTGACGGTAGCTGTTAATTTTTCAGCCGTGGAAACCTCGTTCCTTGTTGATGGAGCACTCAGTGGTCGCCTTTTGCGCACGCTCAGTTCTGAATTCAGAACATCCGTGTTTTGGTTTCGGAGGGCTGTTAGACTGACGTCACACCTCGTTCGGGCAAGAATAACGGCCTGACGAAGAAAGGAAAGACAGTCAATTAAAAGTAGATCAACAAATTCACATCAAGAATCAAGCCTACTGTAATCGAATTAAAGAATTTGAGTGCTATTCTCAGATGACATCAAAAACGTAGCTAGTTTGGTCAAATTCTACCAGTTAATTAAGAAGAAAGAGAGACATTAATTACACTTTATTCGATTAAAGTTAATGGCGGTATCTTTACCTGTAAAGTGCTTTTGGCTGTGCGAACGGAACTTTCCTATTGTAAGAAAAACAAGGAAAAAAAGAACACTTTCTTTTTAGATATAGTAAGGGTAAAGTACTTTTCCAATGTTACCTATCAAACAGCAAGGTGGCTCATTGATACTTAATGTAAGAATGATGTCATTCCCCCCTCCTACACAGGTGACAATGATGACACGAAAATGTTTTCTTAGGAACGTCAGTTCCGCTGTCACTTATTACATTTCTCTAAAATTAACTACCGCATGCCGCTAAACTCATGAACTTATTTGGAAGTAATTTTGAATTTTTCCTTTCAGAGGGTACAGTATCCCTTGACTCATAAATAAAATAACCGTTTGTCTCACGATGTAGTCACTCAAGTTCTATATGGCGACATTTCCACTGTGCCCGCCAATCACAGCTGACCTTCGTGACAATGCAATTTCGGTTTTACGGCAATGCCTTAAGGTTGGTTCTCATATAATCGCTACGATCGTTAGGATGGTTATGATCGCTGCAAAATGCGACTAGCGATCCAAGCGATCATATGAGAATCGCTCTGTTCGGCGATCATAGCGATCTTAATGATCGTAGCGATCACAGCGATCATATGAGAATCGCTCTGTTCGGCGATCATAGCGATCTTAATGATCGTAGCGATCATATGAGAATCGCTCTGTTAGGTGATCATAGCGATCTTAATGATCGTAGCGATCACGATCGCTGACTTAGAAAAATTCGATCGATCGTAGCGATTATATGAGAACCAGCCTTAAGAGCGCTATTCAGCCTTCCTGTTACTTATGAAGCGAGAGGATGATCATTCAACTTCGATAAATGTTATATTCCCCTCTCGGCAAATCAGTAACTGCGTCAGATGGCAGCAATCATCAGACTTTATAAAGAAATCGTACCTGCTCTAGATCTTGTTCTGTTTTCAGTTGGAACAGTTGTTCACATTTCTTGATATAGTGACGCCTGAAAAGAGGATATTAACAGTCAAACATAACTTCTGCGAAAACTATGAAAAAGTTCCAGCAGCAGTGAGGCGACACAAAAATACATCCTCGGAGAGGCGTGGGCAGATAACCGGATTAGGATGAGGAATTTTGCGGGAGAAATTGAGCAAAATATTATCAAATGGGAGTTAAGGAATCTTCGCTCCATCCCGAGTCATCATGCTCCTGAGTCTCGGAGGATGTATGAAAAAGTACCAATTATGGAGTTCATCCGGTAAACCTTGGTGGATACAATGTGACTGGTATACAGTGATACGAATTAAAATGTGTTTTTTGGCAGAAAAATAACCGAAAGCGCATTACCATTAATTACATTAAAAGTCATGCTCATACCGACTGTTAAAAATACAAGTTTGAAATTACATAAAAATGCGCGCAGCCCGCCAGAGAGTGCAGCAAAGCGGTTTCATTTGATGCTCTATGTTTCAATAATTTGGAATCTGAGATCAGATTTGAATCCAGTTTTGAAAGCATTTAGCCTGCGACACACTAGATGATTCTATTCTCCGATCGCGGCGAATTTGATCGACAGCGAAAATCGCTCGCCACCGATTAATGCTGACACACTTGGCGATTTTTTCGCCGATCGCGGCGATGTGGCACTTCAACCTAGTTCCCAGGCTCCATCGAAGAGCGTTTTGAAAACTCGTGTGATAAATTCGCCCAACCTGGGACCAGTTGTTCAAACGCTGGATAACTTTATCCTGTGGATAAGTCACTATCCGACAGTTTCAATCTGTGTAAAAATTTCAGTATTTCCTCTTGTACAAGCGAATATGCACACCCTAACCACAGTTAAGTTTGGGAGTGTACGAAAACCTTGGACAACGTTTAACGTGAAGTATATTTTAGACCCTGAATAGTGCCTTATCCAGCGGATTAAGTTATCCGGCCTTTGAACAACTGGGGCCTGATTGGTTGACTTTACTGGCGATTCGCAGCGATGAGCGAAGAAAATCGCGGGAACGGGCACTCTGGGCGAGTACCGGCGAATTTAATCGCCAATATCTGAAATGCCAAATATCGACGATTTTATACGCCGATCACGGCGATCGGCGATAATCGTAATCGCTGCAGCTAGCGGGCACCCCTGGCGATTTTCGCGGATCGCGGCGATCGGCGTATAAAATCGCGTAGTGTCACCGACTTTACGGAGACAGAAACTAGTAGCTACTAGCCACAGACTATAAAAAGTACACAGTTACGTAAGTCGTGTACACTAAAAGCCAGCCTGGTTAGATCCTCCTAAAAGACAAAACAACACTAGCCAAATGATGGCATAGAAAGCAATTGTACGGAACAGGCTCCAAAGAGCAAACTAATTAAAGTAAAGCATTTTGAGTTCTTTTCAAACAACGGTTTGTGAGTATGACTTAGCTTGTCTTACCTCAAGTCAGTATTGTCTGACATCAGACCCTGCATTCTCATAGAATATCTATTGTCCACTTCCTCCACCTGAAAAAATTAAATAATGAGGGACAAAATTTATTTCTAGCGTTTTTAACGTCCATGGCCAACTTGATACACGTAAAGGAAAGGTAAACTAGCCAATAACTTTCGCTTTTTTTGAAACGAACACGAATAGAAAGCTTTTACGCTAAACCATCTGGCCATAATAAAAGATCACTTATGATGTAAAAATGTCAGGGCCAAAAATTTAGCACCAAAACACGAGCTTTCTGTACTATTTTGGTGCCTTTCTTAAGCGAATACGAAAGAATTTCTGTCACGTGAGCATAATGGTCGTTTAATCGTGACAAACGGTTCTGATAAATCACTGAAGTTCTTATTTGATTCTTATCCACAGTCTTTGCTAAGGAAGCCGGGGTTTTGCAAAGAATATTTTTATGTCATCACGGATTAACAACGACTATGGGTACAGACTTCCATAATTTTATAAGAATATTCTGTAGAGTGATGAGCAAACTGGGAACATCAATTTATGTGAGAGAAATCCATCGTAACTCACTCGAGAAAGGCACCGAAATAGTGCCGTGAGAGCTCGTCTTTGGAGCTACATTTCACCTCCAATAGGTATCAATTTCGTATCTTCTTAGAATAAGGGAGCAAATTTTTTTCTTATCTTATTATTATATGATGGGTGGAGACAGTTTGTGCCGAAGCAAACGATTTGCTGTTTTCCGTTTGGCTGACGTTTTTCACAGGTCATTAGCAAAATACTTCAAAAGCAGTGAATGAAACTCTTGCGGTGTTGTTATGCGCCTCCAAATGGAAAGTCAAATCAGGTTTGGATGTTTTGTTAAATGCAGTGGGCGTTAGCACTTCAACAGCATCACACCATTTGTAAGGTGATTTTCTTACTCTTTTTTCCAAAACCAATTTCATCTAGAGACCACTGTTTTACAGATGTGAAAGACCTTGTAACATACTTGCTCTTAAAAAAAAGGGTCTGACGCCATGAATGGAAAACGGAACATACAACTAAAACAACACAACACTTGACACAAACCTTTTCGGCAAAGTGTTCTTCAAATGCTGCTAATTTTACTTTCTGCAGAAATAAAAACAGTGAAATGAAGACATGAGTTCTTTGGCCATCTGCCACAGACTCCCTTATCATGTAAAGATATCGCGACCAGATTCAGCGAGGTTTCAGTCAGGTCACCCTTAGGCCGCTATTTAGAATTTTCCTTACATTAAATACAGCATTCCAGCAAAATTTCTCAAAAACCTACATGAAGAGTTTAGGTTAATTAATTAATCGAAACAAGACGTTCTACTGGTATTTTTTTTCAACAAGAATAGTGCGAGCACACGAATTTGAGGATCAACCGTTCCAATTGTTTGTATACACTTTTTAGAAACTGGCTTATTTACATTCAATCAAATTTTCTATACATACTTTCGAAAACACTGCAAAATTTGTGGAGACCCTTATTATCCCCTTGAACTCATCCATGGATAAGGAATCACGTGTATTCCGCCGGGCAACACGAAAGGTGTAAACTTGACCCTCAGGTTCAAATTTCCCACCCCACCCAGGTAAAGTTCAAATCCCCAACCCTCTAGAGGGCCTTCCGTGTCAAATACCCTTCTTCCCCGGCTCGGAAGATGGGAAAGATAGGGGAATGCCCGGGGAAGGGGGGAGGGGGGGGGGGGGGTTGAAGGTTCAAATTGATCGTCGCATAAGGGAATACATATAAATGGTGTGTATTGATTGTCGTTGTCGCCGTGATCTTTTATCTGTCGTTTCAGTGCCAAACAAGTCACCACGTTGCCTACGCAAGAACGTTGGCTTGCCAGATGTTTGGCGGTAAATGTACTCCGAAACCTACGGCATTTTCGTATAAGACATGAAAAATGTCATCATTTTTTGGTGCGACGAGTAAAGGAGGGCGATAACTGAATTAGGAAAGGCATCCCTCTCATCCTCCTTGTTTTCAGTTAAAGATATCAAAAATGTAGAAAGAAATACCTTGTCTTCCAGTTCCATCTGTGTCTTTCTAAGAATTTCTGATTTGGTTTTAAGTTTTTCTTCAAGTTCCTGTTTTTTCTGTTTTAACATCTGTGTACACACAAAAAAAGTCACAAATTAAAATCAAAGAAAAGAGTATTGATTTGTGGCAACTATACCCCGCAACCTTTGGTCCGTTCATCAAACCCAAGTGTAAGCTTACAAGAATCGTGCGTCGATAGCAAAAGAGCAAAAGGTATAGTTCACCACTAAATTACATGAGGATATATGAGTCAGTACGTAGCAGCCTAAATGCAGCAAAGAAAAGGAACTGTAATGTGGTATGAGCCGTCGTTAAGCCTGCCTGCTTTTTGGGTGGATCATATACACAAGCTTATGAGAGATTCCCGTTAGCGGATGCTTATCAGCCCTGGGGGAGGGGGGGGGAGGAGGCAAATCTTCGTAAGAGAACATTTCCTGCTAGATACCTGCATCTCCAAAAGCGCTGACTTGAGTTGCTCAGAATCTTGCACACACTCAGCAAACTTCTCCATTAAGTTCTAAATTAAAGAAAAACGGTTAAAGTGTTAAGAAAATTAGCATTACTGTATATAAGAGACATGTTGGTGTATACATGATCAAGGTGGGGGGGGGGGGTGTATTAATTATTTCTTCGGTATCAAACTTTCAAACAAACTATTAAGTTTAGTTGATAGTTTTGACTCTAGTGTAAAAATTGCTATTGTTTAAGTTCAGTCGTTGTTATTCGTTTGTTCCTCGGTAACCTAATTCTCTGTTTTCAAACAAAAGATACTTATGAGCCAAGCCGTACTTTGAGAAACCTTAACATATTAACTGGCTGTCCATTATTGTGTGTGGAAAACAATTCACTTTCACCTTGGTTTTGTTTCACTACAACCTTTAATAATATTGGTTTAACAAAAACGTATGCCGCAATCGCGAGTTGCTTATCCAGGTTTTTCCGCATGTGGCGCTTTACAAGTACTAGTATTATTTGCTCCAATGTTTGAATTGATTCATACCGATTGGCCAGAGCAATTGCTTACGACAGAGAAAAGAAAACAACCCTGAACAGAAAATAGTCTTACTTGACTATTAATTACAGTAGCCATTTTTATCATTCAAGCTTTGGCAATGTGATAAACAACAAGGAATACGAGTCTTTATAACCTCAGTACAAAATAAACTAGCGTCAAATACTTACATCGACCTCCTTCTTGTGGTCTTCAACTAAAACTTGAATTTGTCTTTGAAACTCTTTGTTTAATCCATCTATCTCTTTGCTTTTCTCATGAAGCATTTCTCTTCCTATTACAGTAATGAAAACTCTCGTTAGTTCTATAAGCAGTACAATGCAGTTTACATCAGTCAAAAGGCTTGCTCCTCAGTTTGACACACAGGTTTACCATCCGCTGTTTGTAAAGTGGAATGCCTGTGTGACGACGGTTGTCTAATTCAATAAAGCATACCTCAGTGACCGACTATCACGTAAACACGCAATCTCATTGGCTATACAGGTGCCGTCTGCACCTGGAGCTGGTCAATCTTTGAAAATGGCTTCAACTTCGCGTTTTCGTGAAGTTTCTGAAGACGACATAGGAAATGTTTTACAAAGTGCTATTCCAGAGAAAACCAAGAGAGCCAAAAGGTATGGAATGAAGATTTTTAAAGGTCAGCGCACAATAAAACACCGTGTTATATTTTAAACAATGAAAACATTGTGTAGCTTTGTTTTGATGATGAATGAACTTTGCAAATTCGACACTTCGTCACAACGCACGATTTAGCATGCATGATTGATTGATTGATTGATTGATCGATCGATCGATCGATCGATCGATCGATCGATCGATCGATCGATTGATTGATTGATTGATTGATTGATTGATTGATTGATTGATTGATTGATTGATTGATTGATTGATTGATTGATTGAGGTAGTATGCTAAATCAACTAGACGGCTTGCTGTCGGTTGGTGACAGTAAGCTCGGGGATCAGCCGATAGAAACCTCGAGCTTGCCGCCTAATAATAGCCACCCTAACGGCGACGTTTAAGACCTTTTCAAAGGATTAAAGTGAAATAACACACGGTGTTACATTTTGATGTTCCATCGTATTTTGTTGATCTGAGGCTCGCGAGAACGGCTTTTCTAAATTTATTAGATGTTTGATCCTCAAAAGACAAGAAAAAGAACCAAAACCAAAGAAATGTCATTTCGCTTCTGCGTGCTCAGAAAAGAAGAAAAAGATTATTTGTGCAAAATTCAATACAATTTGTCTCCAGGCTGCCTTATGAACTGCTTAAAGAGACCTGAGGAATGGGGATCGTTGACCACTAAAAACCTTTTGAGTGAGGTATTACCCAAGCAATGGGTTTGTTGCCTGCGAGCTTCTTGACAGAAAAGTAATCTGAATGTAAGAAAGCTGAACACAGCTGAACACATTGCCTCGACTGTCATTATACTCACGCTGTTTGGAGAGTTCATCCTCTTTACGTCTTTCATGTTCGTCTCTCAGCTCCTTCTGCAAAAAAAAAATAATAATAATAAATAAGGCCACCCTTACGGTTACAGTGCAGTAGATCAATGCGTTTTGACATCTACTCTACGTCCCAGCAATGCTTGGCAGCAATTTTTTTCCCCGCAGATTAATGATATACACACATTTCGTTTCCAAGGCAACGGATAATGGCGGTAAATTTGAATTTAACGTCAGCATACTAAAATTTGCTATCGCTAAAAAACGGGAAAAGATTTTGCGAAATTTATCATCAATAAGAGGACAAACGCATAGAAAAACTGAGGTCAATTTGTTTTATACAATGACAAACGCAAACGAAAGAGGTTAAATCGCGAGTTAATCGAGTAGAATGTAAGTTAGAAAGAGACTAAACGCAGGAAATCAAAACATCAGTTTCCTCGCTACACTGAATTGAGTGAATTTCAGGCTCATAAACTAAACGTATAAAACAAGAACTCAGTAACCTTTTTTCCAGTGACAATTTTCTCAAAAAAGTCCTCTGAAACGCTGTTTATTTCGGCTCCAGTAGTTCAAGACTAATTCAGTCACAACATTAATTCGCGCTCACCACCGATTTGACGAGCCGAACCTCAACAAAGATCCTAAACGTTCCGCTCCAGAGCTTCGCTTTAGTTTCTCTTGTCTTACCTCAAGTATTAAAACAATTCTCTCATTCAAGAATTCTAGTATTGAGTCTGATGTCCTCGCCAAAACACGAACACGACCCTAAAAAAGTTTTGCTGATAGCGTCATCTCTGACTTTTCATCGTCTGTAGTCTAATTGATGATAAAAATTAGTCAATGAGAGCGCGAGAATTTTGGCAGTTATTGTAAAAAATGGTATTGAGCAGCGACCTATATGCCGTATGCATCTACATGAATGCTGCATAAAAATGTGCTTTTGGCATCATTGAGGGTTCAATTAGCACTAACCAGTGTCACAGAAATCAAGGTACTGGTACTACACTGGCATGGGTAAATGCCCCAACCATCCTTCGGTGTGTTTATGTTTCGGTATTCGTACACTGAGCTGTTTATGCAAATATTAGGACATTAGGGCTAAAGCAAATCTGTGCGACACACAAGAGTATCCCAGTAATCATATGAGAAGCAACTCAAGTGCCTCGCTCATTGAGAAAAAAAATGAGGGAAAGGGACAACTCATAGTCTTACCACTCTTCTCTGCCATTTGAAATCCATTTCAGTCGCCACCGTCTCCTACAGAATAACAAGTGACACCAATAAGGCCTTTGCATTGTCAACTTCTGAAAGTACACGTAACCGCATCGTTCCACAACAGTGTTAATTTGATAGATGAATTTTTTTTCAGTCAGGAAACAGGAAAAGTACTTGGAAAAAGAAAAACCGAGTTCTTACAACAGTAGTCGACTCAAAACACTGTTCACAAAACATAGCATTTATTTCACAGTGCCATAGCGATTTCCCGACACTGCTTCATACTGTAGTCAAGAGGTTAAACATCTCACTGAAAGATGACATCAACCACTTACTGATCTTCGTGGAATAAAGGTGCACATACAGTATACAAGACACCTCCAACCGACCGGGCCACGGTTCCGAGACGATTTAACAAATCCTCGATTTAATAGCGTTTTCTTACTCTTAAAATAACTAATCCAAGGACAAAAAAAGGCGATCCTGAATTAAAGCGAAGTTCACCCTGGACTAACCATCGGCCCTCGTTAAATTCACACTAAACCGATCAAACAAGTTATTCGTGTGCACGCGTGCGAGAAAAATGCAGATCGATGCAGAGCGCGAGAAAACAGTTGACTGCAAGGATGGACCTAACCCGATTTACAAATCGATATCCGGCGTACATTACAAACCGCGCGAGGAATGAATTTGGCACATCCATAAGAGAGAATTCGCTAGTGCTTCTAAATAAGATCACTTTCTTTCTCTTTTTTTTCGTCTTTTATAGGATCGCTTTAACGCGGCTTTATTGCATTTCTCACAAGTTTATAGGTAGTTTATTTCACTCAAGAACTCTTACATGGAAATATGTCAGGATTCTGCCCCCGATGACTTTTAACCTGAATAACATTTTAAGCCATGAAACTTCAGGACATTTTCAGAAATTTACCTAGGAAAAGTTTGATGTGGAGTGTTAGTGTTCATTGACTTTGGTGTTACCATGGCAACAATTTTTGACGTGCAGTTTTTTTCAGAAAATGAAAAATACCTTTTAATGAAGAAAAATTACTTTTGTTACTTTAACTATTGTGTTTGTAGTTCATATTAGTGTTCCTTTATTGGTTTTGATTACTTTTCGCTTAATTTCGGCGATTTCCTGAAGTTTTGGGGAAATCCAGAAATCCAAGATGGCCGCTATTTGGTAATCATGACGTAATGTCACGTCTAATGACTTCCCGTTGCGGACCTCAAAAGAAACATCTTTGGACGTACCATCTATCCTTCAAGCGTCGTTGTCATAGCTTCTATTCTTACGACGTCACGAACGTTAAGCCCGGTCTCATCAAACTGAAAAAATTCCCGGATGTGTACCCGCGACAGATTTGGCGCCAAAATAAATGATAGCACTCTGTCTGCACTGACTTGTTTTTTGTCATGAACTTCAATCATTTCTAATTTTCGTGAACACTTGCTACATGTGAAACGACCGCAGTGCTCTAAGGTTTATTTTGATCAACAAAATAACCCAGTATGACTGAACTTTTATCGCACAAAAGTAAGAAGAACATTTAGGGGCCAATCAGGCGAGAATATTTCAAGAAAAACTAAAAAGTAGGATAAGTATCAGTTTGAATTCAACTCATATTACCCTTGAAACGATGCAGGGTTCCCGTAAATTTACACTTTGGGCATTTTACAATGCAACAACTAAGTTAAAATAGGCACTGGTAACGCTTGTTGACAAAACAAATAGAGACCTTTGATAGGTTAATCTTTTAATCCTGGGTTAGCGTTGGGCCGTTGACCAGCTTTTGCACGATCAGGTCCTGTAGTACTGTTTTAACAATACCTAATTAACCTTAAACGTATTACCGTTTCATACTTCGTATTAACTTTATTTAGAATCTACTCCTTGCCTTGTAAGCTTCAAATGCTCCTTGAAGGCACTCCATTTCACCTTGGAGACCAGCTGATAGCAAAAGACAGAATAAGAACATAACAAAAGTTAACTTATAAGCTCACTTTCATTGCAATAATCCGGCTACTAACGTATCCATGAAAAAGTACGGAAGAGTGGCCCAGTTACAGTCAAACCTCGATTATCCGGACTTGTGGGGACTGGGCTGAATAGTCCGGATAATCGAGAGTCCCAATAAACGAAAATATGAATATCAATGAGCAAACAAAAACTGAATAACTTATTTAATTATGCAAGAATCGTAGAACATTCACAACTCATTTACAAGTTATTTAAGTTAACGAAAAACGTTTCACGTCGGCCTAAAATGCTGAAGTAACTCAGATTGTTTTAATCTGCTTGAGCATGTGCGCGTCGCGAATTCCATCATTCTTCGAAGCTGCCGGCATAAGTTGAATAGCGTCAACATTGTTTTGTCTTTCATTTTAACATTACAAATTTTGTCCCTGTCTCAGTTCAGATCCACTCGATGTTTGAGAAGACTTAAAAGAGTTGGGGATATAGTCTTCTTGGAGGGGGTGGGGGTGCAGTCAAAGGCCTACAGTGATTGGCACAAACCGTTGTCGTGTCCCTGCCAATTCTGGCGAAGCTAATCAAATCAAATCAAATCAAATAAAGGTTGCACAAAAAAAGTACTTTTTTCCAGCCAAACCAATGAGCCAGCCAATGAGATGGCTTGATCGTAATAATGTAAAGTTTATGGGGTTCTACTACACGTATAATTTAAACAGACTGGAAATACTAGCTGCAGGTGTTTTATTTACTGAGCCTAATCACAAGTTTGTAAAAATTTGAAATAATTCTTTAAGATTACTTCTTGTTCTGATCACAGAATGAATTTTCCATCAAGTAAACTAAAACGTATATGGAAGATATAAGAGAGAAAAAGATGTTTGAGCTTGAAAACTGTAGGGGTCTCACATCCGTACCTTTCTCCACTTCAGCACTTCGTCTTTCTTCATGAAGCTGTTAAGGATAAGAAATTTGAAACAAATTAACTGGCTGACATGTTTAAAGTATGGACACACATGGAAATAATATTATAATAATCAATAACTGATAGTAAACTGCCACTGAAAGACGTTCTGTAACAAATAGAGCAGTTGAGAGATTACCTGCTCCTAAAGCAAATTCTAGCTTATAAAAATTAATTATCAGGTAGTTTTTCACTGTTAGTGACATAAGTGACACTTCATAATATCAAATATACACTGTATTTGCAGAACTTTCATGAACAATATGCAACATTGCCAAATATCTGTTGTCATAATATATTATAGACATGGCTTTCAATTAGTGCCACTAAGGTTGCGTTCGATTGACTGTATTCCGGAACAAGAATAAGCAGAATATATGAAGCTGTTAGATTTCTCTTTTAAAGTAAATTTGGGAAGACATTTCTGCAAAATTTCGCTGACACGTGATAGTTTAAGAGCGATTTTGTACTTCAGTAACTCCAAAAACTTCTCATGAGGGATTTCTTGACATCATTCTATGTATTCCTATTCCGGAATTGGGTCAATCGAACGCACCCTGATATATCAGTTTCCGACACCATTTAAGTTTACTTCATAACAGGTCATCCGTAAGTGAAGCTTAATAGCAGGACTTGTTTTTACCTGTTGATTAAATGAGTTTTTTAACTTCTCCATCTCTTCATCATGGTCATCCTCGACTGATCTACAATGAAAAAAGAAAACAGCACTTCCATTCAATAATGATACTTATATTTAAAGCCTACAGAAAACAAATGAGCCACTCAGATGGCTCAAATGTATGTGTACCTCTAAGGTACGTATCCAACTACCTATGAAACATTAGTCAGTTTTAATTAATACAGTGCACAATGCCTCGATTTCAAAAGCAACTGAAAACATCAATGATAATTTGCAAAAACAATTATATTAAGACAAAATAAATTAGCCCCACTTTATATGCTCTCTGTGTTCCTCGTGTATCTGTTCAATATGGGCCTGGTGGTCCTCTTCAACCTGTAAAAATTCATGTATTTGAAATTATCACTTCTTAAGACGATGATGTTATAAACTCAAGTCACTGTACTTAGCGTTAGTTTCAAGAGGGGTAGTCCCATACCAGCTTAAACAACATAATTTAATAAAAAAAAAAAAGACATGCCTTTGGCTCCGCACCGCACGGGTTTCGCCAAAACGCCGACCCCTGGCTCAGCTGACCCCCTAATGACCTCTAACCGACCCCCTCAAAAAATATCAGGGAAAAACAAGAAAAAAGTGAAATTAAAGTTATAAATTTTTAAAACCTACAGGAGATGAAGATGGTGGAAGCGAGGCAAAACAACGCAAATGACGCAAATTTAACGTTTCCAGACGTCCGCAGCCACCAGTTGATGTTGTTTACAAAATTTCGCCCGTTCCCACGGTAAAATTAAGCAGAACTAGATTCCAGGTCCCGCTCTGGCTCGCTATTCCCGCGTTGACGTGCTAGTTTGCCTCGCTGGCGATGTCGGGTGACTCAGTAGCTTATTTTTAAGTCTCCGTAAATTTGCTTCCGTTCTAATCTTAGATAGGTCATCTTTAGCTTGTTTAATTATTGTTTTGTCGTATTTGCTCTGCAGACGACCTCAGATTTGGAACATTTCGAGCCGAAGACAAGGTAAGTTCTCGGTGCATTTAAAGGCTGGTTTCCATATGATCGCGGATCGCAGATCGCAATAAGGTCTGCGATCGTGATCGCAGACGATCGCAGAAGATAGAACCATGTCCTATCTAAAGGCTGGTTTCCATATGATCGCGGATCGCAGACCTTATTGCGATCTGCGATCTGCGATCCGCGATCATATGGAAGCCAGCCTTAACTTTCGTTCAGCTTCATGGTCCTGCGAACCAAGATGTTTCGTCGGATAGTTTGACCTTGTTGTTTTTTTTGTCTGACTGCCACAATTCGCCTCGTTGTAATGAATTAAAGAAACGAAAACAATTCGCTCCTGTCAGAGAATTTGAAGCCTGATACCCGTGGAACTGGGATTTTTTTTGCGAGCAGACGTTCGATTCTATGTTTAATAAAATATTTAATTCTTAAATCTTCTGTCTAGCAGCGATTTTGGCTACTTGAATGGTTGTCAACTCAAGGATGCAGCCCTTTCAAAGTATTTTGGTCACAACGAGAGCTGGATGTATCAGAACGTTAGTTTATGGTGAGAAACAGTACAGCCCTTCCTTACGACTTGTGGTGCATTCGGTCTTTGCACAATAACTTTAATTTAACATTTTCTGTTTTTCCCTGTGATTTTTGGAGGGGTTCAGTTAGGGTTGAGTAGGGGGGTCAGCTGACCCAGGGGTCAGCATTTTGTTGAAACTCGTACAGAACACATAATTGTAGTGGGAACTAGGCATAATCTCAATTCTGCAAAAGACATTAACGAAAACATTACAACAAAAGACAAACTTCAACAAGTCATACAACTTCCAGAGACACAACTTTTAAATTTCAGATAAGGTCTTCATATCCCAACCCTCACCCTGTAAAATACCTTTTTGAGGTACATCCTGTGGTTCAGTCTCTCTTCTTCAAGAATCAATGTCAAGTCATCAATCTGCTGACGAAGTTGTTGAATTACAATGTCCCTGTTTTATTTCAAAAAATAAACGAAACAATGATAAGCATGAGGGGCTTTTCAATAACTAGCTTTTCCCTCAACTGTTGCCGGCATTTACAGGCAATTGGCAAAGAGCAGTCGTCACCTGCAGGCACTCTAGTGTTTTCTGAATTACAGTTCTTAATTATTGCTCAGCCATATTAAGCACCTCAATACTTAACAGTGGCAGCCCATGCAAAATTTATACATTAATACCTGATTACTTGCCGTCAGTCTGAGAGCACACTGAGTCCTACCGAAAGGGTGGCCCTTTCAATGTGGGACAAATTTTAAACCATTTTATTAGTCTCTGAAAGTCTGAAGGTGGATATCGATTTTATAGAGACCGTTTCAGAAAATTAGTATGGATTTTGGAGGCCTCGGGTCTAACTGGTCAAAACTGCACGGGCAGCATATGATCCCAGCAAAAGAGTATCCCTTAGGAACACTGCATGAGGTACATGCAAAGTAACACTCTAGAATTTAAACTGTGATACAATAATGTTAGACATCAAAACTGCTGCATCACTTAAACTTGACTTACTTTTCATCTGGGGGTTGTGATCTGCAAATGAATCAATAAAAAATATAGCCCTTAGCAAAAGTTTGGGAATAATGATTATATAATCACAACGGTTTATTTAAGCTTAATATATTCAATTAAATAAGTTAATAAAAAATTTAATGGAAGACAGTTTAATTTTAATTATTTTGAAAAAAAGGTCACAGTTAAAGCAGTGTTGACATATTAATATTTTTAAGTACTAACTTTTAACCACAAAATGACAGTCATTAATTATAACTTTTATATTATTTTAATTTCACCAACCTGCAATGGTGTGATGGTTGTTGATAATTCTGTTCAAAAATGTTGTCAGTGATGTCTTTATTGCACTTCATCTTTAAATACCTAATATGTGGGTGTTAACCAACAGTCAACCTTTTATGGACTCAAACAACACTTTATGCTTTAAACGCTGAGCAGAATTAAGTTTTGTAACGAGATCTGTCAAGCTAAGCCGAATCTGAAGTCTTAAACATAATTTGTCAGAGTGGTTCAACATTTATGTCCTTTAAAAGAATAGTTCAATAAATTTTCCCATGGAAAAAAAGCAATGATATCTCTGAAAACAATCAAGGTCTCAGGCACTTTTTCCCACAGCATTTAATTACTTATTTATATTTTCTGCACATGAATATGTACCGTAAATGCTTGAATAAGTACATGGGGTACTTATTTTAATTAATTTTCTGGGTCGAGAAGGGGGCACTTATATTCAGTTCTTTCAAATTTTGGCCTCAGACTAATATTGTCTTTATTTCAAGTAAACACAAACTGTAGCAAAACGTCAGAAAACTGAAATGAATCTGTGAGGAGAAACACAAATCTGTGTGTTAGACTTTAATGGTCTAAGATTTGTACTGTTTGGTTTATTCATTAAAGATGTCTGTACAGCACTACTGCATACCGTATATTCTTTGCCTTTTTTTTCTTGGGGAGCCCTGGGTGGGGGATGCTTACTTGAAGAGGGCACTTAGTTAATATTTTTAGCCTCAAGGGGGGGGGGGGGGGGGTTATTTGAATGGGGCATTAATTCAAGCATTTGCGGTATATATCTATAGAAAAAATTAATGCTTCAACATAACATTTAGCATGAATTTTATGAAAAGTTCGATCACTCAGCCAGGTCTGCAGTGAGTTGCAGCCTAGTAAATTTACAAGACAGTAAAATTATTTTGCCCAACTTTTTAAAAATCGGTGAAAAAAAACTGATAAAAAACTCAGACTGGGATTTTATCCCCTCAGATTAAAAGCAAGATTACATGTACATGTTTTCTGCAATAATTGTGTAAGTTTATTTGCAACAAATATTCCTCAAAAATGGGTCATTTTACATTTTCTACAATAATTTTATAACAGTCGTGCAATTATTGCTAAAATTATTAGACAGTACAAGTTTATTTGCAACAAATTATTTCTCAAAAATTACATGTTTATTGTAGTCATTTTACATTTTCTAACATAATCTTAATATTACAGTGCAATAATTGCACTGTAATAAAATTAGTCATGAATAAATTAATTAGTTATTGACTACTACAACCTTTTATACTAATATCGTAAATTAACCCTAGTTAGATAAAAGCATTTACTGAAATTACACACATTGATAAAAATAAACTCAATTATGATGCACATTGACCACCTGTTACTGATACTCACTTTTTTCTTGCCTTTGTCTATATACATACAAAAGAAACAGTCAAAAAGAAATGAAATTAGTGAGTTTCAAGGGCCATTTCAAAATTAATGTAACATTAAACTTTTTAGGTGATCAGAGGAAGCCCTGCAGGTTCTTAAACAAAAGGAAAGTGACCATAAATATTGAGAAATCTGGATTTTGAGACCATGCATACACTATGGAAACTAAGAAGTTGTTGCTGGAAGATAACTCAAGGTAATATTGGAAAATAGTAATTCATTTGGTAAGTTTATAAATTAATGCTTTTGCCGTTGTTGTTGTTGTTTTTCCTATATTTACATAAAGAAAAATATATATAAGCTACATGTAAAAAATGGCAAGTTAATGTAATAATAATATTGTGAGTCTTAATATACTTAGAATTCTAAATATAGTGGATTCTTGGTTTGTGTAAATTGCCTCTCATCTCTGACACTTAATAGTACAAATGGGGATGGGACTCAAATTAATTTTCAATAAATTTGCTGTGCCCCCTCAGTACTCGCAGGGAACTGAAGTCACTAAATATTAAACCACTTTTAGGCCACACTAATATTAGGTACTTGAATGAAATTTAACAGCTGACCTTTGTGGTACCTTCCTTGAAAAAGTCATCTGTTATTGTCACATTAATCTTCTCTTTGCTTCTTGACAAGACGTAACCAGGAGCTAATGTTATAGTCATACCATCCTACCATGGTGATAAGCAACAGCAAATTAGTCAACACTTTATTAATCAAGTTTAATTACATTGACTGTCTGGTACAAAAATGCAAGCACACTTCCATGTATACTTCATGTATATATATATATATATATATCGTAGAGATTGACACATAAACTTGGCCATCATAAAAAACCTGTATGAACTACTTCTGTCTTATATGCACAACTGTACTTCATTATACTTCAATTATAAACATTGGTATGTACAGTTAAGTATGTGATGTGTCATATTGAATATGATGACAGCAGTCTACATGGAGACACATGTTACATAAAGTGCAGGCAAAACAATTTACAAAGGCTAAAGCATTTAAATTATAAACTCAGGGGGATTGAGGCTGAAGATGATGATGATGATGCCGACGACAATGATGATGATGATGATGATGATGATGATATCATTTATTACTCAAGATATTGTGCATGATCAAATGTGCATCACAATAAAACTATAACTACCAATACTAACTAAACATATATGAAATCAATATAACAAATAAATACATGAATCAGTATCTTAGAAAATAAATAAATAACAATAATAATAATAATAATAATAATAATAATAATAATAATAATAATAATAACAATAATAATAATAATAATATTACAATGAATCTGTTATTTATTTCATCACACCAAGACGCCGAAGTAAGCTCCCAAACTGGCTATACATTAGAGGCTTGCATGCAATTTTGGAAGCAAGCATTAACTTCTGTTCACAGATTGGGTAAATGATCTTTCGGTATATTTAGAGTTTCCAGAAACAGAATGAAGCCATTAACTGCAGCTCCCAATAACAATTTCTGCAAAAGCTGCTTTTGTTGTATAAATCACAACTACAAACTAATAGTCTTGGCATATGATTAATTTTTCCTACATCTTGATTGCTCTTATATGTGCTACTGGTTCCCTGATGCCTGCTGGCACTATTAAAGTGAACACGAAGAGAGGTTGTGGAACAAAACACTGAACTTGCATAATACAGAACTACATGTATACCTGCCAACTTTTTCTGTCAAATGCGTGAAATTTTTGTCTTGTTATAACCGGGATTTCCGAAAACGTCCGAGCCACTTGCGAAAATTTCCGATGATTTTCCGAAGACTTGTGAATGTTGCCGAAAATGTCCGAAGATATTCCGACCACCTTCGAACACGTTAATACGTTTCAAACAGATTGTAGACATTTGAAAGCTTTTGCGATTGTTATAAAGAGCAAAGAAATATAATATACATAACAAATCTGAAATGAAATGGAATTGTTTTTAGAACAGCTCGTCCGGATTTGTGAGTCAGGCGTGAGAAATTGTCCTCGGTGCATGAGATTGGTGTCTTTAGTCTGCAGACGTGAGACTCACGCATAATGTGTGAGAGAGGGCAGGTATACTACATGTATATATCAGATTGCACTGAGATCAGCAAATATTGAACCAAGTAACTCTGAGGTTAAAATTCAGTGTCACTAGTTTTAAACTTCATGTAATTGAGTTACTGCAGACTTAATGTTTCAGGGGAATTCGAAAGCAATGATATTTACATCATTAGGTTCCTCAAGTGAGCTTCTGTGCATTGCACTGTACACCTGTCTCCACCTGGAACATCTGCTATGGTACAAAAGAACTAATTAATATTTACATTTTACCTATAATAACACACTATTGACTTTAATTCAGTTATTAATTTTAATAGCCAAATTAATACAGAGTATTATGCCATTTATGTAGATGAATCGATCAATTATACCATACACCAAAAAATACATCCAATTATAAGCCCCCCTCTAGTTTTGTTAGTGTTGTAAGTTTTAATTTTGTTCCAAATATTGACGTTTTAAAGCTTAATTAAATACCAATAAATGAAAAATGTATTTCAATCAACACTGCTATAACTCGTTTTGAAACATTTTCTTCTTTTTTTACCCCAGGTATAAACCCCCCAGATATAAGTCCATCTACAACCCCTTACGAGTTGCATTAAAGCCTGCAGCACTTTATTTTCTAGCAAATCCGCCCCACTTAGGGACTGCCATAATTTTATATGAAAATGACAGGGCTGCTGATCACCATACCTTTCAGGGGTTAAAAATTTATTCATGGGGGGGGAGGGGGGAGACCCATTGTAGGGTATTTAAAGTAAAACATTTAACTAGTCTATTGATAAATTTAAAGTTATTCTGGTAATATGAAAGATAACCTGATAAACATTGACCCAAATTTCATTACAACTTGCCTACACAAAGTGTTTGCTCTGTCATCCAATCATGTAAATAAATATAATTATAATTTGCATAACCTGATGGGAAATAGTTACCAATGTAGAACACTGTCGTGTGCATCAACCTTATAAAAGCCAATACACCTCCATATATCAGAATTACATGTATATAAATTAATTACCTTGCTCTTGGAGAATCACTAAAGCTGACATTTAATCTGCTGGGAGTTGATCTAAAAAGCAGTACATATTTAAAATTCAATTGGTTACTTAACTTCCTACAAGACTTAATTGGTACAATTGACTTAATGTATCACTTTGTAATGGATTGGGAAAAAAGAAGCAGTCAAAGCAAACAGAAAAGTCTATAGGAATAACATTCCAAATTGGATATAATTGGCCATTTACATGGGGAAACCAATTTTGTAGTTATTAATGCTGGTATTTCAAATTGTTGTTCTTGGCACCTTAGTTACTCTTCTTAACATCTACATTTTAATTAAGTCGGTAAAGTCATGAGAAATCACACCAAAACTTAAATAAAACATTAATAATTGATTAATGTTCCCTCAGTCCTGGATTCTTTAGAGGCCCTTGCATCTTTCCCAGGGGGTAAGCTTGATCCTTCCCTTTTTTTTTTTTTTAAGTGGGCTATACAGGGAGGCCTACAAAAGATATGCGAAAGGGTTAACAGACGATATTAGGTTGAAAAACATTCATAATTTTCTAAACTAAAAGGCTGACAGCAATTAACCCTGAATATTATTTAGCAAGACTAGCAAAAACTGACCAGAAATTCCTGGCAGAAATTATAATGCGAAAGTTGTGCTTTGTCAATTGTGCTGGAAATAACAAGGCTTTGGGTTTTCTTAGAGATATAAGAAAGAAACAAAACTTCATGTTCAAGAAAACTGGGACAAAAATGGGTCACCAGAGGAATTTGGTCTCATTCTTATGCTCACTTTCTTTGTCCCTCATCCCTTGGCTTGATTTCCACCGCTCCCTTTCCTGAAGACTACTGGTAATCGCAGAGCCTACCCCACCCCCTCCCTTCTGACACTCCTAGAATCTCTCACAGTTTCTCTTATACAGCCAAACTGTCTTCCCATCAAAATACATGTAACGTCATCCCAGGAGTAATTTCAGTGACCTCACACTTTTCAGATATGTGACTGTAAATTATTAATCTATTGTAAAAATAACTAACAGTGGTGGAAATACTCCTGTTTCCCTGTTTTTTTCTCTGCAATGTAAATAGAATATATACAGGAGTGATGCTGTGCCTTAACTGAGAAAGTAAACTTTACTGTCAGAAAAGCGAATCATGCTGTTTTACCAGTTCAGGTATTCACAAACCCTTCATACCTCCATATCGTATATGCATCAAAAGGAAGGTCTACTTGGTTTTTCGATTTTTATACTATCAGTGTTTACGTATGAATGTATATCAGTAAAAGATCTGTGTCATAGGGTGGAAATAGTTCAAAAGAATTTTTCAGAATTTCAAATCTGCGGCGAAGGTAAACAGTAAAAGTTTGTTGTAACGCAATTAGCAACTACAGTAAACAGCGCTTAATTTCGTCAGCAGCTAAGCTCTACGATGAAACTAAAATCCCCAAACTAAGCTAGGCACTCACTTGGGCCTTCTGTTATCGGTAGAAGTGTGGTTGCGTCTCCCTCCCGGCGTAGCAGTCTGCGCGCGTCTCTGAAGCTCCTCGCTTCCAACCTGGCCAATAACCCAAGCCGGTCTCTTGTATGGCGGCCGCGTTCCACTAATACGAATAGTTTCCAAAGGAGCATCGCTCATGTTGGCGGTGCAGGGCGGTCAGTAGGTTTTATCCATGAGTGAGGTCCTTTAGTAGCTCTAAGTTGTCAATCGTATGAAACTACAAGTACATACGTGCAAAGCTAAAAATCAAACAGTGGTTGCCATTAATGCCGTTCAGTCACGCGAGTAAACTATTCGGAGGCAACAGCGACAAAGCCCTTTCATTGGCCATGTGTGTTCTCAGCTTTCATTTGCTGGGCACGAACTATCTTCTTCACAAAAATACAATCTAATAGCTCTTTCCTATGACAAATTGCGATCGAATGCCTGCATGTATACTGAAATCGAAGTCCTTTGCAAAACAAAGTCAAATTTTAACTTGTCCAGCGGACTGGCGTTATAACCATGACAACAATAAAGCTTTCACACAATCTCGTACCCAGAGTCTTCAGGCTTTTTGGTCAGCGGGGCAACGCCGGGAAGACTCTGGGGACATCAAATTTTATTACCGCAGGATTTCTGCGGTAAAACGATGGAAACCGTTACGGAACAGCCAATCAAAAAAATTGAATTTTTTCGATGTCCCCAGATTCTTCCCGGCGTTGCACCGCTGACCAAAAAGCCTGAAGCAGGGTACGAGATCAATCTCGTACCCAGAGTCTTCAGGCTTTTTGGTCAGCGGGTGGTCGCCAGTAGAGACTCTGGGACAATAGAATATCTTCAATTTCGGTTTAAAACGGAAGTCAAATGCCTCAAAATGGCAGCCTGGGCCTGAAAGTTTTATCGGGCCTTGAAAGTGTTCGAGAAAGCAAAGTTGATTCTAACACGCGATCAAAGGAACTGGATTTTTTCCCCGTAACTGACCGGATCAAAGCAACTGGATTTTTTCCTGTAAGAGCGAGCGAAAGGTGGACTTATTCAAAATTGCTACAACAGACAAGTAACATATTTCTTTTTTACTGTTTATACTTACAAATAAAAAGAAACCATCACTTCTACTCCCACTGAACTGAGCAGCTCGGACTGTGTGTTGAATTTATGTTCAAATTACCTTCCCCCTTCCCTTTACAGTTACGTCTCATTAATTGCTTTTAAATCACCTCTTAATATTCACTGTTATAAAGCTTTTTTTGTCTCAAAAATTTTTAATTTTAATAGACTGAATTGTGTGCCCGCTTTTCTTAAAGTGAATACAGCTGTTTCGACAAAGGTTGCCCAAAAAAGCGTAAAAGCGTACGCGAGAATGCCGAAAGGTACTCTGGGAGACACCCAAAAAATTTCAGTAAAAGCTCAGAATCCATAATCCCCCGACCGTACAGCGAAGACTTGAGATGGCGGGCAATAAGGATTCTGAGCTTTTATTGAAATTTATTGGGTATTTCCCAGATATCTTTCGGCATTGTCGCGTACGCTTTTACGCTTTTTTTGGACAACCTTTGTCGAAACAGCTGTATAAGAATGTCATATCTGTTCAAATGCAAGCTAGTACAATTTCAACATCAGCATATTTAATACATCTATCATGCATTCTATAGCAGCCTTGAAGTTTTTCTTTCTGAATAGACATTCCTTTTGTCTAGCTTTTGGCAAAACAGATAGAGAGCTCAAGTGCTCACATCTTGCATGCTTTTAGTGCTGTAGAGTTGCTCCCAGGTATACTATACATCCTAGAAATAAAATGAAGTAGTATAAAAGTGTTTGAAATGCATTCCAATGCATGTTTAGTTTATTCAATTTAAATCCCAATGTGGCTAGTATAATAAATTATTATTATTATTATTATTATTATTATTATTATTGTCATTATTATTATTATCATTATCATCATTATTATTATTATTATTATAGTTCTTTTTTGTACTTTTAACTTGTAAATATCGATTTTGCTCGGAATATTTCAGTAAAGTTTAATTATTATTATTATTATTATTATTATTATTATTATTATTATTATAATTATTATTATTATTATTATTATTATTATTATTATTATTATTATTATTATACCAAAATTTTTTCCAGCACAGAGATTGGATAATTGTGACAACAGGCTATCAAAATAAGGACAATGAGTTGTGTTGAGGTTTGTTAACTACTCTGCCGCCTAACCACGGAGTATTTATATGAGAACTGTATGGTGAGTGGTAATCACCTCTCATCAGTTAATTGGTTATATCATGTGATTCTTGAGAGACTTTTGATATCCTGATATTTCATTTGCTTAGTCAGTCAATTTCTTTTCTGGCATATATAATTTCATTAGTCTGTTCTTGAACAAATAACTCACCAAAATTTTAAGCCGTCGACAATTTATCAACTTTTGTTGTTAACGATCTTTATCGACTTCATTTCACTGACCCGCTGAACCCGTATAATAAATATCACATCAAGATGTCAATCTTCTTTAGCGGCTTTTACAGGGTTTACAGTGACTTCAATTCCCTTCCAAGAATTGCTTCTACAGTACACTGTAGTTGACCTCATAAGCAATGGTATCATTGCGGACATAAAAAAGGAAAAAGCAAAACAGGTAGAGTACAGAATGTAGTTTAATAATAGAGGTAGTATAGTGCTAATATAACAGATTGAATGTGTAATAACATAGCAGTCCAGGCCTGATACGAAATACTGCCTCGTGACATCGAAGGGGTTGATTTTTGCGCCACCGGAGAATCAGTGGTCTCATTACGTTCACCTTCCGGCTGAGATTTTGTAGTAAAGTATTCTGTAAGACAAAGGAAATGAAAAAAGTTATATTGAAGCTTTGGCGATGGTAACATGGGAATACATACCCTTTTGAAAGCAAAAGCAGTAATTGGTTATTTGTACGATAGGGGTGGGGGCACTGTGGGGGGTGGTGAAGGAAGGGTCTGGGACTGAGATGTGCTGCTCGCACTACTTGCAAGGCTGTAGTCTACTCATGCTGTGATCTGCGAAGTTTCAAAGAAAAATACTCATTTCCTTTATTCCCCCACAGGGGCTTGGCCTCTGTAGGCATCCTTGTAGCTCGAGCGTAATTATAAAACCACTTGCAGTTGAAATATACATTCACAAATCACTCGTAAAAAACACATTTGCGATTCACGATCACCCGCAACAAAAAACCATAGGAAAAATTCTGCAATCGGAGGCTTGGATAGTTCTAGACTAGTATCAAATTGCTTCTATCCTTATTTATATTTTTGTTGTACGAAACTCCCGCAAACATGTAGGATCAGATGGGATTCACTCAGGAAGTGCTCCCATCGTGGCACTGTAGCTTAGGTGGAAGAGCTGTGGATTACTAAAGCCGGCGACACACTTGGCGATTTGTCAGATATTGGCGCTATAATTCGTCGGCATTCGCCAAGTGTGCCCGTTCCCGCGATTTTCTACGCTCGTCGCTGCGAATCGTCAGTAAAGTGAACCAATCAGGTAGGGCGATTTTGACACATGACTTTTCAAAACGCCCCTCAATGGAGCCCGGGAACAAAGTTAAAGTGCCACATCGCCGCGATCGGTAAAAAAAAATCGCCAAGGGTGTCCCTATTAATCGGTGGAAAAAATCGGCGCTTATTGTGGACGCTTATTCGAGGGTGGGTGCTTATTATTTTCCTAATATTTTCAGCGAGTGAGGACATTTTTAAAGAATAACAAGTTCATTTCACTTCGACAAGACAAAATAAAGTGTAAAAGCTAACACGAACAAGCCATAAACAGTATAAAAGTTCATTGACTACCGGGGGCTATTTTGGAACACAGCTGACGCTGACGCCCCTCTTACTTCACGCTGGGCTATTAGAGATGATTATTTTTGTTGGGAGTGGGTGAGGGTGGACGCTTATTAAGTTTTTGCACTTTCATGGTGGTCGGTTATTCGAAGGTGGGGGGTTATTATCACAACTACTGTTCAAACTCACCGTGTTTTGGTAATACCACTAGGCTCCTTGTGACTGCAGTACTTGCTGGTCCCGTTGTGACAGTAAAGGTATAGTCTCCGGTGTCTGAAGCCTTTAGATTTTTTATGATCAAAACAGTCAACCAGTCCTCGTCTTTACTCAGCGTCGTGTGCAGTAAAACACGCCCATAACGAGAGGGGCTTAGCAGCTCCTTTCCTTTTCGCCATTCCATGTTTTCAAGCTGAAGGAATCCAGAGAGTTTCAATTACAATAGACCTTATTTGCTCCTTATCATAACTGCCCACGACAAACCAGGTGATGTTTTCAGGAGAATCGATCATATCTCTTTTTGGAAGTAAAGAATGCATGCCAGCGTGAATATGACATTTTAAAAGAGACTTTCCCCTATAGTACCCGCACATGATCTGTAATTGGGCACCAAAACAACGAAGCGAATAAGGTCTATTGCGCTGCAAAAATGTTTCTAGCATTTGTATAGCCACCGGATCACGCGAATTTCACAAATTTACTTTGACTGATGTCTACACACGTTACCAGACTTGCCGCCCTTATCAGCTCATTACACATAATTTTACCTATATTTCTTGAGTGTTGTGAAATGCCTTTCGTGTTTCAAACAATGACAGATATGCCGTGGCTGCTACACCAATCTAAACTCAGGAATTGTATTATCCAGTGATCCAGTGTTTTAAAAATAGTTTTAACCCTTGATTAAAATGTTTAAGTGTTTTTTAAGATTTTCCTATTTTTGACGTCATAAGCACGTAGATTTATTCATTTTCTTCAATTATAGCAGTTCTATTACTTTCAAAAACAGGCTTAAAATATACCATCACATTTACTCCATTGCATGTATGCCAATCATTGACATTGAAAACCCAGCAGTATGCAGGATGTTTTTCCCATGAAGTCAACCTAGTTCAATGCCCTTAGCTCCCACGAGTCTCCTATAGCTTAGTGGTAGAGCATATGTCCGAACTCTTAATCGGAAGATCTACAGGTTCGACTCCTGATAGGAGCACTCGGATTTCCTTTTTCCGAATATACCAGTGTCACTTTGAATAATACATCATTCTCACAACCCATGATATTTGGCCAGTCACATGATCAGAACAGAAAAAGGCGTAAACTCAAAACGACATACACGTGTGAAAATTGAAATCAGTGCCGATGGTCAAAGATCGCTGAGGTGCAAAACGTGACATGTTGCTTTTTCGAAATTTGAATTGTAATAGAGGTTATGACGTCATAACACGTATATTTATCCATTTGCTTTAGTAGCCGTTCTATTACTTACAAAAAACAGTAAATTCTTACGGTTATAATGAAGGCAAGAAGAGAAAAATGGAAACTCCACCCCTTTTCTCCCAGCTTAAGAGATTTTTCTTTCTGCCGCGCGTTTGCGAACTGGCACTAGTTCTATGCGTGTAATGAAGAGTTTTAAAATTCATCTTCTTCACCATCATACATTTCACAAATAATATAATAATATAATAATAATAATAATAACAATCTTTATACAGGGAGCCCACATCACGAAAGTGATATTCAGTGGGGCCCTGTAGATTGAGAAATGATTTAACACTTACAATTATTTTAAAAATTACAATTATTTAAAAGTAGAAAATACAAAGTCGGCGGTAAGAAATAAAAATAAGAAATAATAATTAAAAACTAGCTAAAAACGCGCTCTTTGATACGTTGCTTAAAAATTAAAAACGATTTTATGTCTTTGAAAGACTGTTCTAAAAGGTTCCATTCCTTAATACCCTGGTAAAGGAGTGTCTTCTTTCCGTAGTTAGTTCGTACTCGTGGAAGACGGAAATCATTCTTTCTCCGGGTATTATAGATATTATAAATAACACACTACAAAACACTTCAAAACCGAGCATCACAAAATACCGTCCCTAAAGTTCCCTAGCAACAGTTCTTATTCTGTAGTTAAAGATTGCCACGGCTCGTTTTCAGGCCTAAACGCGCTTATCGAGAAAACCCTGCTTCTTGTCCGAGGCTTGGGCCCAAATGCGATTCCAGATCATCTCAACGGGTGACGCCACATCTCATTGCGCGCGGCTTAGGACTGGGGACTAGGGTTCACAAAATACACAAACGCTTAACTGATAAAGTTCATCACTGACCTCTGGCTTTGGAGTACCACCTTTGACCGTTACATTTATGTTGATTTCATCAAAACCTTCGTATGCTCTCATGTAGACGGCGTGTGGCTCTACCACCAACCTTGGAGAAACTGAACGAAAACAAAAGAAAATAGACGAAAAATTACAACTGGTGCTTAGATTATAATTGTCCTTCTTGTCCAGTACTGGTGCTAACATTTTGGTTTTGGTCAGAAACAAAATCTCTTGCGCTTTGTACCTATCTATGAAAAGACTCTTCCTTAGAGGGGAATAGGACAAAATACAACTTTGCGAGTGTACGCATTGGCTTTGTTGTCTATAGCATGAAGTATTTCTAACTCCCAGTACAGATTTGGGTCAAACCTTTGAACTATGACCAATCCGCGGGATGAAGATATTGTCATGATTGGTGGGTGTGAATGCCGATTACTTCTTGTTAATTGGGATTTGGTTAATAACCGTGATTTGGAACTGTGATATTTCTCCGTCTCTTATCAACACACCAAGCAGATGGCCGAGGGGATCGTTGGTAATGAGGACGTCAAACAAGGAAGAATGTAATTCTGAAAATTCAACGAAGCGGCGTAATTTTGTATCAAACAATGTCTTTTCTTAGAAAGGTGAAATACCCACTTTATTATTCGTGAAATGTAAAAGGAGGATTTCTAGCGATATGCGATGAAGACCCCCTCCCCTCCCCCTAGACCTTTACCGCCTTAATAAACCCGGCAAGAAATTTAATGAGGTTTTTGAGCTCTACCACCACGACTATAGGTAAAGGAAAGAGCAAAAACTCGGTTTGTATGAAAGTGGAAGTTACTTGCGATCTTAAGGACGGTGCCTACGTTCTGCTCATCTCGGGAATGGTCCGAAAAACTTGGGTTTTTTTAATGACGGTGTCTATTAATACGAAGGTATTTTTGCGCGGCTTATTACTATGCGGGAAAAGCACGGTTCATCAAGGGGTATGAGAATATGAACAGAAAATTGGTGGTAACTAGGGTTTTTTCATGGCTTCAATTTTGTCCCATGCATTGTTTCCATTTTAAGATTTTATAATTAATAATGCTCAAATATCTCTGAAATATGCGTAGTTACCTTCAGTTTTCTTTTGGATTCAAATCTTCTTCACCCTCCCCCTAAACTGCGCAAAAATATCTCTAGATGAGGAGGCACCATCCTAGTTAACTTCGAATTCCATAACATTTTTAAACTGTCATGAAGATGATACTTACTCACAACTTTAACTTCCACTATTTCTTCAAACTGACAGTACTTTCCTACTGCTACAATGCGGTACGCTCCAGCTGTGTCAAACGAGATTCGCGCCAACTTTAGCTTCTTTCGAAATGACGAGGCTCCATATTTCTCGCCTTGAAAAACCAGTAAAAGAAATGTAGCTACTTTGACTTTGAGCTTTAAACTACAACAATAATTGCCGACACCCTAACGAGTCCTATTAGTCAGTTATTTTGGATGGTTTTGCTGATAACTGAAGCAAATGAAAAAGATTGATATGTCAGTAATTATAACCCTATGAAATGAGAAATTCACTCTGATCTTAAATTAATGGCACTTCTTATTCAAAACTTTGCAGATGCATAATATACGATCGATACACTATTTTTGCGTTATTTTGAGCCATGCTTTTACTGGCGAAAACGTTTCGATGCATTCACACAGTTCTGGCTTTGACATATAGACAAACAGGACAATGATAGTGTGAGAAATTTTGAACTTGTTTTATGATGTGAACTCGTAGTGCAGTGCCTAAAAAGAAGTGAGTACCAGGGCTCACTTGTTCGAAGAACGATTAACCTAGCCCAAGGTTAGGGTGAACTTCGATTCCAGTTTAATTACTAATCAATAAATTCAGTTTAGCTTAGAGTTAGCTTTAGAAACATTTCCAACGAGTGAAGCGTGACCCTCGTTTAACTTTTAAGCCTGGATTAGCGTCAGTGGGTTTTCGAGCAACCGGGTCCTCGACTGAACACATTCTACGTGAAAGAGAATATGTGTGAACTGTGGATGGATTATTAGTACATGTAAAACCATGGGAGTCATTCGTCGGAACGCAACCTTTGCAGCTGGGAAAAAGAAAGCCGCAAACATCCAGGCTTGAATGGGATTCGAATCCACCAACCTTCGATTGCTGGCGTAATGCTCTACAATTTCTCAAATGTCCCGATAAGCAATCGAGCCTAAAAATTATTTTAAGCTCCCTGGAAAGGTAGTCAGCGGTGAATCAATCTTTATTGGGTTTGAAAGCTTAGTTTTAGTTTCAAATTATTTACAATTTCATGTAACACCTTGAGCAGGTGTTCACTGAAAATTACCATTTATCGATAAAAAGCGGATTTGAATACAAATGTACATACCGAGCCTGGAAAGTAAAGGAACTTTCGAGAGACTGGCCCCTGGTCGGTTTGTGAGTTATGGTGTTTCGTGATTCCGGTTCAATAAATCCTTATTTTTTTCCAGAGAAAAAGACTTTCAGCGATGTCTAAGTCCAGCATGGTAACCAAACAAATCCAGTGTGTTGTATTAAACAACTGATGAATCGAACTGTTCATTTTGATTAATTGGACCTTGATTAATAATACAGTACAATAACCTCAATATAGTACTCTACCAGGAAATGCAAATCCCTCAGTATTTCTTTCAATCTGTGTCCCATTGTGATACCAGTCAACTCTAATCAGTGTTTTTTCATTCTTAATTTTCACTTCTAACAAGTCGCTGACGTCCTTGGTAGCCAAATGAGGGGACTGGGTCACCCACGTGATCACTGGTACATCTGAAACGGTTTTTACAAGACGTCAATGTATGGGTATTTACACGGAACGGTATTGGAACCATGAGTGATATTGGATCTAAATTCATAAATAAGGAACGGTGTAGAAGGGGAACATAGGTGCATGTCCTTTAGTAAGCGTTCCAGGAAATACTTTCTTCCCACTAGTCACAATAGACCATATTCTTATTTTTTTTGGTATATTGTACTGGATCTAGCTTGCAATGGAGGATCTTGTGGGGATTTATATTTTGGAAAAAAGTATTTGTATGTGAAAAGATTCTCTCCGCGTGTGCAAGCTGGTTTAAGTTCAATGTCGAAACCAATACAGTCTATTCAAATCGTAGACTGTGTAGGGAAATTGTGAGAAACGTTTTGTCATAAACGAAGGGGTCAATTTGAAAATCTATTCACGACACCCCTGTCCTAACTGCGGTTGAGTACCTTCAGCTGGCGCGGGGAGAGTTAACGTAAGAATACAGCTATTTCAATTGGCGTTGACGGATGTGAAGGAAATTTGGTTTGACGGGGTCAAAGAAAAATCTTCGAAGTTGGCGGGATTTGAACCCACGACCTCTGGAGTAGATCACCAGCGCTCTAACCTGAAACTGAGCTCTAACCTTCATTACCACGACCAGCTCTCAGCTGACCTCGTAGCTCAGTGTGCTACTTATATGTTCGTGTCTTCTCGATATTATTAATTTAATTGTGAATCTTTCAGTCCTTCTCCAAGAGAATAATGGCAAGTCATTTGTATGATAAGTTGACACATCCAACAGTAGTGTATTTTCTTTGTTTTGGACTGAAACAAGCACTCCTTTAATACTACGTCTGGGTGGTTGATTCTTTGCCAAGTTCGTTTCATGCTTGAAAAGCACGCACAAAAATAACGCGGAAAATTATGGGGTGCTATCTAAAGTAAAATCATATTACCTTCAGTGACTATAATCCGGGACGTGCCTCTGGCCAAACCGAATGGATTTCTGACATCCACTTCATATCGCTCTCCTGTCTGTTGCAGGGTGGGCTGTGGCAGTCTCAGGATGGCAGAGTTTTGGGTAATCAGCGTTCGTGGTTTCCAGCTCCAGTCATTCACAATATACCAGTTGACGCTCCAAGCGTTTGGGTCCCGAATGTTGTCGTCGTGCAAGGTTACATTTACTTCTGCGGGTGCTTTTACGCATGCACCGAACGATTCAGGAAGTGAAATGCGAGGTTCTTCTAAAATGGGTTGTTGGAATACAAATATATTCAAATTCAGTATCTTTTCTTGCCGGTAAAAAAAAAAATGTGCAATACAAGGCAAAGAGATCAACACGATAATTAGAAATAGTAGTAGAATTCGACCTCTCTCCCATTACAGGGATTCTATTTATTTTTGCTCTTAAAGTTAAAACTTTGGAATTCATTCTGAACTGAACTGAACTGAACTGAACTTTATTTAACGTGGAAACATGCGCTTAGTTATATGGTTTAGTCAGAAACTACACCAGCTATTTTACAGGTATGCCACGATAAAAATGAATAAATGAATGAATAAATAGATAAAATAAATGATATTCTCATTTATGCCCATCATCGTTGTGATCAAAGAACTCAAGGATTCCAAGTAGATTGTTTTGTTTTGATTATGGTTTTTTTTTTGTTTGTTTGTTTGTTTGTTTTTGGTTTTTTTTTTTTTTCGTATGTTTGCAAATGCAAACATTCTTTATCTCCAGAGCTTCCAATAAAATGTTTTGTTCTTTAGATTCACCGAGCTTGTGGACGAATTCTGACAGAAGGGGGCAAAGGCAATTGTTTGTAATGTTGATGATCATCAAGCTGGACAAGAGAGATTGCAATACATCAGATCATCTGTCAGTTGTACATGTGCGGCAAAAATATTCCCTGAGGGTCAGGGCATTTGCATTTCTCTCTTCTAGTTTTATCATCTTCCAAGAATTTCAGTTAGTATACGATACCTCCAAAGATGATTATAGCATCGATTTGATAGGCAGGTCAAGAGGTTATGACGAAAACTATCTAGATGTTGCACGTTTACAGCAATTCAAATTGTCTGCCAAAACTCGTTAATCTGTCCCATCACCCACCTTCATGTCGCAGCTCTATAATCTTCTCGCTCCAGGCACCAGTTTTCACATCTTTGACTGTCACTCTGTAAGTTCCCAAATCCTCGGTAGTCATTTTCTCGATCTCTAGCACGTGTGATGCCGAGAAATAATCCCCAAAGTAGGCCTTTTCGTAGGCGCGATATCGCCCTCGAGCTCGAAAAAAATTAACGTGGTCATTGTCCCCTTCCGTCTCCAGAGTAAATAACAGCGATGTTTCTCGATCAGGATCGTTCACTTTGTATTTAAACAACGTGGTCCAACTGTTTTTAGTATGACGTTTTAGCTTGTACCAGGCAATCTCATAGGTGTGAAATTTCGCTGGATGAATGAAAGGATTCAAAAAAGAAGAGTAAAGTTTTGCCTTCAATCAAATGTTTCCAGCCAACAAAGTTGAGCGAAAACATTTAGCAATATAGGCCTAGGATATCATTGCACTTGGTGGTCATAACGTGGGTGTTTTACAAAAACGCGCCCGGATCACCAGTCTTTCAAAGTCTTTATATACTATTTGTGCCGCTGGTGTATATATAAGGTTTGGCACGTACTTTAATGCATAAAGAATTCAGAATTAACAACACCTGAAATAAAAACCTCGCCACCATTTTATGTACTTAAAGACCTCTCAAAGGATGCCTTGACAATTATTTTACCCTCATCAGAAAGGATAATGTCGGCAAAGAAAAATTAGGGGGCTAGCCAGATTTTGGGCAATGACTTAGGTATGAAATACGTGTTCATCACTTACGACTGAGTTTTGTGAATATTTTTGTCTAGATGAAACATTTCTGTTGTGATATTTCCAAACATTGATGACCTCACAAAAATTGTCTTAGTCTAGCCTAGTATAGTGCCTCTCGATTCTTGACTCAGCTTCTATGCGATTGAACAGGTAGGAAGCCAAGCACATTCCTTCAAGGAGCTCTCGTCAAATGTTTCAAATGAAACCTCTCTGTCTGTCGGTCTGTCTGTCTGTCTGTCTATCTCAGTCTCTGTTTCTGTCCAAACAAAAGTAGAGGGCAGTTGTCAATTGACTCTGTCCTGTTACTGTCCCTGCTACACCCTTCCTCTTTCCTTGCACCTGTCTTGCATGCGTTGATTTTTATATCATTTTTTTTTTAATTGGTTACCTTCTGTGGCGATACAATAAATAACTAAATAATATATAATTAAAGTGTTCTTCCAAAATGCAAATTTCTAATCATGCAAACAATCAATATAGACAATATAGAAGAAACTGATCAACTTAGCCCTCTCACTTCCACAACTACATTTTGAGTCTGTGGATCAAATCCTACGGTGTATCCATTAAGATGAAAGCTCCTAGGTAATTTTAATTTTAATTACAAACAAAGAAGTTTCGGAAATTTATCTCGATCGTATACTCTCAATGGATGCCCATTAAAAACTTTATTTCTTTCTCTTGAGTAAGCCATGAATGGCTTGCTCAAGAAGATGGAATCATCTTTTTTGACAAAATAGCTTTTCGTTAAGCATTAAACATTGTGACTTACTTGCTCCCTTGATGAAATACGGAAAGTTCCATTCCCGATGATTTTTTTCAGGCTTTTTATTAGGATCGTTCATCTTGTAAACGTTGCCAGGTAGATCATGCGAAGAATAACATCGCTCTTCCCACAAAACAAAGTGATCAAATCCTTTTTGCAGAACCAGTCTGCCACAACTTGCCAACTGCTCGAAGAATTTTTTTCCTCTTGGTACACGCCCCAAATAGGAAAGGCTCCACCCGCGGTCATCAATATAGTTCCTCGGATTTGCTACAGTGAAGTATGCTGTGTTTGTAGAGAAAATATAGCATGATTATTCTTAGCGGTCCATAAAATGTGGATGGCAGTGTACATGTACATTTCTTTGAACTTTGGAGTCCAACCTCTTTGAAGGCTGGCTGCACTGTAAGTTTCTAGGCCGGTAACTTCTACTTGTTCGCTTGTTCGTGTCAATAAAGTTTGAACAAGTTTTCCTTCATGACTCGTCCTTGACAATTTATATTTGTTGTGTGACTAAGCCTTCTTGTGAAAGCATAATAATCTTGTATAAGGCAAGATTTTGTTGACAAATTTGGACAAGGATGGACACATTTTATGGAATGAATTATTCTTGCTGGTGCAAACGACTTGCTCGCCTAATAAGTCTTGTTACTTGTTGAATGGTGACTGAAACAGTCTTTTGCACACCAGCTTGTACAATTATCTGTACTTCTAACATAACGTACAAAATTACTGAATGCTGATTGATCAAGACAGAGGGCATTGGTATTCTTTTTACCGAGCGCAGAATTGCTCGCGTCCATTTAGACGAGCGGCAAAAATACTAGCTCCTGATTGGCATTTGGTTGATTAGGCCTGTTCCAAACGTCTGCTACTGCCGTGCCGCACTTAAATCAATTTGACACGGCAGTAGCACGACAGTGGTTTCAAACGTCGAATTTAATTCAGTCGCGCCAAATTCTAAAACATAGGCAAAATATATTAAAATAATTTATGAATTTAGTTCGGCACGGCAATAGCACGCCGTTTGGAACAGGCCTAATCAACCTAAATAGAAATGTCCTTTTATACACTTACGAATTCCCGTAACAATAACTCCTATAGATGCCACTGAACCGCTTGCATAAACTACTGCAGGCTTTCCCCATACCGGCATTCCACCATCAATAGACTGATCTACTCGTTGTTGAACTATGATTTGAGGGGTCTCTATAAGAATGGGAAGCAAATCAATCAATTAATCAAATAAGAGGGCAATACAGGCGGGAGAGGAACTGAATTAATTGATAAATTTAGTTAGGAAGGCAGCCATGCAGTCTGCCAGTCAGAGTCAGTCAATCAGTCAATCAGTCAGTCAAGTAAGTCAGTCAGTACATTAAAAATCGAACCGTAATCTATCAGTTGATGTAACGTTCAGAGAAATCAGATGAACGTTCCATGATAGAGATAGAATTTGCGGTCACCAGAAATACAATAACATAAACATAGACCTTCCTTCCGCAAACGATTCTGTTTTGACTTCTTTCTGGACCACATTTAAGGTTTAACGTTTGGTTTTCTGCTACTATGGAATAAGGTATGTTTTTGTTTAAAACAAATCATTTACTTTAAGTTTTACACTTTCGGGCACAGTGCTAGATTAATGATCTTACCAAAGAGAGTGTGCCACATCGGCTCAGCATAATATGACATAGAAGATTGCCATTCTGGAGTGTCTATTCCTGATAACAAGTACAACAATGTAGCATATTGATAAGAAGAACGTATCTCATAATAGCATTCTGGCTACAAACATTACAATACAATACGGCAATACACCGTTATTACCTTATTTTGAAAGCCCGTGGTTTCAACTTAATCCTTTAAGTTCCAATTATTTTTTTAATCATAACTAAACAAAATTCTCGAATCTGATTGGCTATCAGCAGCCATGATTTGAACATTAGTAGGGCAGAGTACGCATCATGCCTGGTGTAATTGGACAGTACGCGTCATTTGCGCGCGCTGTAATTAAATCGATCTCGAAAACTTTTAAGTTTTTTAACTTTTAAGTTAAAACTCAACTATTAATCCATCAAAAAGTTAAACTGTTGGCCATTTTTCTCAAATTTTGTTAGAATTATTATTTGGTAACAGGACCTCGTCTCACTCACCCAATTCTGTCTGTAATCATACTCGTGATTAAAAATCAGACTCCCGTTGCGTGGTCGTCAGATTTTGTCAATCACTCGTATGATTCCAGACACAATTGGACCCCACTCAGTCTTATTTCCATTATTAATTAGTCCGACGATGAAGCGGAATAATGCTGAAATAATGATAATAATAATAATAATAATAATAATAATAATATTAATAATAATAATAATAATAATAATATTAATAATAATAATAATAAAAATAATAATAATAATAATAATATTAATAATAACAATAATAATAATAATAATAATAATAATAATAATAATAATAAGCCTGCGCGAGCAGACGTTTTTCCGGCTTTTGTTTTACCTAGTGAAGGCGTCTGTTCGCAGGCTAGGTCTTTTATTACAAGATTTATCTCAAGCAGGAGTTTTCCTTCAGTAATTGACAAGCTACGCTCCCACTTTAAAAAACAATATGGTGAGCTCCTTCTCAATTCTGAAACGTGTTGGTTTGTAACGTAAGCAACATAAACACCCTCAGCTGTGATTTCTAGTCTTGGTAAGTTTTCGAACTTCAAATAGAAGGAGTTGACGATCTTGAAAGAAAATGTTCTGTACTAATTTATCGTCATATTTAAATATACCAATTTTAGCAGTAATCACGTGATGTCGATATAACTCCGTGCCATCTGGTAAGATTCCTCTGCAGGTAAATTCTTTTGCAGATTTTGTTTTCAAGATTCGCAACTCGTGCAGAACAAGTTCCCAGTGCCCAGACGCATTGAACTCCTGGCTGTAGGATCGTTGAGTCCAGGCAATTTTGTTAAAATCCACCAGATGTCTAAGAGATGCAAAGAAACGGGATGTTTTGAAACCAAAAAAACATAAACCGATAGGTAAAGCGCTGTAGCAGAGTTTTGCGTGTTTGAAATGGGCGTAATCTTTGGTTGAGGTGTACTTACCCTTTCAAAAACAAAACAAGGGAAGAGCAAAAGCAAATAATATACGCCAAGAAAGTGTCTTGAGTTTGAGTGCCTTATAAATGACTGTTCAAACATGATGTACACGATTTGGGGGCATTATATATATATATATATTTTTTAAACAGGACGGAAGAAGTTAAATAAGAACAAATACAGTGGAAACTCGATTTAACGAATCTATATATCGAAGTTATCGTTATAACAAACGATATTTTATTTTAATTAATTATTTTTTTATCAGCTTTATTGGGCACATCAAAATAAACACAAAGAACAAGAAACAAAATGAGTGGTCCAAAGGGTATTGTGCAGAACGGGATAACGAGACCCATGCAACCCCTTTAATATTATGAAAACGTAAAAGAAACATTAAGAAATCGGTGTTCAACTGTAACACCGACAGGAAAATGCCTTAAGATTCAGTGCCTTGAATTGGACTAGTCAGACGTAACGTCTATACCGTTACTTAACTGCCGCTTTTAAGCCTCCCACCACCCGGTTATAAGCCCGTCTACCTGTAAACCCCAAAATACATCTTATTATAAGCCCCCCACCCCGGATATAAGTCCCCCTCTAGTTTTGTTTGTGTTATTAGTTTTAATTTTGTTCCAAATATTGACGTCTTAAAGCTTAATTAAAAAACCTATAAATTAAAAACGCATTTCGATCAACACTGATATAGCTCGTTTCAAAACGATTCTTTTTATTCCGGCTATAAACATTCCAACCCCCCCCCCCCCCCCCCCCGATATAAGCTCCTCCGTTTATAAGCCTATCTAAAACCCCTTACGAAAGTTGTATAAGCCCAGTGCTTATGAGCGACAGTTTACGGTATTACATCCACAATTGGCAGCTTATGGTATAGGATTTAACCTACAGATGCTACTGAAAGGAACACGAATACTAAGAATTTCACTCACTAACACATGCAGACATCACGTCCCATGAACAGAGACACGTCATACCAAAATATTTCAAGACAAATATCTAAATCTAACAAGTCCCAGTTTGATCCAATAAGGATTCGGTCATTGAACGTGTTCTTACTGCAAATAATGGTAGTTTCCAAAGGGATCGTCGGTAACTGTAGGCTTTCCGCAATTGACCAGTCTCATGTTGTAGTAAACATTATAGTGTGGGCGGCCTTTTGGTTGCTTTAATAATCCAGGCCATGTTCTGATAACCTCAACGCGTTCTTTGTCTATTTCTGTGGTGAAAAATGAAAACACAAAGCTGAGCTTCACTTTTTCACCGGATTACATAGGAGAGTTAGAATACAACTGTTTATAATTAAGCAATTTCAGAAAAAATAAGAATAAAGAATGGACAAAAATTATGTGAGGCCTGAAGCGTGTATTGTACTCTTGATTTAAGTTGCGCATGGAATCATTAAGACTGGGTAGATATAGCTTTATGGCTAAGGGCTAAAGTTACGTTGGTTTGTACACGTTCGGTTTAAATAAATCTCATGTATGCAGTGGTCTCGCTTCACTGCTCAGCGGTATACCAGTACTTCACGCATGCGCACGTCAATATAATCTGGCCAGTGGAAGCCTTCGACAGCTCCTTCGGTCTTAGGCGTTATCAGCACGGTAAAAGCGTCACACACCTCTACGAACGGTAAGCCCGCTTTAAGCGCCAGCCCCACACTATCCAGGTGGAAGCTGTTGGCTGGGACTGTACAGCAGTGCTGGTAATGCATGTGAAGATGTAGATCACCTGGGCCCAGTTATTCAAAGCCCGATTAAGCTAATCATGGATTAACTTAAACTTGAAATTAAGCTTTTAAAATTACTAATCAGAAAAGATCCTTGTCATTTTTGTCCGTAGTTTCGACTTAGACGTTTCGTTACAATTAACTTAAAATTAGCTTTCAAAAAAATTTTTAGTGAGCGACATGGCAACCTCGGTTAACTTTTAATCGTGGGTTACCATTAATCCGCTTTCGAACACTGACTGGCCCCTGAAGTAACAGGGATACACACATGACGACAAAAGCGTGTCAAAAGAAACCATCTTAACGCAACGGTCACATTACATAGCTCTCTGATATGGTCAGGTAAAAGCCGCCCGTAAGACGACTTTAGTTAGTAGAGTTGTCTGGCCATGCTTATAAGACCTAAAAGGCCGAAACAGCTATCCATGGCTGTCCAAGTGAAATAGCTGTGCGCATACGTAAGGTATACTGGTCATAGAGCGGAGCTGAGAGTTTGACCATTGCACTTAAACTGCCTCTTTCCATGTTCAGTCTAGATAGCGCTTAATCTAAGAGCAAGCAAAAAATCCACATGATAAAGTAACTCATTACAATCAAGTCTTTTCCTACCGAGAAGTTTCTTTTCAAGTTGAACTTGTGATGATTCCCCTGCATTTGGAAAGTAAATAATGTGACCTCAATTAATCAGAATGTTAATTCGGATTCATAATAACATAACATCAAATAACATGTTTTGTTTTAAATCTTGTAAGCGGTCTGGAATCCTAAATCCTTGAAACTGACTTTTTAATGACGCGCGATCCAACGGTCCTGATTTACGGACCGCTCTTAAACACGCGAAACTGTGATGTTCCATTTTAAAAATGGTACTTGACGTTCTTTGACTGTTCAGCAGTGTAAAAATAGGGCTTAAAATAAAGTTCCTCAAATAGTAAGTATTCATGGAATGGAAGTTAATATTCTCGACAGCATTTCCAAACAAAAGCGCCTTGAAAAGTTGTAGCTTTTTGAAAACTTTCCAACTGGCTTACTTAGCAGTTTCGATTGAAATTCTTTTACGAAAAAATAAAACAAAAAAATAGTTAACATGTCAGTTTTACGACATGAATTTAAACATGTCAGCCGTCCTCAAGCCTTTTGCACAGTTTTTCCTTATTCGAAGCAAATGACAGAAAAACGCTAGCAATGCGAATCTGAAAAGCAGTTAACGTTGGTTGTTACGCTATCTCAAGGAAAATGGCAGTGCACAACACTAATTAATCTCGTGCCTCGTATAGTATGTGTGCTTTTCTTTGCGACCACGTCTGAGTCGTTCGAAACATTTAACTTCCGATTGGGATACAATACCATTCAACATTCATAGTCACAATTTCGTGAACACAGTCTTTTTCCTTCGCACATAAAAAACAAATAACTGAGAAATAGAGAAACAGCGAAATTAACGTTCCTTTGTTGACGTCATAGCCCTACTATCCCCCAGTCTCCGGTGCTGCTTGGTATTGCATTTCAATCAGAAGTAAATTTTCACTTTTTTATACATCTCAAACCCGCAAATAGGGATTTTTTTATTTTATTTTATACAAGAACATGAAGATTTGATCAAGCAAATAAAAAGCTGGTCTTGGGTTACAGTTATAACGAGTAAAAAGCTGGTTTAAATTTATAACATGGTCTGTTATATTCAGGTTTCTTTGATTATAACTTGTAGGATTCTAAATAAATGCTAAAAATACGCGATCTATCCCCTTCAACATTTGAAAGTCAATTTAAATCAAATTATACTTGCTTCAAAGAAACGCACATTAAACTTGCCTTTAATATTGTAACGGTCTAAAACATAGGATCGGCAAAACTCAATTCTTAAATATAACCAGCGTAAAACAAAGACAATTTAAATTTATTTCCAGTTTCTCATGGACTTACCGGCATCACATCCGTAAATTTCCACTCTCATACAGATCCATCTATACCATGTGACAGGAATGAATCTTACGTAACGAGCACGGATTCGAGGGTTGAGGTAGTGACGGACGGTATCTCTGTTATTATTGTTCGCCACAAAGTACTGAAAGGACACAAAGTTGCAGTTTGAGTTGTTATTAACTTCTTAGAACTTTCTTCTGAAAGCATGCTGCAAATTTATCCGATATTTAAAACACGTTTAAACGTTAAAGTACTAAGTGCAGATAACGTTACTATCATAATTTATCAAAACCTGGATAATTAGATAATCTAATTCCGGAGTTTTGATTGGTTTAGTGGCTATAAGATATCAGCCATTAATTGACTTCTGGTCTCTCTTAAAAAAATGAAACCAACCAGGAACCAAAATATTTCTTAGTTGTTTTTGATCAGACATTTATTCCACTCGCTCTTGTTGGGTTGGTTGGGTATCTTTTAACGACTTTTAACTTAACGACTAGTCCCGAGGAAAACAGTTAGTTTTAGCCGAGGGAAACATCGAGATTCGAGGGAAAACAAACCTAACTGTTTCCCGAGGAAGCAGTCATTAAAGGTTTTGTTATATAGAAACAAAAAAAATTGCGAAGACAATTATTTAGAAAAACACATCAAAGGCTTTAAATGAATGGAACAGCGAACATACAAATCTGAAGTTAATATAAAACATTTTTCAACACCAACTTTCCCCGGAAAACGCCCTTGAATTAATTTATTTCTTTCCGAAAGTATTATTATGCCAAGGCTACTTACGGTAAAAGTTATTGTTAAGGATTCGGTAACGCTTCTTCGGCGGCTCCATTTTGCAAACAAGAATCCGGATAAATAACAAACTGGGATATTCCCGCTGTCTCTTTTTGCAGGTGGGCAAAAACATTACACCACCTTCTGTCACCGCGTAATCACGTGCAACCTACTCAAGCTACTCTTTTCCACCTCGGGAAAATATGAGTTTTGTATTGCAGCCCGCGTGGACACCATTTGATTTTGGCTTCCACCATGCATGTGATCAAAAAACAACCAACCAAAGCGCACGCTAAGTCCAACGAAACTCCAGCTATATAATAAATCTCAAATCCAACACGCACTCGTGGAATAATAGTTAAATTGCATCCTGTATGATGGGTAAAGTTATGCAGGAACTTGGCGGTGCCGTCAATAACCAAAGGAGGATAAAACAGAGAAAGAGAAAGAAATGCGGACAATAACAGCCACCAGTAAAGGGTTTACAAGCCGCACAAGAGCACTGATGGTCCAGTCCAACCTGTGCAGCATTCACATGTAGCATTCAAATCAATATGGTATAGTTACTTAACCCTCACTTACACCGAAGGGAATTAAAAATTTGATACATATTGATTGAAGTCTAGGCACCCCAAATATGAAACAGTTCTCCAACCTTGTGTTGGCTGTTCTTTATATGGTTTGAGATAAAGCTATGTATAACGAGTAATAAACTGCTTGCATTTCATCTTGCAGGAAAAAAATGGCTGCAGTCGTAATGAAATAGAAACTGGTACTTACTCGTTCACGTTCTTCTGTACTGATTACATCCCAAGAAAACTCATCCAGACTGTATTGTATCACATAACCTGTAACCCAACGAGGTTTACTGTGACCAGAATGCCCTTGAGTCGCAAATCCATCAATGAACCTCTCTGTTAACAAGTCGATTTCTAAAGAAAGGAAACAGCGTTCACACAGGGTGTCAAGAAGACGATGGTAAAAACGGAAAGATAAATGGAAATAAGGGACGCCTCGGGGTTCATTTTAGCAGAACGTCTGTTTGGAAGGCCTTGCACTATGTAAAAACGTGACAAAAATTGCACAAACTTCGCACGTGTCGACGGGCCTTTAACCTCCCCTAAACATTTTGATTTAATTTTGATGAAAACACCTCGGAATTCCCCTGTTGAGATGGCACCTAAAACCGCTTTCGCGTAATCAAGTAAAAACAATTCCTCTTGTTTGTGGAAGGATCAAAAATATCCGGCTCTACGATAATGCACTATTGAACAATTATTCCACGAGAGCGCGTTGGGTATGAGATGATAGATAGCCAACGAGGCGCGTAGCGCCGAGTTGGCTATAATCATCTCATAGCAACAAGCGTGAGTGGAATAATTGTTTTATTAAAAACAATCACGAAATATTGCTAGATTTTGCGGATTTCCGCTTTGCGAGTAACAATTAGAAGACAATTTAATGGTCTCTTTTTCTCGGGCATGGTATAATAGCTCATACACCATGGCCGCTAAGCCAATCAAATCGCTCGAATTGCATTACACAATGATCCAGTTTTTAATAATAAGGGTAAGCTAGGATTTCGAAGGACCAAGTTGCTGGGAAGTTCGGAGGATGAGGATATGATGTTCTCTACAAAATGAGAACAAATGATTTAGAATTAAGAACAAATTATTAATCTTTCAAGGCTACCCCTTTTAAATGTACTACAGTGAGCTGGAAATAAAAAAAACGACATTTGTATATCAGTATTTTCCTTTAATTATCTTGCTGGGAACTCCAGAATTTTCCAAACCATTTCACTGATGTAGTATGACCAGTTTTATTTACCTAAGTACTCGTTAGGTATGTGGTATTTCTTCCCTCGTCGTTCGTAATTTTCCACGTCCTTCACGCACCAGCCTCCGTTATGGTTGAGGCGTGCATTCCGGGCTCTCGTATTGAGGCCAGCCCTACTGAATGTAGAGCCTGTTATTTGAGAGTCTCTGATTTTCTTGGATTCCATTCCAAGCGCTGCGTTACAACCTGTACATGGCAAGAGAATCAGTTGTGATTTTTACCAGATACTGAAAAGGAACAGTAACCAACGCGCTCAGTACATGGGTTTACCTTTTAAAGGAAAATTTTAATGTCTAGTTTATTTTCACATGTTTGAACAATTGTTTGTACATATTTTGGCGCCTTGTTTTTGTTATGAATTTTTCTCACTTTTGGAAACCGCCTTAGAACTTTTGGATTTTGGCGCTATATAAATTGTCATTGTAATCGTAATTGTGATTGTAATTGCAATTGTGGTGGGTATTCATCTGCAGTATTTGTAGCTGGTCAAAAAGTTATGCCTGCTAATGATCCACAGATTCCGAACCTTATTAATGAAACAAAAAAATGGCGCTGGGGTAAACACTTTCTTCGCGCCTTCTCTTTTGTCCACTGTAGCAAGCGAGTTCCTGTGTAATTGCACAATTATAAGCGGTAAAATAATTGAACTTCTAATTATTTAATATATATAATGATTCGGTTTAATAAATTGTGATTTTTTGTTGCTCACTTTTTTTTTCAGTGACTACTAAATGGAGTAAGTTAACTCACCGTGCGAGGGTAACCCAGAGACTGTTGTTAGTAACAACGTTTGGAAACCCTAAACAGTGCTATACCAATAACTTGAGAAGTCAATTAAACCGTTCCGAGTTTAAAAAATTTCCCTTCTCATAACTGGGATTCTTAAGCTTATTTATCAAGGTACCCGGCTGAAAACTACTATGACGAAATTCGCGTCTTTCTAATCTGAGCCATTTTAAAACATAAACAAGTTGTCTGTACATGAAGAAGAATGCTGTTTACTTTTTTCAAATATCTCTTTTTGTTCCAGAGATATTCAAGTTTTTAAAATATGCAAATTAGCCAAGTGATGACGTCATAAACTCAACCGAATTTTGGTCAAATATTATGAAAAGAGATATCTCAGCCAATTTGTATCAGAAATGCTTGATTCTTTGCAGTGACATTGTTCTAGGTGCGCCCCATAATATCAGCTTATCAGTTTTGTTACCATGGCAACATACTGGGCTCCAGTCCTCCCTGATACTTAAGGCTTCGCTGGATACCTTTGGCATTCTATTTTGATATTTGCCAATGGTGCCTCATGTGCATGATCCAGCAAGCGTATAAATATGTTACGTCGAGTTTGTGGCCTTGTTAAATGTTTTTCAAGCTGAAAATCACTAAATATTGAAATCAGGTTAGAGAGGACTGGAAAAGAGTGAGTTGCCACGGGAACCAAATTTTTATAGCCGTAGGTGTATTGCCTTTAGAACTATTAGCCTGCCAGGCTTCAATGGTCTCTGCTGTAAACTGACTGAGATAGCTCTATTTATATACTTGATGTTATATTGAGTTGAGAATATGACGTCATCAGTCCGCTCATTTACATATTTTACACATTTTTCAAACGTGAATATCTCCGGAACCAATGCAGATATTTAGAAACGGTAAACGGCGTTTTAAATCTTTTCTAGAATTCTATGTGATAAACCTTAAAATTCAAGAGGTAAAAATTTGATCATAGTAGCACTTTAAACTGCGTATATAAAATAGAGTTGTCCTGCCTATTTTACCCCTGTTTGAGGCTAGGAGCTTCGGGTATCAAGGGAAATTAGTGGTTATTAGATGTACCTGGCTTCCTCTTTCCCTGATATGGTTCGGGCTTTCCTGCAAATAATAAGATTCGCAAAATGTATATAAATAGGTTCGTAAACAGACGAAAGCTGACGCTATGTAGGCAACGATCCTAAGAAAAATAAAACAAAATAATAAAAAGTAAGTCACTACAGCGACGGAAACAAAAACATGTCTTGAAAATATATGTTCACGTTACTTGGACTATTTCAACTTGTCAGACAATGGTTGCGGTCACAATTATGCTTTTATTATGGTGAGCTAGTGATTTCAGCTCGATTTGTCACCACGACATTGTAGCTGTTTACAACATGTTTGAATTGATGCACATTTATTGTATTGTCAGAAAGCGTACCGCGATAATGCCTTAAAATTGCAGATGGCTTACATGGGCGGCAAGGCATGTTATGACAGTATAATATTAGGAAGACTCTAACGTCACGAAACACAGCCTTTTTATGAAAATATGTCGTTTTGAGAATTGATGGCAAAAACCTTAAGAGAGCAGGTGTCAATAAAAAAGCGAAAGAAGCCAGGTCGCGTACTTAAAACTGGCCTGGCGAATCACGCTCACGCGCGTAAAAGACGAAGCAGTGATATTCTTGTGAAGAGTGCGAAGTAAACTTAGTCAACAAAGTGCCCAACAAACATCTGGGTAGGGACAGCATACCCAGTGGGCATCCTTGAAATACATTCTGCAGGAAAGATGGATGATGATGATGATGATGATGATGATGATGATGATGATGATGATGATGATGATGATGATGATGATCATGATCATGATGATGATGATGATGATGATGATGATGATGATCATGATCATGATGATTGTTATTACCCAAAAAGAATCCAAACCGACCTTCCACCGCACAGATGTTTTAATAACTGAGTTACAGGTAGACTCGAAGCATGCGAGGCCATTTATTAGGTTTATATGTGACCCGCGCCCTAAATACTAAATCAGCGATGTTAATAATGTTAATGATGACCACATTATAACTATAATGATAACCTGGTGATGATGATGATGATGATGATGATGATGATGATGATGATGATGATGATGATGGTGGTGTTAATGGAAAATAAACAGGATAGTTTCCTTATTAATACGCACCTGGTAGATTACCAAATATGTCCAAAGCTAAACAGTCGGTGGGACCCTGACGCGATTCGTATATGTGGAAGTGCCTAGCGTAGATAGTGGGCATAATGTCCAGGATACCCGCACATTGATGTTTTTCTTCAAATTCAATTCTAATTCCCTGAAAGCAAAGGAATAATCATTAATTCCGGTCAACCTTCTCGTATCTTCCGGTTTTTCTCTCTTCCCACTTCTTTGTAACGTTTGGCGACAGTTTTGTGTCTTGCAAACAATTATCTTGATATGCACTTTATCAACATCCGCGTACACTAAAAATTAACCCTCCCCATTCAAAATTATAGAGCAACTGTATGCTGAATATTCCTATCATTAATTGGTACAGCCTAAATTTTTCATTCTTTTTACAAGTATGCAAACTTTCAAAAAGAAAATTTTAAAAAAACACATGCTTGCTTGTCTTAATTTTGATTCATAAGGATCTAATAGTCAGTAATGAACAATCCACAGCCACAGCATCGTGTGGAGAGAAAAATTGGACAGTTTGGGTTTTTGGTGTGCTAGCCCGCTCAGTTAAACGAAACCAAACCATATAACAGACCACAATGCATCTTGTAATACACTTGGGACCAGATTCCATATAACTATGCTTTTATACCTATGTAAATCCTTTAAGAGGGCTATACACCCCTTATCTATGTCAAATTAGTATAAATCTACTAGTGCTCTATCACGAATGTCGTTCTCTGATTAGCTACGCTACTCGCTATAGATAGTGAGTAGCAGTTTTCAAAAAAATGGCGGCCGCTTCGTCGCGTTTTTGAATTGTCTGCGATGAGGAAATAGATAATTTACTTGTTTAGTTTTGAACGACTAGTAGATTTATATTCACTCTCGATTTCTATGTGTGATAGAAATATTCCCGAGATCATAATCTAATTGTTAAATAGTACCATAATATTATATTTGAAAACCAGTCTCGCTCCCAGAGAGGGAGGCAGGCCTCCCAATTTACAAGCTATGGGAACGGGGTTGATTTCAAAACAATACCGTGTGAATAAATACAAATGTTTGTTTTTAATACCTGGTTAGGCTTGTCGCTCAACTGGTTGTATGTCCCAGAAAGGCTCCAAACTTCATTGTCAGTGCTATATCGTAGCTCTAAAGGCCGTCTTTTCCTATTCGGATGGCATTTCCCATCATGCCTAGGTTGCCCAAGAAACACAATTCGCGAGATTGCGTACAGCTCCCTCATGTCAATTCGAAAAAACGGGGACACATCGTTGCTAGAAGCCTGGGAAACAGATACAGGATATCACTCACGAGAAAGCTTGATTTAGGAAGATTTAGCTTTTCTGATAATTTGGGACGCTGACGCTTGTTGTAGCCATTATAGCCTTTTGCAGCTATTTCCAGTATAAAACCTGGCGTCCAATGTGCTTAACCGCAGTTGTATAAAATTGAAAAAGCTAAAACTGAGCCGGAGAGACAAAACAGAAAACTAAAATATGTCAAGCTCCTTTGATCCGATAAAACATCTAATCAGTAAAGTCAATAGTGCTTTTAAAAGGACGGTAGACTTCCTAATACAGGCCTATTTTTGCGCGGTTAATGACTATGCGAGAAAAGCAGATCAAGCAAAGGCTACTGAAATTCAAAATTATGCAGTTTTCAAAGATAACTTAGCTTCAATTTGGAAAATAGCTTATCCCATACGTTGCTATATATGTTTTTTGAAGCATTTTAGAGTCATTGTTAGTTACTTTTAAGTAACTAACAACAACGTATGGGATAAGCTATTTTCCAAATTGAAGCTAAGTTATCTTTGAAAACTACGTGGTTGCCCCAGTTTATATTTTAGATTCCAACAATTTTCGTAAGGACCTGTTTTTCCAGCGTTTTTATAAACCGCAAAAAAATTAAATACCTTTGAATTAGTGGGCACCAAGAAACCGGACCATCCCGAGATGCGCAGAAGGTATGCGCAGTATCAAAAGGGGCATCGTCCTTAAATCGATGTTAAAAATCACAGTTAAAGGGACTATGTCAGCTGGGGCACATGCGCAGTAGAGTCCAATTGAGACTAATTTGCATAAAAAAGCGTCGCGGGATTTTTGTTTTTCCGCTTTTGCAAAACCTTTCAAAAACATCGCAACACACAGCTTCTATAAATACAAAAGAGCGTTTGTAAATGAAAAATTCAGCTAACTTTCCGAAGATGAACACGATTTATTCAAACAGATGTAAACAGCGTCCTGAACTTGACTCTGCAATGGTATTTGAAAAGGTTGGGCCAATGGTTTCAAAGTGCTTCTCATCAAGGCGAGGATACGCCTGGGGTGACATAGCCCTTTACCATGAACGTCATCACTGTCACTGTACTATTTTTTTCTATTCACATCTGTAAAATTGTGAAAGTATATTGGTTAAGGTTGAGTTGTGCACGCACTTAATTTTCGCGGGCCGGAAGCTTTTCTTCGGACCTCCTCGCCTTACCACATCCGGTCTTATACAAGTCTGCTTGAGACTTTATTTTCCGTAGTACTTCAAACAGAAAGCAACACGGAGGTATAATAATCGCTCTTTTCAACATGTCCGTTTAAACCCGTGTTTTTTCATACTTTAAGTGTTGTTATTCACTTACAGGAATGCAAAATAACATCTGCCCAGGTTCAATGTAGCGCAGTCTCAGAGGGGATGGACTGCCTCTTATGGTTTTTAACCACAACAACTTGACTCTGCCTTGAGTGGTCCATAATCCCAAGGACTGAATGTCGTCTGTAAATCAACCACAACTTTATTAGTTTTTCAGTCTTCTAGCATGCTAACAAGGCCTAAAAATTTAGGACACCAATAAAATACAAGCATGAACACATTGGTCACACAACTTGCATTTTGCTCTGACGCTAATGCTTGAAACGTCAACTTTCGAATCTCCGTACGGTGGTCAAATTATTTTATCAACTCTGTTGATAAAACCAGATATTCGTTTCCACTCCCCTGCCAAGGCAACACCAAAGTTTTTTTAAGGAACTAACCCTCTTATCAATCAGTAATAGGCAATGAATATTGATTGATGTCAGTCAGTTGACTACCAGGCTCAGTCAAGTTATAGTTATTAGTAGATAAGGTCTCTCTTGATTAACCTGCCAACAGCTCAAGATTGGTGAGACGTTAGTGGAAGAAGAGGAACTTAACGAATATTTCACGAGAGCGCGTTGGATTTTAGATTATAGCTAGCCAACGAGACTATAATCATCTCCTATCCAACAAGAGCGAGTGGAACAATTGTTTTATTACAAACAATCAAGAAATATTGCTTAATCTTGCTGTTGTCGTTTTGCAAGAACAACCAGAAGACAATTTGATAGTGGCTATTTCTAGGGCATGATGTAATGGCTCATATACTACGGCCGCTCACTGCGGGAGCCAATCAAATCTCTGGAATTTCATTATACATGCGATGATCCAGTTTTTAATGGCAGTTTTTAACTCGTGAAAGCGCGCATGCGCAATGAACGAGTTATAGCGATGGTGGACTTTTTGACTTGGTTGGTTGGTTGGTTAGTTCTGTCGTTAACTTTCGGGCATGCGCAGTGAATGAAATTTAAATTCAATTAGTGGGAAAAACACGCAAAAATTTCCTGTTCACAGCGCATCAGGATATTCTCATTCAATCTGTAGAGAATAATTTGACAATCGTTTTAGTGTAAGAATGGAGATTTTTCGTCGAATCTGAGCAAAGTTCTAGGTTTTGTCGTTTTTTCCACAAACTGCGGCGTCTTTTAAGAATTTAAAATAATTTAATTGAAAAATTCAATTAGTGGAAAAAACACGCGAAAATTTTCTTTTCACGGCGCATCAGGATATTCTTACTCAGCCTGTAGAGAATAATTTGACAATTATTTTAGTGTAAGAATGGAGATTTCTCGTTGAACCTGAGCAAAGTTATAGGTTTTTCGTTTTTTTCCACAAAGTGCGGTGGCTTTTAAGAATTTAAAAATAATTGAATTTAACAATAATTGGAATTTAAGAATTTAAAAATAATTGAATTTAACAATAATTGGATTTAAAAGTAATTAAATTTAAAAATTCAATTACTGAAGTGTCGGCAAGATCTTTGAATAAACAAGACGATTTTTTATAGAGTATTTACGTGACTTGTGTTAATGTATGTTTAGCACTGGTGGCCTTATTTGTTGTAGGCCTCACCGATTTTTTAACCTATCCTCCCTTCACGATTGAACTAACTGAATAGTTTTACTCAGAAATATTGCGTGATATTGCGTTGCGCTACTTGAAAGTTTGCCGCCAAAAATTATTTCCCGCCAGAAAATGTCTGGCTGAAAGAAGCACTCTCAACTGATAAATTCACTGCTAATCATAACTTTTTGCATACATGAAAACTCGACATCTTTCATCATATTTTTGCTTCTCATACAAAAGTATTATATCAGGTAGATTAGTTTGCTGAAAAACATTAGTTTGGCTGTCAGTTTTTACGCGAAAGCGGAAAGTGCCATGTCACCCATCAGTGACGTTGTAAACAAAATTATGCAAATTTCTGGTGAAATGAACAATTTTAGATTTCTTCAGTTTTCATAGAGGTTTCAGAGGAAAAAAATGTTTCATTTTCGCAGTTTACATCTGGTAATTTATGGGAAAGCAAAAGGACGCGGTCGATGAATTTTCATCAACTGTTTAATACATACCGTGCAGAATTTAGTAAAATGCATGTGTACAGGATCAAAACCTTTTTGGTACGCGCATTGAATAATGAAGCAAAATACAGACAACTAGCTTTCATTGAAATAATTCTTATTTAGCAAGAGTTAGTCATATTTCAAATTATTTTTACTTGAAGATTGCGTGGACTGAACTCCAACGGAAAAATTTCACGCATTTATGCCGCGCATGAAATGTAATGCGGGACTTTGTTCAACAGATTTCCCTTCGTGAGATCAGCTCGAGCAAAGTAGCCTGCGTAGCTGGCGGTTTTTATGGGTGGGCTCACCGGAAAGCCGGGCACGAGGGCCGAAAAGATTTTTTAGTGCAAGAATGGTTATTTCTCGTTACATAATCGGGCAAAGATATAATTTCTTTTAGCTTTCAAGGAAGTGTCCATAGCCGTCTTAATTTCAATTACTGATGTGTCATCTGCATTCACGAGTTGGCTCACAGGAGCCTTTGATTATACTAGAGGACGCATTAGCCGTCTGGACGGACTTAGGCAGGTATTCCCAGTTCGTCTGGCTATTCGTTTGTAGTATAAAGACGGGCACAAGACGCATTCTGCGTCTGGACGAACTATTTTTCGTTGTGCGTCGTTCCGAGACGAACAACGGAAGATAGTTCGTCCACACGCATAATGCGTCTTGTGCCCGTCTTTATACGAGAGATAAATAAATAAAACATGATATATTGATAAAAAAAACACACAATTTCAATCAATTCAAGTCACTTAACTCAGTTTGTGTCTTTGAAATAATTTTTATAAAGCAACGGAGTGTGCTTTTCTACACCCGAATGTCGGTTTCCGCAGTGATTCCAACGCTAACTGAATTAGCGACTCACCTGAACAACCAAATACATATAACTTGATACAGGTGTCTTGGTAAGGAAATGTTACTGTGTTAAGGCGAAGATATCTTGCTGCTGCAGGTCTACTTTTGTACTTTATCCTCCTCGACGGTGATGTCTTGTCAGGCTAAAACAGGTAAAATACAAGAGAAAGAGAAAAAGTAGTAATAAAGATACTTTAAGATGATTAAAACCGGCTTAAAAGTGCCAGAAAATAATAAGACTGTGATTCAAACTTAAGACTGACTCTATATAACAAAGATATTTGGGAGAAAATGCTTTAACAAGGGAAACAAACAGGAAATGCCCAATCGAGGTGCTTATCATGGCTGCAAAAGTTAATACGTACTTAGCATGTTTCTGTATCGAATCAGGAATGTACGTACAAACTGTAATAAAATGAAATGTACGAGATTTCCTATAGTCAAAAGTCACATTGTAAATGTAAAATAAAAGATAATTGCAAAAGCATTGCACCCTAAAAACCGTTTTTAAAACTCGTCCTTACTAGGAATGCTTATGCGAAGTTATTACTTCAAGCTGTTTGACTTGATCCTCGTCGCGCCTATGCGGCAGATAATTATAAGCCTTATAAGGTTCACTTCAAGAAGTTTGCAAGGAGTGTTTTACGGTGATAATAGACTGTACTCAGCTCTCACTCTCGTTGATTACTTTCTTGTTAATAGTGCTTAGATGTAATATATAAAAATATAGCTTACGTATAATTGTGTCCATCTATTTCTATCCAAACTGTATTGAGCGTTAACCCAATTCTCATGCATTCTTCCGGCTCCATTCGGCCCATTGAAATAGTCCAGTTCGACTCTTGAAATGAAGCGTGGATACATGAGATCAAACACAAGATAGCCCCTTTGTCTGGGTACACACCATTTTATATCCGAGCCAGTCCCATCTGGTCCATAGTTTTTAGTGTGACTCTGCATTTCAAATAAAACCATTTCAGATTGGTTATTCGGGTGGTGCGGTGGGAGCAAGGGGAAGGGGATGGGGTGGAGTGTGTGTTTTGAGGGATGTGATGTACCCTGTGGGGGGGGGGGGTGTTCCTTCCATAGTCGGGAATAATGATTTATATCAAGCTACGTTATTTTACCGTTATCCATTATGGAAAATTTTCAAAACTTCAGTGCATATTAAACTATCAACAAGACTGGAAACCCCTACACTTGACGTTAGTGCAAACTGGCGCAGTGTTATCTAGGCTTGATTGTATGCTAAATTAACATTTTTCACGACGTGTTAAAATTTGAAACTGTTTAATGAACAATTTTTCTGAAAACACTAATTCCAATTTTTTAGAGCATGTTTCCGTGACATACATGTGCAGTTTGTTCAGAGAAAAGTAGCAGTCTTCAAATGACAAATATTAATTTAAAAAAAGTCAGTACTAAAAACTGCTTACCTAAAATACTCAGACACTGATCAATTGTGAGTAGTGTAGCTGATCTAACAACAAGTAGTCACCTTTTTTAGGCCGTTGCTCCCAAATTTTCCGTGAAGTTTGACAGACGTGATTATACACTGCACAGTTACATGGAGACTCGAAAGCCTCAATGTTGGCTTTATAGAACTACCAAAAACATTTCCAGTCCTAAAACCTATTTCGCGTTCACTAACAGAAATTCGACTTTTTAAAGCTTAATACTTTCAAAGTTTGCCTTATTAAGAACCACCTTTGCCTACTTTGAATTAAAGAAAATCACACCAGTCAATTGGTCAACTTGTTTTATTTAGATATAGGTATAAATGCGGACTGAAACTATTGCAAGGTACTCCCTTTGTCCTCTATACAGCCGCTATTTCTCGCGATGTTCTGGTCCCTACCAATTGGATAGGAAAGATAAACAAATTGCAAACACTTTTACGAAATCAAACTAAGAAGAATCGACGCTTCAGATGGCACATCCCCATACATGTGCTAACTAAGTTGGTAATATAAATGAAAAATTGTAAAGAGGTAGCTGTTAGCGGGTGTGGCATGTAGTTAAGGTTCAGTGTTCTTTCTCTTCCCTAAGATCTCTTCCCATGATAACCTCCATATCATGATTGAAAATCCTTTGTTCAAAATGGCTAACTTACGACAGAGTCTAAGGTCGCCATCCAGTATTTTACGTCAATTGGCTGGACATAATGACAATTAGCTGTGGAAACAAGAAGCCAAGAATCAACAGAGTAGAAAAACATTCACATTTACTATATACTTGTTTTGATTTGCAAAAAGTAGCGTTTTGACATGAAATATCATAATACAATTATAATGTATTATACCATAGTGAAAAATAAGGTCATTAAGCTCGTTACTTGGTTATATTTTTTCCTAAAGCTAAAATTAGGTATGTTTTTAAAGGTTATGTTTTTGCTATGATGACCTACTCAGGCAAAAAATGGCCATAACCCGCTTATTAATGTTCCGGCATTTGTTTAATACTGTTATTGTGGTATCCGCTGGTAAAGAGCGGGAGTGATGATCGATCAAATTATAGCTCAAGGGAATGCTGAAAATCGTATTGAGGAATCTTTTTTCAGAAAGAGGGCGAGCGTGAGAATGTGTTATCTAGTTAACACTACTAGAGCTCTTCTCCGAACGGAGAAAATTGCTATGAATATGAATGTATATGAAACATATATTTGGACTGCAGGTGACAGATTAAATAGACGAAAGACCATTGCAGTTATTTTTGCAACTTAAACATTTGCAGAAAGAAATTCTGGAAAAAAATTAGGCTTGAACGGCAATCGAACGCATCACCTCTTCGACGGCTGAGCTATCAAGCCAACGGCGAGCTGGTCATATTGTGAGTTCGTAAATAAATATACCCGTGAAGAATGAATAAATAAATATGAATATATAAACATAATATTTGAACTGAGGGTAACAGATTAAATAGAAGAAATACCCTCGCAGTTGTTTGAGCATATTATACAGTTACGAAAAGAAAGCCTGAAAAAAAGTAAGACGCCCTTTAAAGTGTTTATGAGGAATCTTTCCGTCAATGAAAACATTAGCTTTGAACAGCTGATTACCTGTTGACTGAGTTCGATAATGTTGATTGCACAAAACCTTGACGTTTTAGTAGTTAGTTATCAATCGATTTTATTAGCTGTTAACGATACCGTGACTCAAGAGTAACAGCAATCTGACAGATACCGAAAATTCTATCGTGGTTGCATGTTCGCGTGCATGTGAAATATAAGAATAAGCTTCTTTTTTTTTCAGTTGTTGAGTGGTGAGATAGATGGCGAGCCAGAACTGAGTTGCGGTGAATCACCTAAGTGGACGTTAAGTCTGAATAAACAGGGATTTATAGTGTTCTTTTCTCCCATTTTTATTTCGTAGGGAATACCGTTATTGGAGGTGGGAATTTCCCATAGAATCTTTTTCTGTTTGACGGTTGTTTTGTGACGAAGGCATTTACAACTCTTCGGTTGCTCGCAGGACGTTTTCGTGTTCTTGCGCTAGTAATCAAAACGTGATTATTTTAGGTTCGAGCAGACGCTTAAACGTTTTCACTGCATGGAAGAATTTTGTTCAAACCATGTACTGTAATACAAGCATAATTACTTGAAGAGCTGGGCCAAACGACCTCGAAGCGCCTAAAGAAATATGCGAAAAAGCGCTCCAACCACTCATCCCAAGTGGATTTCAACAAAATTAAAGACAAATCCGCATGCAAGACAAGCAAAGCTGTTACACACAGACAATACAGTCAATAAAGCTTGCACACTTACAACAAATTGCTTAACAACAGCTGAACAAAAGCATGTATTAGTCCTTTCTTTGTTCAACTTCAAAACGGTTCTCCGCGCTAAACTAACCAAGCCAACCGAAGCTTTGACTCGTGACTATCTGACGTCACACAAGAAGGGATGAGTCGGTCCCCTCCCTCCTGACATACGCGAAGATAATGATTCTGATTGGGCCGTTTTTGTTGAAGACAGTGAGAACAATAGACAACCAAGGTATTCCTTCGCAGACAGTACAGGGTTTAAGCCAGGTTTAATTAATTTATTCATTACAATTACGATGAAGAAGAATACGACGAAGAAACCAATGAATCTTGACGCGGTCTGCCCCAGGGCATCCCGCGTAAAAATTCAGGCTTGAACGAGATTCAAACCTATGAACGCTGCAAAGGCGATGCAGTGCTCTACTAACTGAGCTATCAAGCTAACAGGGAGCTGGTAATATTGTGCTAACAAACAAACTAGCCATCTCCCAGTTGGCTTGATAGCTCAGTTGGTAGAGCAGCAAATGGACTGATAGCGGCAGTCATTGGCTGCCGCTATCAGTTTTCAGGCGAAATAATGTGAAACGGACACGTCTGTTGCCCGTTCGTCCAGACCATCATCATTAACATCATCCTCTGCACGAAACATGTTCACTTTTAGTTGACCAACTTTGTTGTTATGACACGTGACATATACCAAGCCCAATTTGTCACATTTCTTTTGATTGAAATTTACAACAGTTTAAGAAAATGAACTACCTTCTGTCAATGATTTTTGGCCAAGGGTCTAATGAACTAATCGGGCTTTCTGAAAGCTGAGACGTTTATAGTTTGGAGAGGTATTTATTATTACCAAACGGGATAGCGAGTTATTACAATTACGATAGCTCGTGTTTTTACCAGTTGCGACAAAGTGTTAGTACAATTAATGCGACATGTATGTTATTGAAACACGGCAAGCGTTATTACAATGCTGCATATAACGCAATTCACGACAGCTGTTATTACAATTCACGACAGTTTTTATTACAATTTACGCAGTTTACACACTTGTCGCAATAGATGAAAGAGGTGCACCAGAAGCAGAAAATTAAAACTGTTGATTCCGTCCCTACTTTGTAAAACAAATTAGGGACGCTGCCTCTCTTTACTGGGCGCGGAGCCGTTAATGCTATTTTGAGGCCTGATGACACATTTATATTTAAATGGTAAAGAAATGTCAAATCAGCTTTAAAAATACTGTTTTTACTGTTTCCTCTGGAAGAATCTTCTTAAGGCGATATAACTGCAATAACTGCAAGCGCTATAGATTTAATCAGACAGTCTACATTAACGAAAATGGGGCAACGAAACTTGGTGGATCGCAGTTGTGAAAAATTCGGGGAAATTTTTGAAACATCATCGTTCAACCATCTGCGCTTCTTGAGAAGAATCGTGTTATCTCCAACTGAACTTACAGACGTAAGTTAAACTTTCGCTTTGCATATAGAACTTGGAAAGTGACTGGACTTCTAGAAATTTTTGTGATCACTGTTCCGTTACAATGAAGGGAGCCGAAGAATTCTCTTCGTCCACGTCTATTGTTAATATCGTTTTCAACGCTTTCTTATGTTATACCGCCATCATGTTGAACGGTATCACAATCCACGCCGTAAGAAAAACTTCATCGTTACCAAAGCCTTTGAAAACATTGCTCCTGAGTCTGGCTGTTTCTGATCTTGGTGTTGGATTACTGGTTCATCCTTTATACATTACAATTCTTGCCATGTGGTTGGAACAAAACGATGAAATTAATACAGCAGTTGCCTTCAAGATTTTCATGACTTTTTTATCGTATGCTTCGTGTTTTGGTATGCTGGCGCTAGCTGTTGACAGATTCTTGGCCATTCATCTTCATCTCAGATATCAGGAGTTTGTGACTCACAAGCGCGTTGTTGCTGTGGTGATCTCAATAATGGCCTTCAGCTTATTTCTTTCGTCTGTTCTTTGGTGGATCCCGCAAGATAAGCATATAATTTATAGTTCTGTTGAAATTATCTGTTACGTAATTCTCGCCATACTTTACTGCAAGATCTATTCAACTGTTCGACGCCACAGAAATCAAATTCAATCCCTACAAGTGCAGCAAGACGAAGGACAGAATCACGAAATGATGGCGAATTTTGCGAGGCTTGTAAAATTAGCGCTCGGTACATTTTACGTTTATCTGGTGTTTTTGCTTTGTTATCTTCCATTGACTTGCGTTAAGATTGTTATGATCATCTCTGGATTTAACACAACTACATGGCATATTTTTCATTACTCTTGGACGATGGTGTTTCTAAATTCATCGCTAAACCCTTTGATTTACTGCTGGAGGATGAGACATATTCGACATGCTGTCATCAACATAATACAAAATATCTTTCCTTGTTAGAGTTGGAACCTGTGCTAACGGTTTCTTTAATTCCTAAACTAAAAACAAAACTTGATCACATGATCTCTGGACTTTGGTCTACCAAAAGTTATCGATAACAGACCCAAGGGATCTTTTAATATATAGATAATCTGGGCACAACAGATGGTAAACATCCCTACCTAGAGATGAACGAAATTTCTTCGAGTATTGTACCTGTGACACAACTGTTTTCTAAAGTCAAGTCAAGTAATAAATTATCCAATTCTATGTCGCGAACTCTGCGTACTTTTAGAAAAAATATTGTTGTTGTTTTGTTTTTTGTTTTTGCATCTTTCTGTAAATATTTGGCAGCGAACAGCAATCTTAAGAGATGCTCAGGAAGAGTCTGTTCCATAAGTACAACAACACAATGCATTGGACGAGGCCGCTTATCCTTAGCAGATGACATGAGGATGTTTTACCGTTCCCCTCATTTTAAGAATTTTAAGAAGCTTGGTACGCAATACCTTCTTCAATTGTATGGTGTAAAAAAATTTTAAAGAGTTCAATTTTGATCTTCTATTCATCTATGTAGAATGACTAGGACACGCGCCCTCTGGATGAAAGTGCTTTTTACACAATTGTCACAATAAATGAAAAAAGCACGCACAAAAACAGAACTTAAAGGCCAGTATTTTAAACTTTTTATAATACTATTCGTGGCTTATCTTTTTAAAACTCTTATTCATGTAACTTGTCAGTTAACTTCTTTTGCTGGATATTAGCATTTTATTTCTTGGGTTATTATTGTTTTTTCCTTCTTCGCATATATCAGCATATTTAATTACCCTTTTTCGGTTGCACGACCAATCGGTTTGACAGTGATGTCATTTAAGTCTTGCTATTGGCTTGATTAAAATGTATTAAATAAGAAAAGTCACTTCGCTATCAGTTAAAAACGTGTATAATATCTTTGCCTGTGGTGTTTGCTTGGTATAGAGTTTACCTGTTTGTTCTCGTTAAAATCAACTTCAAAGTTGTGCCAAATTTATACCTTCACTTTCCGGCGCTGGAGAAACCAAAAATCCGATCCCTTGAAACTCGAAAAAACTTAAAATATCGGATAAAGCTGATTCAGGTTTTAGTGTAAGGACATAAAGGTCTTTGCCATGTCCGATATATCAGCATATTTAATTGCTACTCGATCTATAAATCCAAATAGTTATGAGATAACCTACCTACAGCTGCGTTGGTTTGTTTGAAAAACACCCTCTCACTTTTAAAAAATGCCGCAGTAATTTGACCCATTTTCTGTTGTTTGATCAATCAATTTGACAGCCGGTGATATTAAAGTCTTCCCCTTAGCCTGAGCCTGATTCCAACTTAATAAACACAAAAGTCACTTTAAAATTAAACTTTAGAATAACTTTTAGTGTGGTGTTTGTTTCGTATATAGCCGGTCCTTCTTGAATTCACCTTGAAAGTTGTGCCAAATTTAAATCTTAACAAGAAGCCGTCACGCGCATTCGCTCGAGAATCCAAAACCCCTTGAAACTCCAAAAACTTAAAAGATTCGATCAAGTAGATTTAGGTTTTGTACAAGTACGTGTCTTGCAACCCGCCAGAAATGAGCGAAATCTATTTTTTTGAACGAGTCCGGACCGGTATTACTGGTATTACGGATTGTTGTCTCTTCCTAACTCTAATTGCGTCTGTAGTTTGCGGAAAAAATATATGGCTTGCTCTTTACTGGGTGAGCTTTAGTACTCTTTTAATTCATGTCTTTATTCTTTTATCCATTTATAAACTGGGAAATGTTTATATCAAGAAGGCCCGGTGGCACATCTTTATTAAAGATAAAGAAATAGCAAATCACCTCTAAAATGTATCAGTTGCTGCTGAAGACTTCCGTAACATCTGCTTGAGGCAAAGAGACAAGGCGTTTAATGAAGTCAAACAAATGCGGCTCTTAGTTGCGTTGGCCTTCTTTCTTCTTGAAATAGAAAAAGCTTTCTATAAAATTACACGTTTTGTGCGCCCGTGGCAATACTGGACTTTTCCCGAATAGAAGAAATTTTGTCGATTAGATGCAAACGTTACGGGCCTAAACTCTGGGCACTTGTGCCAGAATCAAGAGTGTAGTGCGAAACATTTTTTTTTTTTCTCGTGTAAACCCGGATTGAAACTTGAATATTGATCGGCTTAAAATTAACTGCCGGGTCAACTACACTAAAAATCTCACTTGCATGATGAATACAGCAATTCAGAAAAGGGTGATTCTACCATACTAAGAACAATTTTAGTTTAGTTAAGTCAGTTGGTTTACATGGGTCTAGGCGTTTAATTAGCATTTGGCAGGTTATGCAAGCTGGACTCACTTCAGCTAAGAAATTATATTGCGGGCGCCTGAATAGCCTTTGGATGACTCCAAACTCAACTACCCCTTGAAATCCGGATGCTGTTGATTTTGCTGCCTTAATTTTAAATCCAAAAGCTTGATCATACGCTTTTAGATATGAATTTATGGCTTTACTCACGATCTCAAGCCATTTGCTTTGGCAAGTAATTGATAACAGACCCAAGGGAACTTTCCTAAACTAGTCTGTTTCACAAGTCTAACACATCACAAGGCTTTGGATAAATGCAAGCTCGCTTATACTGAACAGCTGCCATAAGTGTATTTTTCCACTTCTCTGGCATATATAACGAACTTTAGGGGTCTTTTTTACTTGTAGAATTTCTATTTTAGAAGCTCTGCACACTAATAATATTTTCAAGTATGTGGTATAAATAATATAAAGCGCTCAATTTTAATCTTCTATTTATTTTGCGCCAAACCCTGTTACGGGTAACTTTCACAGGTAACCCCAACGTGGAAAAAACCTTTTTACGCATTTGTCGTAGTAAATGAAAAAAAAAGAAAGGCAAGCAGAAAACGGAAAATTAAAACTCTACTTCCAGCCGCTTTTTTGTGACAAAATAACAAAATGTTCCTGTCTCTCTACTGAGCGAGCTGTAATGCTATTGGCTGACTTTTGAAGATTGTGTCTCCTCTCAAACAAGATAAAATAAAACAGTGGCTGGTTTAACAAACTAATATTGATGATGTTAAAAATATGATTCGTGGCTCTTCTTTCTTGTAACTCTTATTCATGTAACTTTTTGTAGATTTCTTTCGTTATTAGCATTTTATTCTCTTTGTTTATTATTGTTCGGATATATTAGCATATTTAATTGCTACTCTGTAAATCCAAATGGCAATAAAATAACCTATCTACTTGCACCTGCATTGTTTTACTTGAAAAACACCGTCTCACTTTAAAAACAAAATTACCTTTGAAAGTTGACCCCTTTTCGGTTGCTTGACCAATCGGTTTGACAGTGCTGTCATTAATTAACAGTGTTGCTATTGGATTGATCTAAAATTTCATTAAATTAACATAAAAATCACCTTTCTAAATTAAAAGGAAGAGTAACTTTTACTATTGTGATTGCTGGAGTTTGCTTGTCAAGTTCTTGCTCAATTTAACTTAGAAGTTGTGCGAAATTTAAACCTTGACAGAAACCGTCACGCTGGAAAGACCAAAATTCCCTTTAAACTCGAACAAAATAAAAAAAATCCGATCAATCGGATTGAGATTTTTGCGAAAGAACATGTCTTACAACGTACAAGAAATGAGCAAAAAGTATTTTTCAAACGACCGGCCTCTTTTAACTCTAATTGGTCCTAAGTGCGTCCAACTTTAGTCTTGTTTTGAACAAAATATCGCTCCCTCCTTACTGGGCGAGCTTTAATGCTATTTTGTGGCCTGACGTCTCATCTTTATTAGAAAGTTCCTCTCCGACGAAAGCTTTCACTATAAGCTTGTTGCTCATAGGGCGCGCGCGTGACGCGCGAGGGGAACGAGGCAGAGGGGATAGGAAGCTTTCTTTCCCCTCTCCCTCGCTCCCCTCGCGCATTGCGATTCTCGCACCCTATTCTGCTTCTCCTTTCATCTTTTTAGCGCCTACCAGACAGGTTAAATGTCGCTCAACAGTATCTCCCCTCGCTCAGGTGTGTGCAACGATGCTAATCCCGCGATGGTCTGCCATGCCATCCTAGAGAGGGGAGAGGGAGAGTAGAAACACTCGAAATAGCTTTCTACTACAAATTCAGTAGCGGCTTTGTGCCGATGTGGTTGACCTGTAGTTCTTGTGCTACTGAAACTCTCTTCCTCGTACTAACAGAATGGTAATACGTTGTACGTACCCGAATGTGCAAAGAAATTCAGATCGCTCCCCATTTTTTGTTAACTCATAAGTGAAAATTTCGTCATCAAATGCAAACTTTTGCGTCATACGAAAGACGCAAATGAAATCTTGTTCTTCATCCAAGGAACCCCACCTCCTTCAAAAATGAAGATTCTTGTGAGGGGTCGTTAAAAGTAAACAAATAAATAAATAAATTGGCTAACGATATGCAAATTACAAATAGATAAACAAGTAAATAAATAAATATAAACAGATAAGTAAAACAAAAAAGCGGATGCGAAAACTAGTGCTTTTTTGAAAGAGTCCAAGTTCGACTGGGTGACAATATCTTCGGGTAACGACTTACATTCTCTTATTCATTGTGCATGGGAAAAACGAGTTCTTGAGTATCATTAAAAGGAATGGTAGAGAAATGTGTTTTGAGCTGATCAAATGGCACAAGGCTTCTGGAAGAATCAATTTTTTAAGACGTTGTTTCTCACTAAACTTTCGGGTTGAAAAGTTGTCTAGAACAATTCAAAAACACCAGAGAAAGCCCTCGGCTATAAAATTGGGCTGTTCACGGAAACGCTAAACGATGAAATCATTATTCGTGACGAAGAGAAAGCAATTTTAATTATTAGAAATGACAATTCTCGGGTGTCTCTCTAAGTTACTGCAACTTATCTCCTATTAATAGTTTGTTAACCAAACACTTTTATTATTCACTATCCAGATTCCAGAGTCCACACCATTCAAGTATTTTAGCGAAGACCATTTCCGGTCTATGGACTATGAACTACCACGTACGGGTTATTTCAGGTCCTCAAAACTCCAACACCTCGGCCCCAAAAAGCTATTTTACGTACACAATGTTTATAACGAGCAGTTCGATTTTTAATAGTTTTGAAAGCTAAGATGTTGAAAACTTTAAATAAAGAAAACACTGGACTAGTTGTTTATTTATTTAAATTTATTATTATTTATTTATTTATTTATAATTTATTTATTTATAATTTATTTATTCATTTTACTTTTTTTTGTAATTTTTTTTGCACTAAAATTTCAAAAGCACTGAAAAAACATTCTCACGGGCATAGTTTTTGTTGCTAAAAACTGAAAGATAAACTTTGAAACTTGCCAACAGATTAAAAACACAGTGCGCTAGTTTGCACGAAAACTTACCGGCAATCTATAGAAAAGCGGGATTTCGGTCCCGAATAGTCTTCAGCGGATGTTTACTAGCGGCAAGACGTCAGGTAGGAACAGTAAGGAATAGTAGTGAAACCGTTTGAGAGAACGGCAATAACATCTAGGCCTTTTTAAAACTCCTCACTTGATGACTGGAGGAAACTGAAACAAGGAAACTCACGGTGGTTTAGAGCCAACCTAAGCCGAATGACTACGGATACTCTCTGCCTGTCTTGCTGCGATAATATTGCGCAAAATTCGATCCTCGATGTGGCCTGCATAACAGGCGTATTTAGCCGAGCGCGAAGCGCCAGTCGATATCAACATTATGCATAATCTAGTCATCGCTAATTTATTACAAGCAAGATTTTCGGGTGTTTGTTGGTCACGTGACCAGCCGATGATAGGTTCTTTTCCCGCCCCTCCCAAATTTACAAGGGGAAAAAGCTGGGAACGAGGTTGGGCTGTACGGGAAGTTTCGCACAATTCATGCACATTTTAGACGTTTTCATGGTTATAGTAAATTATTTACATGTATGTTCCAGTTTATAGGTAAATTGTTCTGTTGCACTGGGCTGCTACATTATAATTTTTTAAAGTTGTGAAATTTGCATGCAGAAAGTTTAAATATAACCACTGGTGTTATTAAGAAAAAAAAATTAAGTGTATAAAATTTAAGTCCACTGTCCAAATTTGACTCCCTCCTATTGTATATTTATGGTGAGGCCATCGAGGATCATTTGCGGTCCAATTTGGGGATCATTTCCCTTCCGACCTTCCGAGAATAATTTGCAGTCCAATTTGGGGATCATTTCCCTTCCGAGAATAATTTGCCGTCCAATTTGGGGATCATTTCCCTTCCGAGAATCGTTTGCGGTCCAATTTGTGAATCATTTCCTCTCCAGGGATCATTTTCGGACCTATACAGTACTTACCAATGCTAACACGACTTTGTGGCTTTATCAGCTGTTTGTTTCCCATTGCCCAATCTACAAAACAAAAACAGATAGAAACCAGACGTGACATTTGAAATAATCCGTCCTGCTAACATCAAGCTGTTCCGGGCGTTCAGTTTGAAGAAGGGATGGCGGGAGGGGGGAAGGGGGGCAGAGGGCACGCGCGTAAACACTATTATGAGAATCAAATGAAGAGAGAATCCCCCAAAAACAAAAAATAATAATAAAGTCGAACCTCCCTTTGCGGCCACCTCTCGTAAGCGACCACCTCTCCAAAGCCACCAGTTTTCTAAAATACTCCAAAAAAAGTTGCCACGTCAAATCACAATAGTTGGAACCTCTCGTGAGCGACCGCGACCACTTTTAGAGCAGAAAGTTTGGGATTCTGTTTTGTTTTCAACCTCTTGTAAGCGATCACTTGACAGATAATAATGTGTGGTGGAAACATTATCGCATTCTGAACACAACGCAAACAGCATACAAGTAACAAAAGTCGAAATCATATAATGAGACTTATCCCGTTCGCCATAATGGGTAACATTATCAGGGGCAACCCATTAACGGTTTGGGTCTTGAAATTCGAAGTTAAAATATTTTCATGGCTACTAAAATCGTTGTATGGGATTGAATGAGAGTTGGCGCATGGGGAAAGTCTGCAGTTACGATATGCTACCCTATGCTAATGAAGAAAAAGTTAGGCCCCCTATGAGCCAACCTCTCGTATGCGACCACCTCCCGTAAGCGACCACCCAGTCTTGACGTTTTGGGTGGTTGCTTATGGGAGGTTCGACTGTATTAATAAAATTGCTAGGGCAGCAATGTTATTAAAGCGGTCATTGCTCGGTGTCATCGCAAAAAATATATATCCTGAGAATGATACATTATTCAATCACTGACACAGGCATACTTTTTAATTGGAGAAAAGAAAATGCGACTACTCCTATCAGGAGTCGAACCTATGACCTTCCGATTCAACTAGTTCGGATGCCCTACTAATGAGCTACAAGAGACTCGTGGGAGCTAGGTCATAATAGATCCTTTAAAAAATATATCGCATTGCAATAATAGTACCAAAATTATGTTTTTATATATTGAATACTCATTGATATTAAACTAACTGAAAGAAGCATAGCTCTTTTGGATGTCTTTTTCCGTGTTTTCTTGTTTATTGTTTCTATTTAACAATTAGATTATGAGCTCGAGATTTCTATCGCGGGATAGTTGATGAGGGCGCAGCCTGAATCAGCTATCACGCATAGAAATCGAGAGCGAATAATCTAATTGTTTTATTATAAATATACTAGTCGTTCAAAACTAAACAAGTAAATTATCTATATCCTCATCGCAGGCACTTCGAAAACGCGGCGAAGCGGCCGCTATTTTGCTAAAAATCGCAGCTCACTATCTATCACAGAATAGATAGCGGGTAGCGTAGCCAATCAGAAATTGGCATTTGTGATAGAACACTAGTAGATTTATACTAGTTGGCAGCGTATACAATACGCGATTTTGCTACAAGCTTCTACTTACGTGATTCGCATCCATACAACTCCAGGGTGAGGCACTGATGTGATTTCCATGCGCGAATCTTCAGTCGAAAAATACGAGCGTGAAGGAAAGGGTCAAAAGACTGGTAACGAGCCCTGGCTTTGTAGTAATTCTTTCGGACCGATCTGTCCTCTCTTTGGACTCGAAAATGCTGCGATAAGGATTGAATATACACACTGTAACACTGATGTATTATAGGCCCGGTTGTTCAAAGAGTGGATAACTTTATCCAGTAGATAAGTCACTATCCAGCGGATAAAATGTATTAGCTGGAGTCAGCGATTTCAGCACACTGGATAACGTTATCCAGTGGATAAAATGCAATACATTTTATCCTCTGGATAGTGATTTATCCACCGCATAAAGTTATCTACTCATTGAACAACCGGGACCAGGCCCCAGTTGTTCAAAGGCCGGATAACTTTATCCGCTGGATAAGGCACTCTTCAGCGTCTAAGATATACTTCACGTTAAATGTTATGCACGGTTTTCGTACATTCCCCAACTAAGTAGTGGTTAGAGTGTGCATATTTGCTTGTGCACGAGGAAATACTGAAATCTTTGCACAGAACGAAACTGTCGGATAGTGACTTATCCACTGGATAAAGTTATCCGGCCTTTGAACAACTGGGGCCAGAACGATACAAAATAGGATATGAAAAAAGTGCAAGAATGCTAGAACTATGAAGCCCCGATCCGCATCCAATTATTATATCAGTCTGTAGAGTATGGCAGAACTCGATAAAAATAAAAGCATTTTATTGGCGTACACCGCGTGTAGCATGATCTTCGAAGTTACCCACGTGACTGACGCGTGCATTCTTTTTATTTTTTTATTTATTTATTTATTTATTTATTTATTTTTAATTTTTTTATTTTTTTAGTTTATACAGTATTGAACATTAGATACAGTAAATAAGTCAGAGAAGAAAGGTAACTTCCGGTATTAGTATAAGACTGTTGTCAGCAAGTTCCTGTTCGAAGTTATTTTTTAATTTTGGCACGCATCATGGAAATTTTGGCCTGCATACAAAACGAGCTTTACAAATTTTTAGCCTGATTTTCGAGACAAACAATTAAAGCAAGTGACACACTTCGGACACCAACCCACGGCCTGGCCAGTACCTTACGCAAGCGCACAGCCGTATCACCCGGGCAGTGGCGGCCACGGACCGGCAGCTGAAGGTGGATCAGCCTTCCCAGCGCATGCCGTGGGAGAACTGCCGTGCGGTTCCCAGCCAACAGCTACCACATGTGTGCTGTGGAGCTGTTGCTTAAAGGGGTGTTTTGCACCTGTATCGGCAGTAAAGGGTGCCTGATACACGGCCTTTTGGTCTTTCGGTGCCCGACTGCTATGCCATACTGATGAGGCCCAACAAGGCCAGGTGATATGTCTGTGTGCATACGCATGACGTACTGGCCAGGCCTTGGGTTGGTGTCCGAGAGTTTCACTTTCTTTAATTGATTGTCTGATTAGAGAGTTTGAAATTGAATTTCATCATTTTGAAGGGCAAATTATACAATTCTTTAGAATAGCCCATTCTGAAAAGGATACTAGCCAATCGCATGGAAGAATTCGATGGACACGCCTATAACAAGTAGTTCACATTGGTACATTGAGTTGCAGAACGACCAGTGTTGGTCGCCACTTCTGACCAAATGGAAAATCATCGATTGATTGGAAATTCCTAACGTAGCTTAACGTTAATTTTGTACTTACTCTAGGAAGGCCATTTTCATCTTTGACAACTGTCCACAGTCGACCATCAGGGCTGAATTCAACACTGTAATGAGTGACTAGATGAGTCCACTCTTCATCAGATGGCCCGTTAACGCCCCATTTCCAGCCTTCAACAACTGCACCAGAAATCAGCTTCATTGATCCTGTGAAAAGAAGACTCTTGGTCGAGATTTGTCAATTTGACAAAAGAGCGAACTGAGCTGCAACGAACTCGACCATCTTCTCACTCAAGTCCCTCAACATTCCCGCACACGTTTCCAGGTCGCTAGCTAAGGTCCCATATAAACCCTTTCACAACGTACTGTACTGAAACTTTGTTTTGCTGGTACTGAGAATAACAGCACTGACAATCGAGTCGCCGATGGTGCAAACTCGTGCAAAACGACCTCGCCCACAAATGAAATATCGCTCCTAACAATATCGCTCATAATGTTAAATAACTCGTCTATAGCTAGTTGTCCTACAACAAAGTCGCCTTTGTACAAAACATAGACCACAAAACCAACATCAGTAGATGGTTACAAAGAACGATACAACAGACTTAAATAGTCCTTATAACTGATATGGTGTGGGCATGGTATTTTCCTTTTGTTGTGCGCGATTTAGCAATTGAACCAATCAACTAATCAGCATGATAACGGAGCAATAAAGGCCAACCGTAATTCGAACTCATTCCAATGCAGAGGTCACATAGCACCCCAATCTTCTTCACGAATCTACAGCCCACGCATTCTATGTCGATGAAAGTGAATATATGAAAATTCATACATTTGAACTGCGGAAGAAATAGTCGATAAGTGAATGATCATCCCAGTTACTTAAGCAACTTAAGCAGTTGGCTGGATAGCTAAGTTGGTAGATAATATCAGATTATGGTTTATGGAAAGAGTGCGCAAATTCACAATTATAACTGAACCCGAAGCTTGTTTAATAACAGCTATAATTCTTACCCAGGTCGACTTGCACCCATTCTCCAAAAACATGACCCGGGTTAGTACACCATGGAGAATTGTTCCAACCTAATCGGTGTGGGTTTCCGTAATGTGGTTGCTCAGACGAAACCTGGATGTTCCTATAGTAGAAATCCTCACTTCTGATCAAAGGTTTCATGCAATCTGAAAAGAAAATTCCACAGGCAGATTCGGGAAGGATCAGAGGAGGTCGCGCGATTTATCACCCCCGGTAAATAACGTCGTAATCGTAAAGTACTTTTCATTAGTATATACCACACAAGTGAATAGTGCTTTTCGCACGTTCTGATTGGTTAACTCGAAGGTGATTAGCGAAGCACTACAATCACTGTGGCCAATCGCAAAGGACCATCAGACAAGCCGGATGCCTTGGCTGAAATTTAAGTTGCAGAAAGTTTTAGGAAACAAAATGAATGCTTAACAACAACAACAAAACAAAAACATTATGCAATTCAATGTCGCTTTTCAAGAACTTGAACAAATATCAGTCTGATAATCAGTCGTCGTTGATAAGGCAAGGTGATATCAATGCATTCCAAATGAAGAAATTTGACAAACAACTGAGAACTATCTTAATGCGACAGGAGGCTAGTTTCAATTCTATTTGAAGTAAACTCCTGCTTTGTGTTTATTGGGTTTCAAACCTGCAATCAGGCTATTTTCGTTTCTTTTGGTAAACCATCCCAGCTGAAAACGCGAAACCAATAGGCCATTTCCGAGTTGCTTTGAATCTCAGTTTGAACCTAAATTTAATCGTAGGAAGTTTTAGAGGAACCTTATTCCCCGAATTTACTAGCTGCTGTTGGCTATACGAAAATGTTAGCTGAAATTATTTCGCATTTTTAACGAATCAGTTTTAGAGTGTTGAGAAATTTTGAGCTGACATTTTGCCGAAGAAAACTTTAGATTATCTTTAAACCTAAATCCAAATTTCTGAGCTGGAGACAAGGATCTTCCCAACAGATAGCAACCTAAATCAACCGTTGAGTGACCCTGTTAAACATTAAAAATTTTAACTTACAAGGCGTGTCCTTCTTGTGCATAGGCAACAAAATGGCATTAATGGACAGAAACGGATGACAGAGCACAAGTAATGCTACACACAAATACGGCTCCATGAAGGTAAAACAACAGAACAAACACGGAAACAGTTGCTGTGACGACAGTAAGAATCGCGTCACAAACAATACCACGCAAGAGCGCGAGCTTAGAAATTCGACAACAGAAAAGTTGCATTTCTCATCATTTTCATTGTTCAGTTGTATTATTATCCTACTGGATGTGTAGATGTATAGCATGCACCACTCTTTATTTTCACCAGTTGTGTTGCATTTCGCAGGGCTGATCACTAAACCAAGAACATCATAAATTGAAAGAGAAAGTGACAGTTTCAGCGCGCGCGGTAGTAGACTCCAAACCTTTCTTTTCCTTGTTCACGAAGCGCGCAAGCCGCATCCCTTCCTTCCCTTTTTACATTGAATTGCGATTCCAGCCTCCCAGGACTAATCACGTTTATTAAGCGAGACAAGCTGCCTGTCTAAGGCTTGGGACCGAAGTCGATAGTCCTCGACGGTTTCTTCATAGAACAAGGCGGGATCGAGGCTGTACACCTTGTAATAGTCCGAACGTAAGCGAAAACAGAAGCCTATTTGTTAGCCAGAGAACAAACAGCGTTCTGGGTTAAAGCACTAGCCGGGGGAACTTACACAACAACGATGGCCACGGCAACGACAACGACGCAAAACAATAGGTTTAATGAGCAAAAACAATCGCTCTGCACGTGCGTTTTAAATTTTGGTACCTATCTTTGCCGTCCTCTGCAAAACAACGTGATTACCAAATTCAAGGTTTTGTGGAGAACGTGAGCACACGACGGCCAATTTAGTTTCTGGTTAGTTCGCCGCTGAGTGAGTTGAAATGATCGCCAAGTAGCACAAATAATTTGAAGTTATATTTATAAGTGACTTTTCGTTGTCGTTGCGTAAGTTCCCTACTGACCTCGTTCCCAGGGTCTCTCTCTGTCACTGGTTGTCATTTAATATCTTTATAAAACGAGCCTATTTAACGATCTCTATCTGTCGACCATTTCCTATGTCCACAAAATTCGAGGTTTTCCTGACCAAACCAAATCATTCTTGATTTGAAAATTACCACTAGCCCTCGTTGCTCTAGCGGCTGTTACGTACTCATTATAAGGTGTCCAACCTTGTTTTCGAATACAACCCTTCCTGATCAGCTGTACGGGTGAACTGGGGACAAGGCTGCCTCGAATGTGAGATCTGAGAAAAAGAAAGCGACAACTTGTATCATGCGCGCGCATGCTAGCACGGTAGCAAACTCATTTTTACTATTTTTAGGAGCATCGCTGTATATTTTTGCGGATTGCGCTAAGTTTGCCTGGTTAAAACACAAGCAGTAAGTAAAAATATGCCGCGATAGTACAGATCAAAACACCTGATAAGAGATGTATCATTCAACTTAAAAACCTTTTACAATGAAGAACAAAGAAAACTACCGGGAAAGAGTGAAAGCGGATGACCGTCAAACCGGTCTTTTACTGTACAAAAATTAACTACACGAATATCGCGGCATATTCGCACTCGCTCCGCGTGTTATCAGAACGTTACAAAGTGCAGATGGATAACCCCATGTGCACAAAGAATGCAAGTGCGACATGATAATCGTAAAAGCTTGTTATTTTGTATAGTACAAAACAAACACAAAATTCTCTTGAGGAGGAAGGTGTGGAGAGGAGGGGGCTTGATTACTAAAGGGATTTTACATTATCATTTCAAGTCAAAAAACGGACTTCAATCCACAGAATGTTTAATGTAATAATTTTAACTCTAGCTATCTTCTCACATCTTCCGCGCACCATTCAAACTACTTCAGCTCATCTTCTTTCCCGTGAGCTGTTAAAACTTTGCAGCAACCTACTCCAGGATTGCAAAAGCTGTGATTCGATTGTTTACATAAGTAATCTCCCTTCTTAAAAACCGCCCTGAATAACTTCTTTATCTTTTTATAATTGTCACTTGGTTCTCATTAACCTTCTTCTCTTTCCTAATTACTCTGTCCTGTTATTCCCCCGGCCACACCCTTACATTTGTTTTGTACTCGTTTTGCATCTGTTGTTGTTGTTTTGCTTTTTTTTTTTTTTTTTTTTTGCTTTGTTTTTGTTTTTTGGTTAGTTTCTGTGGCGATTCAAAACAAAACAAAACGAAAACAACAACAAACAAAGGAAAAATTAGCTCTTGAAAAAAGAAAAAAGGACAAACTGAGCAAGCGCTTATCTGTTCATTGCTAGAACCAAAACGAACCAAATGGACGTAATCAACGTCTACTCTTTCCCCCCGAAATACTGCAAAGATAACGATCGTTTACAAGGGTCCTTTTTTCCTGAAAACTTACAACTTGAGCTTAGCAAAAGATCAAGAAATATCAACAACCCAAGCCCGACATCTCCTCCTCGCAGTTTTTTAATGCCTATGAATAACTTTAGGCCTATCGATTTATCGTACTGGAAATGAGAATGTACACAATGATCATTGCGTTTAAGGAGAGAGTTGTGATACTCCTGGTCCGGTTTCCAAGTATGCGATTTGAACAGACTATAACTCTTAACGCATCTTTCAATACACACATTTTGGCTGTAAATGTGGGAAGAAATTATGTTCAAATTCTTTTTATGGAGCATCAAGAAGGGCCTCATACTATCATCAAAAGCAGCTCCAAGACATTTGAAATTTACCAAGAGTACTCAGGCTCTTTGGCCACCTGATTTCTGCGGTAAAATAATGCAAATGAAAGGCAGAGCCAATCACAAAAACTACAGTTTTTTCGATTTCCCCGAGTCTCTCTCCTGGCAACCAACTGCTGACCAAAGAACCTGAGGACTCTGGGTAAGAGATTGGGAAGAAATTTACCCGTCTTAGGTTATACTAAGAAGTAAAATAATCTTCATTAACAGAAGTAACGGCAGTGGGGGAGGGAGGGGTGGGGGACTGTATTGTTCTATCATGGCAACTGTGATGCAGGCGGCAGTACAGATGATGAGTTCGGCTGCTGCATCTGTGGTTGTTGTTGTTGCTGTTGTTGTTGCTGTTGTTGGAAGGCTGCCGCTTGTGCTTGCTGAAGTTGTTGGAATTGTTCTTGTTCAGCCTATAACCGAAAACAAAAGCAAAAGCTAATTTTAATTCCGTGTTTTGCCATTAAAAAATAATGTTTATACAACTCATACAAAATAAGTGTAACTGTTGTATTCCTAACTTTGGTCGGTTTTCAATTACAAAAACGTGCAGCTTGCCTGAAGTATAACCAAGTGACTGTTGTCGAGCAGAAAAGAAACAATAAAGAAATATTGCTATATTTTGCTGATTTTGCTTGGAAAAGCAATTAGAAGACAATTTAATGGTCTCTATTTCTCTGGCATGGTGTAATGGCTCATATACCATGGCTGCTAAGCCAATCAAATCGCTCGAATTGCATTATACAGTGACCCAGTTTTTAATAATACAATATATCTCACCTGAGCTTGTTGTAGTCTTGCCTGTTGAAACAGTTCTTGCTGTTGTCTCAGCAACTCTTCCTCTGGAATTCCCTGGGGGAAGAAAAACATTTGAAAACATTAACACAGCAGGGAGTACAATGCTACTAAATACACCACCTACATACAGACATCTTGTCATTCAAAGTTCAGTTGTTCCCCAGAAATGGCAACACTAAATAAAATGCTGTGATTTCTTAGTCTAGTTAGAGTATCTGTTAACTCTAACCCAAAACAAAGGTGTTTCTCTTGTTTGATAGCGTTTTAATATACAACCACAACATAGGTTCACCTCCATCACTGAGCTGTAAGTCAGAACTGAATTACTGTATAACAAAAAAAACTGACACTTCTCCTCACTTAAGTTTAACTCAGCTTTCAATAAACAGACCCTCAGCTGCCCCCCAAGAAACCAAAACTCATGCACTGTTTACATTTCTAATGTACAGCAGGCAGAGCTGTTTCAGCTTTAAGATGAATTACCAACCAGCAGACCTGATGATCGGCATGACATTTTGTTTTGTTCTCGTGTAGAACTCTCCTACATGTGTTTCATTTGTAAATGAATGATGTAGGCCAGTGATGAAAAGTTAATTAACCGGCATGTATATGTACAACTTGTCACCTTTCGTACCATAATCTGTACCCTTGACTACAATTTCACTGATACTGATATTCTTTAAATAAATACATTAAACATACCAGATTTTCTAACCGTGTGCTTGCCCTTCGTTTGTTCTACAAAACAAAGAAACAAAAATTCAGAGCAACATTTATGAACGAAAACCAAGTTGGGAGGCTGAAGGGGGGAAGAGGAAGGGGGCAAACATTTTACATCCCATACCATTTACTCTCACTCTGGGGTTTCTACTTCCTCATTGGTGGCTCCCACCTCTGCGTACTTTTCACAAAATTCTTTCTTACTTCTCTTGCCTCCTCTCTAGTACCATTTTATCCTGTTTCCGTCCCCTCTCTCATAGTTTCCATCTCCTTCAATGCCAAGGCTGAGTTGTTCAATTCATGCTTAACTGTAATCCAAGTTATCTACCACAGTTTACCCAGGATTAGTGCTAAACAGGCTTCAAACAACTTGGCCCTGGTTCCTAAAGTACATGTACGTGTATACATACATGTAATTCTAGACTGCTCATCTGTTTGCTCAAACACTGTCTACACATACTGTACATGTCACGATTGAGCCTTAATGTAAGTCCACAGTGTTTTAAACAGTCATGCAACAAATTTTTAGAACAATAACTACAGACTGAGACAAATCTCTAGGGAAAATGTAGCATAGCATGGCACAGTTTTCAATGAAGCCTACATGTATTTACATCCAGTCAAAATAAATGTGTGGGAGAAAACATGCAAGTTGATAAAATAAATTATGATAAAACAAATAAACTTTTCAACCCTGCTTTTACAACATACTCTCATGACTGACAACTTCCATTGATTCCATAATGCTAGCCAGAGTACGCATAATGTGAACTTACAGCAGCCTGAGTTTTACACTCTTGAAGGACTGATCTGACCTCTTCAATGTAAGTAGTGAAACCAAGTCCCTAATAAGGAAAAGAAAAGAAAAGGAAAATGCCAAAGTAGCTTATAAATAAATTCATTTGACATGCATGTTGGACAAAAGTTGCTTGCATCTAATATATATGCAGCGAAATCTCAGTCCCCAATAAATGTACTGTATTTTGGCATACAAACTTTTTTTTTTATTTTATTGACAACACAACTTGTTATCATTATTTTTACATGTACTAAGTCAATGCTAGAAATTCAAATAAAAGTAGGAAAGCCCACATCAGGGAACATACAGACCTGACATCAAAGTCCTTTATTTCGTTCTATTCTACTTTTTTTGATCTTTGAACAGCAAAACCTTCAATACTTGAACAATAATTTTCAGAGCAACACATAACTAACCCTGAACATTTCCTAAAAAACGAAGCTTCTCAAGCTACAGGTACCTATGATTTTCTCAATAACTTTGTAAAGAAATTAATGACCTTTTTGAACTTTTCATGTACAGAAATTCAAACAGTTTTCACTGTTTTATATAATTTGCAGCTGTAAGTTACAAAACAAAATAATGAAGGGCTTGGGGCAATATTAACTGACCTATAGCCCTTTTAGATCACCTTTTGTTTTGTTTGTTCTTGTTGTTGTTGTTTGTTGTTTTGTTTTTTGCTAGATTTGCTTTTTGCATGTGGCCCTCAACTCATAAAAAAATTGGGAAATGATTCCCCATGATCTTTTCACTTTTTGCAGCTCATTTGGAGTAGAACCCATGATTGTCGGCAAGAATTTCATTTTTATCACAAAAGGAAGTGCAGAGCAGCAGATAAAACATTGAGGAAACATTTCCCCTTCAATGAAATTAAAAGCCACCTGCAAAAAATTCAGTGAATCTAAGCTAAAACAGTAAAAAGTGATCTACAAAGCACTTAAGGTCAGTTACACTGTACCATTTTGTGTAGCTGCATGAGTAATACGATTTATTGCATCCTACCTGCAAAGCTTGAAACACATGTTCAGGGAGAATTGTCTTTTTTAGTTGACGATTGCATATGTCATTTGCCTCTGATGACACCAAGTGAATAAACTCTGCAATGAACAACCAGTATCTATTACTACAACATCCATTACAATTCACATTAATTGTGAAACACTAAAGAAATGAATGTTTCAATTGGTAAAAATAATATCTTTATAAATCTTGCCCTGATTTTGAAAAGAGCTTTTCTTTTGATTCACTCACCCAAAGGCCATGACTTTGTGTATTGGCAAAATTAAGTCAACAAACATGGACATTTACGTACACATGTAATTTACTATTGAAACTGTGTCCAAGTGTTATCCAATTTTCAAACCCTCTACAACAAAGTCACACAATCTATTTACAACTTGCATGTAAATAAGGGCTGTCATCAGGGGCATTTGGAACACTTTTTAACACCTCCTGGTATTTGTTGGTGCTGTTCCTTAATTTGTATAAGTCAGTCCCTTCAATCTAAAAAATTCTAAAAGTCACCAAATTATCAATCCCAAATCTCAAAACACAGTACATGCATTACTTTTCTCGAGCCCAAAAGCATCACCTCACACCAGCAAGGGAGTTTAATTTCCAACAAGTAATTCCATTTACGTCAAGCAATTGGCTTCAGTGCAAAATAAACACGTAAGTAATGATTTGTCCTTGGCATTCAGATTTCTCTGAATTCACTCAGATTGGGTTCTTGTTTCAGAAACATGGTTCCATGTTACTTTGAGATCTGGGGGCTTGAATTTGCCCAACATTCATAATAATAGCTTATGACTTTAACCTAAAAACTGAGTGTCACTCACATTTGAAATGATTTTTTTAAACCAAACAAAAAAAGTTCTACTGTAACATGACAACAATTCTCTTAGCCAAAGTAGCACTGGTAAAACACCTGTTATCACATTAGAACTTTTGATTAGCTTTAAATAGATATGAAAAGAGAAATTTTGGATGCCAAGGCCAAATCATCACTTACTGTACATTGGTTTTGCACTCTTCAGTTGTAATTATAATTACTAAATTCATCCTTTTTTGAGGCACATAGAAACAAATTAGGCCAATGATTCCAATCAATGACACCCAGATACTAGAGGGAACAGAGACTGTCTTCACTCAAAAGTTTTGAATCTAATTAATGATTTGAATTTCTTTAACACTGTACATTTGCATGAAGTTTGGTTTTCCAAGTATTTTTTAACATCTTCTGTTGTTCCCAGGTCAGTGCTGGATTGAACTCAATGTCATACTTGTTCAACAGCACTGACTCATGTATGCACATGCCGTAAATAAGTTGGTAACAAAAAATAATTAATTCAACATCATTTGACAAGAAACAAACTTGACATGATGAATATTACAGTATGAAAAAAATGTTGAATCTAAAAGTTGATATCAACAGCCACCCTATTAAACACTTAAAATAAGTTACAATCAACAATATTGAATGATTAAATGACTTTCTGTCTTAATTCCCAACATTAATTAATATGCCCTGACCTGTACAGCAGTTCAGAATAAGTTCTCGTGCATCATTAGACACTCGAACATTTGGAATCATCTCCTTGATCATCTTGTTGACAGCAGCTGTAATAAAAAATTGCAGTTCATGCGACAAACTTTCACCCTAGAGACAAATATTGTCAGGCTTACAAATTATTATTATTATTATTATTAATATTATTATTATTATTATTATTATTTATTTTTTTATTTTTTTGTATTTTAATAGTTTTTATTCCATTTTATTTAGTTACAGATTCACAAATGAAAACATTATACTAGTACAGAACACACACACATACACATCTACAAAGGACAGTAATTAGGGAACCATGGCGCATTATTGTTATGGCTATTATTGCTATTTTGTTTCTTTTTATGAGCTACAAATATCAATCATGGTGTTTGCTGATGTACTCGCCCCATTTTTTAAATGAATAGCTAAGTTACCTGGTGATTTATCTGTGATTTAGCGATTTTAGTTTCAAGCTGATTAAACTACTTTAACCTTTGCAATAAATACTCTAAAGCTAGGTCTGGTTTGGACAATTCTCATATGTGCCATTTTGCTATTAACAAAATATGATTTACAAATAAATAATCTTTACAGTCTACAAATACCAAGCATTATGCTTTTATATTTATTTGCTAAAGCACACAACAACATCTTATTTGGTACTGCCAATTCTTAAATTGCAGATCAAGATGAATCATAACATGCAGTCCCAATATCACACAAAAAGCAAAATGTTTTTGAATACATGTACTTCTCAGCAGCTGCTGAGAAAAAGCTTAAGTTCTGGTTGGGATATTCTTGTACGCGTAAACACTGGAATCCACCAGTGATACAGCGTGAGAGTGCTCAAACTTCAGTCAAGTTAAACTGTGGTGTGATAACCTTGAGTTATCTTCAGTTGTAAAATTAATATGTACACACATGTAAGCTACTTTGTTTCATTGATAGAAAAATCAAAATCATTTAGTCTGGAACTTGAGAATTTCTCAAGAGCGAAAACATGGTGGGATGTTGCATTTCTTTACCCCCAACACCATGTCTGGTAACCTGACAAGATTAAAACTCTTAAAGTCCTTTCTTAATAATAGAGTATTTTTTCCTTTCAGTAAACCAAAGAAAAAGATTATGAATGAGCCTGCAACATCTTTTGTTAGATATTAATGATTTTGTCAAATAAGAGGACATTGAAGCACTAGTTGTTAATGTAACAAGTTGTCACGTGTACATGTATAAAAGAACACACATATTTAATTTGGAAAAAAGTATGCCATCTTATGCTATCGCTTTTGGTTATTCCACATGAAAGTAGACTTCTTATGGCCGAAGGTCCAATGTTTAAGAATTTGACCACAATATTTTGTCACATTCAATATGTGCATGACAAGTTAACTTTCCTTGTAATTGAATGGGAAAACAAAGTGGATAATAACCTATTAAAACTCCGCCACTTCCCTTACTTACTGAGGTGTAAATCAACCAGGAAAAACCGAGCTGAAACCAGGGTTTTTTAAAGCTCTCACACAAGGTTTTACCTTGGTCAAACTGCGATTCAACAGAGGCAAAACCATGTGAAATGCACAAATACATGTACATCACATACATATAAGCTTAATTTAAATTAATCTGAAGGGGAACTACTTTGTAAAGGCCCCTTATATCTTGGGAAGTTTACAAACATTGATCAATCATTCAATTGCAAGTTGAGATACAAAAGGCTCCCTAGAAAGATGGAAGATGAAACTAAATTTCAGCGAAAAAAAAATACTTTTTACCACAATATAACATAGAATTTAGACGTTATACATTCTTAAAACTAAGAAAAACTGCGCTGTGCTGATTGATCGTCGTAAAAAGTGAAAATTTCTGCACAAACCTCTTGGTAATGTAACATCGTCATCGGCCGCCGCTTCCGCCATCTTGGATTACTTGTTCGGAATACTGCGTACCTCACCGTGGGCTCATATTATTTTCTTTTTTTTACCTTTTGGAAAGTAAATTGAAATATATTCCGCCATTATCTTTTTCAAAATTCCAAGTGTAACCTGAAATATTAATATATTGGTCAACGATAATAAGGCAAGACAGGTTTCACAATTAACGGTGATTGTCGGTGGCAGGGGCTCCTGTCGGTGGTTGAATCCCGCATCTTTTCACTTTAAAAAGATACGCATTGAATCAGAGGGGCATTGCCAATAAGGAGAATACCAGGAGCACCCAAAGGTTCATCTCCGTCAGTATCTGAAGGAAGAAAATCTAAAGTTTTTTTCGGTAAAATGTTAGTACAAATTTCGTAACCGCACTTTATTATAATTATCTCTCAGCTGCTACGCACGGTGTGATTGGTCAATTTGGGCCGTATTTCACTCAGTGTAGGGCCCGCTAAATTTGAAAGTTACCTTTCCCGCGCGCTCAATTAACCTCAGAGATATAATAAATATCCAGTATATTACTAACTTTGTTATCTCGGTACGTATCCTCGACTGTTTTTTTTTTTTTTTTGTTTTTTTTTTTTTTTGCTTCGTGCTTGGGCCATAAATCAACGGGAAAAAACTCGTTCCCTAACTTACGGTACGGACCTCGAACTCGGTTAGTAAGAGGTATGTCGTTAAAAATGCGAAAAAAGGTCAGCTAGCAGCTTTCTGAAGCCAACACCAGCTAGACCTTTCTGCAACTTAAAAAGCATCCGAACAGATCAATCCATATAGCTTAGTACACAAATACGCCATTGTGTAAGTTAAACCAGTTTGATCCAAGGAATGCCTTAGCAGAAAATTTTTAAAGTTGCAGAAAGCAGAGAAAGTTTTAAGGAACAGAGATCATATTTTTCAGCCGAATTGAAGGGTTTTTGATGGCTGTACGAAAATGCTAACTCAGCTTGAGTGCCATACTATTAGTTGACGCAAGTATGCCTTTAAAGGCAACTAAACAGTCTGGAAACGAAGGAGACAACATTTTAAGTGTGGGTGCCCCTGAAACCTTTGCTTTTCTTCACAACAAAATCTAAATTTCTGAGACGATAGGAGTCTTTCCGAACAGATTCAGCAGTAAAAGTCCGTTCGGTGCACCTGAATGTATAAGCACGACTGACAGGTTGTGGATTGAAGGTCATTTTTTACAAGTAACGTTTAACTGAAAAAAAAGGGAAGCAGGCCAAATTGTCACGAATCTATAACTAGCAGAATGTGCACCCATTCAGAGCAAACAGCACAAAACAGTTTAAACGTACTTAGGTATACGTTTAGATTGGCACGAAATAAACAAATTGCCATTTAAAGTTCTCGTGGATACAAAATCGCGGAAATTTCAATATATAAAATTTTGAACAGATACTTAACAACGAATTCATTCCTTACTAAAATAGATCTCAACTTCACCATTTTGCACTTTCTGTCAACAGGTGAACGAATCCCGCGAACATTTATTTATTACGTGCTCCTATACAACGAGTTTATGGCTGGACTTTATTTGTTCAACGGTGTAAAAAAAATAGTTATAGATTTAGAGCAACTTTCTAATACTGATATTCTTTTGGCAATCTGGCAGAGAAAGGAAGATTTTCTATTACTAAATTATCTTTTAATTTTAGCTAAGCAATATATTTATGAATGTCGCAAAAAATGTCCCCATCCTTCCTTCGGAATATTCACCAATAAGATCAACTACGTTTTGTTCTTTGCCGTCCTCTACACAACAACAAGAAAAGACCACAAGGTTTTATGGAGAACGTGAACATATAATGATTAATTTTTCTTTCTCTTTCTGAACTTTAAAGCCGCCCCTACGACGTTAGCTCCTGGATAATTCGGCCACATTACACAAACTAAATAAGTATAAATCATTGCGAATTTATTCAGAAAACGCGAATGTAATTTTTAAGTCCGGGTCTCGTTTTCTTCGTCGTCGTCGCCTCTGCTTAAGATTCCTGGAGGAACAATGGTCCACTGTTGGTTTTTGAGATCCTCCTATTTTGTCTTCTTGAATCTTTTGGGTTCCTGGAAGTAAATTCCTTGGTAATAAAAATTGTTCGGTTGCCTTTCATGTGAGGTTTTAATTCGGACGACCGTGGAACACCGTAGTTTAAAGTTTACTCGTTGGGATGTGGGTGGACTGCAGAAACTGCGTCCTCTCTGGAAACACAACTATTTTTTAATACACAAGGTTAATTGTGCTCTAGATTTCATTTAGGAACACAATACGTATCACTATGGGCTTTTACTGAGGCTCTGTATACACGGATGCATTTTCATTTGAAAAGGCAGTTCTTTTTCTTTTTCTTTTTTTCTTTGTTGTGTCTTGTCCTACCAAGGTTCCAGAGGTTTTCTTTCTTAGTTGAAGTACATTGATTAATTAATTAATTAATTAATTAATTAATTAATTGATTTAAACCAACATTACGTTTTGTGGAGAAGTTTAAGGGAGAAAGTCTTTCTTTATAGTATTGCAGCCGTAGGTATTGGAGCATGAATAAATTTCTTCGTAATATATTACTTCAGCTTTTAATTAATCAAGTAATTAATTGGTTATCTGATGCTTATTTTACGATCATGAGTCGCAAGGAAAACCCGAAAAACGGAGGAACAACTGAACAAACCAGAACACAAACGGAAGAACAAGCACATGAACAACCGGATAAGCAAACGGATAGCCGAGTGACCGAGTTAACGATGAAACGGTCCACCGAGCGCTCACTGCCAAGAACGAATGAAACGACGGAAAACCGAGTGAACGAACGAGTGGAAAACTAAACGAACACACGAATGACCGAGTGAACCGCTCTGTTGTTTGCACTTACTTTGCAGCCGTAAACATTTAAGGAAAAATATCGATTTCCCTTATGTTATGCGCAAAATAAAATCTATAGAAAAGAGGGTTTTTCAAATTGTTTGAGTGCGGACATCGAAACAAAAATAATGACTCTAACATTCTCAGCCACTTCTTCGGACGGTCTGTGAATCAGGCTCATGTTGAGGAAAAAAGTGCGTTTTTTAACCAAAAATGAGCGAAGAAGCGTATGTGTGGATGGTGCCTAAAACTATAAAGAGGATTTAAAAATCCCTTGAGCGAAGACCGGAGCCGTTTATATTCGGGATTTTAGTGTATGGATCAGAATGTTTTCCTTCCTTCATTGTATAACGCTAACAAAGCCCCCCATCCCCTCTCTTCCCACTGTTTGGATCCTTAAAAATAAAGGTTCTTGTTTTAATTATATCTTAACAAAATAAAATAAGTCAATCACAAAAATGACGCATTTTACGACGGAAATATCCTTGCAACCCTTAACTTCGCGTGGTTTACAGCAGTGACGCCAAACGATGAAGCCGCATCATCAAGAAGTCTGCGTCAGGGCGACTTAAAGATTGGAACTTCCTTACTTTCGTGGATAAAAAGTCGAATCTCCAAGCATAGTTAATTAGAAAAACAGACACAGCGGCTCTGTAGGTTGTACAGACGCCGAGGAGATAGGTGAGGAAAACGTGAATGAAGCATTCCGGCAGATAGAGTCAAGCATGGTGGAGGCTTTAAACGAGAAAATGGACTTCATTCTTGTCAAACCAAACGGACTAGAATAAATAGACGCGAAACTGGATGGTGTTGTCAAAAACGTCAAATCTTTGGAAGTAAAATCCTTAATCGTCGAGCTGCAGAAAACTAAGATACACAGGCTATGCAAGAAAGCAAAATCAATAACACAGAACACAGCAGACTTGCAGAAAAGTTGATTCGACAATTGAATGAAAAACGTTTTAGCAAACAGATTTAGATGAGAATATTTATTTAATGGGAAAAAATGCTGAATGAAAAGAAAATTCATCGACAAATAAAAGAAGGCCTGTAGGGGGGTAAATGAGACAAAAAAGATCCTGGCACCTCAAGGACCCCCAAGTTTGACATGGCTTGAAGGGTAGCAAAGGAGACTCGATCTGGCGAACAAGGTTTGCAAGGCCCCAAAGGCGAAAGGTCTGAAAAGAAGATGTATTATTTAGTGAGTGACACAGGCAAACTCGGAAAAAGAAATCCGAGTGCTCTGATCAGGAGTCTAACCTTAGACCCTCTGATTACTAGTTCGGATGGTCTACCGCTGAGCTACAAGAGACTCGTGGGAACTAATTAAGGCCATTAAACTGGGTTCATGGGATAAACATCCTACATACTGCTAGGATTGGAATGTCAATATGTGGCATATGCGCAATGGAATAAATATGATGGAATATTTTAAGCCTGTGAATAAATGAGGATGCTGTATTATTCAGTGAGTGACCATGAAAACTCGGAAAAAGGAAATTCGAGTGTAAGGATTGCAAGGTCCACATGGCTCGCAAAAAAGATGACGCTTCTTACATTGGAAATATCGTTCTTGATATGAAATATCATTGCAGATCCTCTCCCTCGTGAAAATGATGCTGTTGTTAATGCTGGATATTTCAACAAAGAAGTGAATGATTCCAACACAAAACTGTTCATTGTTCAATTTATTTCAACTGAGCTCCAAAAATAAGAAAGATGTCTTTTGATATCTGACGAAGGATGTGGATGAGTATAGCAGTAAAATAAACATTGAAGTTGACAAGATGGGTAATTAAGCACAAAACCCTTACACCATCAACAAAAAAGCATACCTTATAAAACCCGCCAGACCATAGAACAATTACAGATCAAGAAGAGACCTCAGTCGACATCAGTTCAAACATCCTGAAAGAGAACACACATTTGTAGTGGAATTTTTTCCACCAGAAGTCCAAAAACTCTTTTTAGTCACAGTGAATTCAACGGTTTTGAACATCAATCAATAATCGACGAAAGAATTTTCCACAGATTAAGGGCAAGCTAGAATACAGAAGAAGCGTTGTTCACATGCATAAGTGGCGTGTCAAACCTCCTGAGTACATCCATATCGATCGTCATCGTTTTGATTGAAAGAAAAGGTACACACACAAGCATAATTTCCCACTTTTATTGAGTGTACACGTTATTCTACTTGTGTTCCCAATACATCAAGATTACAGTGGCAATCGACCTTAGAACCATCCGTTTGTTTCCTTAAACCCTGAGAAAAAGATGTTGTACAGCGGCTACTTAAAACTACAGTCCGTCAGAAGGAGTTCAATCAGAGCCGCAGTAGCGAAGATGGCATGCGTGCTCTAGTGGCGTCTTATTGATGTAATAAACGTAGAAATGGCCACAGTTGCGCACTTGAACGTTGATGGACCAAATGCAGCAGTTGCCGAAGTAGGTGAAGCATGCCTTCCTGGTGACGTTACCTTCGTTCACTGTGGGATGAGTACCGTTTAACCAGCCAGGGGCGTGTGTACCACAGCTATGTTGCTGAACACATGACGTAGCCATTTTTGTCCCCGCGGCTCCTTGGAAACGAAACCAGGCCGGTCCAAGTTTATCGTCGCAACCGACCTCATTTCCCTCAGTGGTTTCCGACGTGTACGTGTTTTTCCTGTCCCCGCTTGAAAGGGTCTGATAATTTTGGCATTCTAGGAAGAGAAAACATAATAACGCTTGAGACATAAAAATGAAATTAAAAATGATGAAATGCAATAATCGTCAACGCGTTTTACTGCGTCGTATATGTTCCTTCTGTTTCTCTTCGTCAGTGGCTTCGATTCTGAGAACGTACGAAAAACAGCTAGAAACAGTAAAATAATAAATAAATAAATAAATAAATAAATAAATAAATAAATAAACAAATAATAAATTAATTAATTAATTAATTAATCAATTAATTAATTAAAGAACAGAACCAAATGAACAGTCCCATGATTATTTTAAAAAAAACAGTTTAATGGTAATAAAATGAACTTCAAATGGAAAAAGATAAACCCTTTAGTAAGAAAATAGTACGTAGACTTGATTACCTGGCGGAACTAGCTTTTTGCACTCTGCGAAATGAAAAAAATAATTCATGTTATCCATGCCGCTTGTCATTTCAGTTATGCACATTTAGCGCATAGTTGCTGGTTTTCAATAAAAAAAATATAATACTTAAAGTTAGCACATGCTTTACGGTACAGGTAAGTTGCCATGTACTTGTCTTTGCTATACAAAAACAAACTTATGGCTTTAAAATAGTTTTTCAATTCGGTCCTGAACAACATTTCTTTACTGCAAGCCTCGCTTAAGACATTGTTTGAAACATCTATGCCCAACTTTTCTTCGTACATAATTTCAGGGGTCTAGAGAGGTTTTCAGTTGAGTGTCCAGACCAATTTCGCGTTTACTATGGGTTTGCTTTTCTATTCACCGACTGGTTAGCATAACTGGCATCACTTTCTCAGCCAACGAGAAGCAAAACTATAACGAGTTATCTATTTTCCCTCGCTTGAGAGAACAATATAGTTGCTTCGAATTATGATTGGTTCATGGCGCTTTTATGTCTGTTTTGAACATCCACAATAGTTTCTTTGGGTTTGGTTTTAAAACACTTTAGTGAACGCGAAATTGGTCTTGACCGTCAACTGAAAACCTCTCTAGACCCCTGAAATTATGTACGAAGAAAAGTTGGGCATAGATGTTTCAAACAATGTCTTAAGCGAGGCTTGCAGTAAAGAAATGTTGTTCAGGACCGAATTGAAAAAGCTTTTAGATGTTATAATATTCAAGCTGAACTAAGTTAGAAGACCGGGAGGGAGGGGGCAGGGGGCGTTTCTCTAAAGTCCCGGTAACTTACCGGGCCGGTAAGAGTCTTTGGTGATAACTGCTTCTTAACAAAAGTCAATTTTTGTTTGCTATGAATACTAAAATTCAAAATCTTATACTTCTATGAAAACATTGGTCAAGTACAATGTCTGTCATCACTGTTTAGTCTGCGGGAAAACGTTTAAAAACATACTTATGTAGCCCGGTAAGTTACCGGGCTACATACACCGAGAAACGGACCCCAGGGCCCAGTTGTTCAAAGCCCGATTAAGCTAATCCTGGGTTAACGTGAACTTTGATTCGAGTATATTTACTAATCCATAAGGATTCGTCCAAAAGATTTTTGTCCCTAAGTCTTGCCTTTGACTTCTCTTTACCATTAGCTTAAAATGAGCCTTTAAAATCATTTTTAGTGACCGAGATGAAAACCTTGGCTAACTTTTAATCGCGGGTTAGCGTATATCGGCTTTCGAACAACCCGGCCCAGGTTGTAAACATTACGTGAAAAGCAGGCCATTGAAAAAAGAAATAGCCGTAGTTTAAGTTCTTATTTGTTTTGTTTTTTTAAATTATAGTTACCGATATATATATTTTTTTTATTTAACCCTATCTAGATCCGGCTATTTTCGTCTTCTGTGGCCGTCCATAACTAGAATATTATCTAAAGCTATGACAATAACACTTGGAGGATAAAAAGTCCAAAGTCCAAATATTTTTATTTTGTTATTAAGTAACGGCCACCTTGGATCGACTATCTTTCTGGATTTTCCTAAGACTTCAGGACTCCATCTAAACTGACCGCAAAGTAATCGACCCTAATAGAAGAACACTTAAATGGAATAAAACTTAAAAGTTGTTGTAAGGTAAAGAGAGGCCAATAGGCCATTTCCATGATGGCGTCATTTTACAACAACTGTCAGAATTCATTTCGTTTTCCTTTTTCAATTTTTTTTTTTTTTTTGTAATCCCAGTGGGCAGCAAAGAACAATAGCCCTAATTAGCATGAGAAAAAAAAAAGGATTCTAGTTGTTGTAGTAAAATACGCCATTGTGAAAATGTCCTATTTCCCATAAAAAAAACTACTTGTCAATGATTGGTTTCCATGGTAGTGTTAAATTTACACCCTCCCCTTCTCCCCACTCCCCCTCCTAGATAGGGATAATCATCACGGTTTTATTCCTCACTTTAGCGGTCGCGTGCATCTTTTCCATCATTTTTTACGAATTCTTGAGATCAACATGGCCCTTATTAGTTCTGAATGAAGTATAAAAGTAATCTTACCTTCAAGCTCTTTCTTGAGCTCTGTTGACAGAAATATGCAATGCGTCAGTTCACTTATTTTCGGTATCGCTTTAAAAAGAAAACTTAGGGTGCATTCTTTTGGGGCTATTCTAGCTATTCTTATTCCGGTTTAGATATAACAGAATACACGGAATTTCAATTTCGAAAAGAACGCTCCTAAAATCAGGAAACGGGATACCCATGGCCGAGGTGACCTGAGAACGGCCGCGTAGGATTTCCCGCCAAGCCATTTTCCAAAGAACGCATATTTCTGTGTATTCCGAGTAAATCGTTTCCTTCCATTCTATTCATTCTGCTATCGGGGGCAGAATGAACAGAATGATATTCCGTTCATTCCGAAAATGGAATAGCTGAACCAAAAGAACACAAATACCGTCTATTCCGAGTATTCCTATTACGGGATGGTCCCAAAAGAACGCGCTCCAAGAAAACGAAATGGGTCAGTTATTAAAAGACAGTTTAGACGGCGTTTAACCAAACCGCGCTTTAAGCCATTTTCAATTTTGCCAATAATCGTATCTAAGCATTGGCTGCTGCTGACAGTAGCAGGAGGGTCTGCATCTCAGTCTGGAAAACTATTTATACTTAAAATAAAACACTTATAAACAGATTTGGAGGCCCACGGATTGTCTTAAGCCGCGGCCTAAGTTAGACTTTGTTTAAATAAGTTCTTCTTCTACTTCTTCTTCTTCTTCTTCTTCTTCTTCTTCTTCTTCTTCTTCTTCTTCTTCTTCTTCTTCTTCTTCTTCTTCTTCTTCTTCTTCTTTTTCTTCTTCTTCTTCTTATTCTTCTACTACTTATTATTATTATTATTATTATTATTATTATTATTATTATTATTATTATTATTATACTTTTTCTTTTTCTTCTTCTTCTTTTTTTGCTTACTTCTGAGAATAACATGTGCAGTATTTATTCATTGAATTTATAAGAAAAAAAAGAAGCACTTACGTTCAACTTGTTGTTCCACAATTTTGAGCCCTGAAGAAGAACAACAACAATAAAAAGCATCAGCGGTTTGTTTGAACGGGTCATGTCATTTAATCTAAAAGACCCATTACAGACAATTAGTTTACTGATGGTAGAAATTTGTATTTTATGGTCATACTTTTTTGTATTTAGTCCTTCGCTTCTGTTTCGTAAAAAAATGATTAAAACAAAATCTCGTTTGTTTTCCCTTAACGAAAATCCTTTTCTCCGTCTTCTTTGACCAGGGAGAACGAGATTCCCGCCATGACAACATCGGATTAATAAAAAAATCACAAAGTTTCTTGGCGCCTGCTCACATATTTAAAAATCTACTCACGACCAGGATCATGGCAGACAGAATTCCCCAACCCTCTTATTTAGAATGGGTTAAGTTTGGGTAGTTTTGTATTCTTTCGTGAGTTACTTATGAGTATCGAATTAAGACACAGTTAATGCAAGGACTTCACATTGCCAACAGAGACGCTGTATATATTTTCAACGTACACTGATATGGGACAAGGAGGGTTCAGGTATGGCGACTAAACTTGAAGATTTTCCTTTGTGGTCCGGAAGTGAGACAATGACGGTATATGACGTGAATTTTACACTGTTTGTTCTGAACAGCCCCATTATAGAGCGGCCATCTTTGACTTCTTTGCTTCTTGAAATAAATTCAGAAAATAGAAAAAATTTGTTCAACTAACTAATGTCCCATACACACCAAGGATAAAACACGTTTATAAGCTGTTTAGTTAAACACTGTTTAGTTAAAATTCTTTCCTTCATAAAGGCTGCTTTCGGATTTTTGTAGACTACAGATTAAGCACAAATGAAAGCATAAGTTAAAGTTTTCTTGAATCCTGTGTTAAAGCCAATGATTCAGCTTTCTGTTACCAGTTTTCATTTTGTTAAACCAGGTTTAAATTAAACATGTTTTGTTGGTGTGAACGGGGCTTAAGATTACTATTAAATTGCTTAAAGTTTCTAAATATGTAAAATTTACGACGATTAAATATGTTTTGTTAAAAGACAAGAAAACACATTTTTTAACAAAATATCTCTCAACATGTTATTGCAGAGGAGACATCAAGTCACTTCATCAATGGCACGTCAAACAAAATCGTTTCCAGTTAATGTGCCTTAACTTACTTTTTTTACATTTGCCTGTTCCTCCTCCCGCGTGTGAGGGCATGAGCAAGGCCATGAGCAGAATAGTCACAATGACAACTAGCAAAAACTTCATGATAAATTACACAGGTAACAGTTCTAGAGAAAGGAAAAGAGACATTAATATTAATATTGAATACATCACATATGTCAGCCTGCAATGTATTGTTTTAATATTTGATGCTATCAGCCCTTTAAGCTAGCAAATGTCGATAGCGAGGCAAATTTTGATTACGAGTGTAACTACCATGCCTGTTTACAGGTACGACTTTTAATGCACTTTCAATTTTGCTGCTGTATGCTGATAAAGATTGTGACATGTAATGCACAGACGCTTTTTGGTGATTTCAGCAAAATTTTCTGCCAAATGGAAGCAACACTCTGGTTTAAATGTATTCACCAGGAAGCATCTATGCATAAAGCCACGGAAAGGATAAAGAAATACTAGCCTATTTCTTAGAAATCAATACACCTGATCATGGGCTGTTATATTATTGATATCAAACAGGAGTCAATAATTATTGAAGTTTGGGAATTCAAAAACTACAAGACAACAAGCCCATATCACAGCGGCACGTAAAAATAAATGATAAAATAAATAATAAATCAATAAATAAATAAATAATAATAATAATAATAAAAAGAGCCAGCCTCCCTCCCCTCGCAGAGAAAATTACAAATTTGCTTGTACTCCCTATTAGCAATAGCATCTTAACACTGGAAATACACAAAGATTAGTTCAGCACGTGGTGCGTTTCTTGTGAAACCTCGACAAGCTGTCTCCACATGAAAGTAAAAATCAAGACAAAACACCAATCCACTCAGGCAGTGAACATTAAAAATAGTTAACTAGACAATTATTGGAAGCAATAGATAGAATGATACTCACTGCACTAGATTTCTTAGACTTATCTTAAGCGTTCCAATCTTATTGCAAAAATTAAACTCTGTAGAAAATTCTCTGGAAACAACTAAATAATTTGAAAGCTATTTGACGCCGGTAGGACAATCTTCGCATAGGATCCGCGCTATCCTCGCCTGTTACGACCACTCAAAGCGTGCCATAGGGAACAATTTTGTCACCTTTGCTTTTCTTCATTAATAAGGCCTACCATCAGTGCCGATAGTATGTCGCTTAGAGTATTTTGTGGATGACTCTAAAGTTTTCATTTCTTCAATTTTCCGATAAAAGACATTCAGCTGCGACTAGACAAAGATCTCCGTATAGCAGAATGGCGGTACACTAACAAGCTCCTAATCCGAACTAAACTTCTCCTTGCATCTGTGCAAGAGCATCGCCCCCTATTTTGAAACTCCCCATTGCGAAATAGCCCATCTTTGATGAGTTTCCCTTGAATGTTTTTCATTCTACGCTACATTGGGTGCCAAGGCGGATGTAAGGAAAAACGACTGCACTGCGCCTCCAATCGATTCCGGTGAGATTACCTTTTATTTCTTCCCTTTCCTGAGTTCCAAACTAAATTAAAATTATCTTGAGGCGAAGTGGCACTGCCTAACCCTCTTTTAGCAAACAAGCTTTGAAAGCATTTCAAATCATTTAAAATTGGATCTTCTCTATTTATTTTCACCACCACGGCAAGGCAAGGAGAAGGAGGGAGGATGTGATCCAGTCCTAACACTAACAAATTTGTAGCCTCGAATTCCATATCTAGTTGGCAATTGAAAGTGTTGGGTTAGAGAATAGGGGAAAACCGAAATATCCCGAGAACAGGTTCTCAGAGCAAGAACCGGAGAACCTGAACAACAAGCTCAACTAACAAATGACACCGAGGCCGAAAATAACTGGTGGTCTGAAATATTACCAAGCCAAATTATGTTTTCAAGGTAAGTGCCTACACAGTGTTCGAGATGTATCTAACGTATTGTGCATTGATAGTTTTCGACGTGCAAAATAAAAATGTCGTTTCGTTCTTACCCCGAATATCGTACTCCTGCTGAAAAGTAATAAGACCGCCGCTGCTCGCCTTGGTATGAAAACAGTTCTAACCTGCAAAATATAAATTACAGTCAATTACCTTTAGCTAACCCTCAATACAAAACGCATCCCGCAAATGTTACCTTAAAGGTGTCAAGTTGATTCTCCACACTCTGTTGAGACAGAAGGCACTTCTTACTGTGAGAACAACGATATATCAAGAAAGGAGGGTGGAAGAATTGTTGATAGGTAGCTTTTCTCTTACTGGCTGATGATGATTTCACAAATCGATGATTGGTTGGCGACAAAGTAAACACAGCACAATTGGACATTCGGAAAATTGGAAAGCAAAGTTTCTAAGGCAACAACTCGGCGCCTGTTAGCATGTCTCATATTCAGCCCCTTTGAAGAAAAGTAACTTCCTCATCCACGCATCGTTCTTAGATAGAAGCTTTCTTAAAACTGTGTAACATTGAAAGTTGAATTAGCCTTTAAGAAATCAAGAAAAGAACGGTAAATTTTCAAATCCATCTTATTACGGCCACCGGGTGGTTCTATAAACGGTAGAAATGTTTTTAATAACCTTAAGTACTAATAATGACAAGATATGTTTTGATATCCATAGCAACGCTGTCGGTACCCTTAATTTAATTTAATTTAACTAATTGTGCAATCATTTCCCCTAAACATTTAAAAAATTTTCGTCAATCTCTTCTTGGTGCCAACAACATGCGGCATCTTCAACCTCACTTTGAAAAAAAAAAACATGTATTCATCCTCTATTATGATCAGTTTGAAAATATCACACCCAACATTTTCAGAAAGGCAGTGAAATATTTTCATTGTCAAAGAGGTGGTCATATTTCCTATTTGAATGAATGAATGGAAACTTTATTAAAGTAGAACAACACCCATACTAATTAGGGGACACAGCTTGAAACTAACTAATAATAGTGATGGTGGTAATACTAGTAATACTGTATAAGCGTGCGTAAATGTAAGTTACAAAAAGAAAATCTAAAATGTGAAATCTAGTCTTTAAAATCTACGAAAAAAATCTAAACTTGTAGTGGAAGAAAAAAACATTTCGTGGAGCAGAGGGTAGAGTAGTTAGAATCTTCTTAGGCAATTTTCTTCTTCGGTTTCGAAATCGCTTTTATGTCTATTTCTCGTGATATTTTGCCAGTGCGAATATCTGGTGGTAAAGTACTTTGTTGTGATATGTAAATAAAAAGTACGCTGTTTGAGTATGTTTATGACGGTGTTTGCCGAGCAGTAGCACGTTCTTCTGCTTCAGTTAACTTTGTTAATTAATACTGTGACTAAAAAAACTAAAATGGCGCGCACAGCTCGCAAGCTAAGCCTTTGCTACGGTATTTTAATAGATCGGTCTGTTTTTAGATATGCTTGGGAATACTTTTTCACACGAGAATTTAACCATGGGCGCGAGTAATTAAAATGATACACACACGGAGAAAACGGCCTCAGGATGGATTATTTAACAAAAGGCAACGAACGCATGCTGCGAAATGTCTCATGTAAATGCATCTCCCAGAGGTTTTGTTTGTCTGTTTGTTTTTTTTGATGAAACCCAGCCAACAGATACTAATGTTACATTATTGAACCAAGCCAAGAAAGCGTGGATACGTCTAACAAGATGAAAACCTGCAAAACTTTTTTTTTGTAAGATACAGTTATGTTGCTACAAATTCTTGATTATAAAGGGAGTTGCGACATACTCGTTTTCTCAGTCTCCTTGGTAAAGAAATGATTTTTATTCTACTTCCCCCCATTTTTGTAACTGCACAGAGGAAGTGGCCAACTCGAAAGCCTTGCTCCTTTGGCCACTACGCACCGAGTCTTCCCTAGAAGGTAAAACCACTTAAATATAGTGCTCTGCATGTTTATTTTCTTACCATAAAAAAATTGTATTTCGAATAACTGTGAATAAAAATTGAATTGAATTCAATTGAAGTTATCCTCTTAATGCAAATAACTCTTTGCGGCAAACAGAAATTGTTTGGCGCAAAGACAACAATTTACGAATTTGAGTATTACCGGCTTGTGACTTCAGTTTGTAAGCAGAAAAGTAAATTTTTGCTATAGATATTCTTTTACTGAATCTTTTTTCCTGCGAATTATGACATTTAAGACAGCACCGTAGTTTTGTCTATAACGTTAACCCATTCATGAAAATGCAATTTTCTTCTTCGGTTTTGAAATCCCTTTCATTTCTATTTCTCATAATATTTTGCCGGTGCGCACATCTGGTGGATAAAGTTCTTCGCTCTGTTTTGTAAATAAAGAGTACCTGGAATCACGGTTTGCTTATGCTTGACTGTTCTGGCCAAACGGTAGCACGTTCTTCGCTTCCAATTCGCCATTGCTACCGACCGTACAGCTTCGGTCTATACTAAGCCTTTGTTACGGCAATTTAACAAATCGTTTTATTTTTAGATACGCGTTAGAAAACTAATTCCCTCTAAAACTTAAGTTCCGGTTCACATGATGACTCCGTCAAGTTTGAGACTGGTTAGTAAGGCTCCCGTGGGAGAATGAATTTGTGGCAAATTCAATTTATAAACAAATATGTCTGTAAAAACGCCGTTACTCCAATATATAGGAGTTATGGCAATTTTCCTTTTTAGTAAAAACAAGACGCTGTGGGAGCGTATACTTGGGCGTCGTTGCATTAAGCGTATTTGAGCATGCACGATAGTTCAGTTTTTGAAGACCGGTGAACGGTAAAAGACTTGTAAACGAGATGTAGTTCACCCGAAAATGTCATGCATAGGATGAATAAACAAAATAATACATTAATAAACAGGTCAGGTTTTGTAATCACGAGCTGCTTCTAAGATAATGATGAATTTTTAACAACAAAGGAGTATTTGTGCGAATACCTTTCTACGCAAATACTCTTATTTTCAGGGCTTTCTGTGACAAACTTTTCAGCTTTTTCACTGGTATTCTAGTGGGTGCACGATCGCGTCGAACACACACCCGTGAAATCCAACACGATTATTATTTTTGCTAAATAACTTCGGTTGACGAGATCTCAAATCAATTACGCTTATTTTAATTTTCATGGAACTCCACTTTCCTTTGGTAGACTAGGTACAGTTACCTGCATAGTTTTCTCTGACACATAGACTGCGAGTAGTCCCTTTCTTCTCTAAGTTCTGTCACGCGCGCGCGGAAGGAAGGAAGAAGAAAGAGATTGCGGAGGGTCTTTGATCGTCGAATTTGCCGCCGTTGACATCTCTTTGATTGATAGCTTCGCCAACTTTGTGTTTTAGTGGGGAAAATTAAGTCGTGTTTACCTGCGAAAATGAACACGGCTGAGCGTAATTTCATGCTTGTCTATCCCAGTAAAAGCGTCTTTCTCTGCCTTTCATCAAGTTTCTTTTACTGTCAACTGTTGTAAGGATGCAATTAATATAGAGATGGTACAATGAATCTGGAGAAAACTCCAACGAAAAGTGTTCCGCAAAAGAAAGGTAGAAAGCGGAATGCAGAAGCGTCACAGTTTTGCAGAATTTGCCATCGCTCTTTCGTTACCAGTTACGTTAATTTTCAGTCCTCTAAAGCTGGATATATATCAACAGAGAACATTTTTCACATTTCTAAGAAGAAAGGGCTTAATAAGTCCTTAGTGTCGTACCTGGTAGACGACCCAGGCTTTCATTTGGACTCCGGAGAGCACCAGTCGACTCGTGTTTGTTCTCCGTGGGTGTGTGTGGTGTGTGTAGTTTGTTGCGAGCCAAAGGTTTCACGTGGATTCCCTCTGTCGGGCACATTTTAGTACCAGTGCCTAGGTTTGACCGTGAGTCTGTTATGACATTCCAGGGAGACAGCCCGATTTGAAATCAATTTGCTTTCAACGAAGGCCTGTGTCTCAGTAAATAAACTTCTCCGAGAAATAGTTGCTCCGGAAGGACCGCATATCATCCTTCTTGACATATGGTGAGGAAGGTAAGAGTGTGCTAAGTTTCAAGTAAATTTTAGCGAGGTTTTCGAAGTGCTCTCCTCAAATGACGGGTCAAATTACATTCAAATTCGACTTCGGGTTTCCACCTATACCACTCAAAACGGCGTTTGGAAGCTTCGAGAAGCCTTTAAAGCACAGCAAAACACACCGGGCCAGCTTTTTTCAGACTTTACCGTAATTTTTGTGGGTTTTTGAGAGAATGTTGTTGTCTAATTTTCGATCGACTTGTAGCGCCGTACAAACTCTTATAATACGCTTTGGCAACCTGTGGTGACCGTGGTCAGAGATAATAAATTTCTGCCCGATCCCAGAGCAAACCTGATTGTAGGATTTTAATGATACCGTCTGCTTACGAACAGAGAAAAAATAGCTTTCTTCAAAATTCCCGTTTGTTTTCTCAGTAAAAGCCAGTTGGCCATACAACTTCTAGCCGATAAATACGAGTTGCCGCACAGGGTTTACTTGAGTGTGGCATGTCACAATGGCTTACATGGATGGGCGGACGTACGGACGGTTGGGCAGTTCACGCATTCACGGGTTACCAAATTGTCGTAGCTATGGGGCTCCGCTGGCGCAAAAGCTCCGCTATTAATACTTGCCGTTTGTGGAAGAGGGTTAATATTTGGATGGATGTTAATTTGCCCGTGTTTTAAATAAGCCATAGGACGTGTGAATGTTTTTTCCTTTAAGAAAACTGTTAATTATTTTCGTCACTGCGGATACTACACAATAGAAATACAATAAAAATACAGTAAAAATACAGGCTTTGACGGGTGAAAGAAACAGAACTTGTGTCCTTATTGCAATCTGACCCCCTACTACTACAAGAAAAAGCTACAATCTTAAGTAAACCAATCAGGCTTGTATGTCCTGTTTTTTGAGCAACCTCGTTAGCGGTTCTGTGAGACCTTTGATGTACGGAAGGGTCGCGAAGTGGCGGGTCAACACATTTGCAAAACATTCCGACAAGTTCTTCAGGTGTAGGGACTGGTGGTGGGAAACACCTCTTCTTTGTAATTTGGGTAATGAGGTTTGTAGGGTAGCCATTGGATTCCAAAGCGGTGTAAACATGTTTAATTTCTTGATCTCTCCTTGTTTCAGAATTGGGTAAATTCGTGGCTCGATGAACAAAGCAGCAGTGCTAATTTTGTGATTCTTGTTCTATTATTGGTATTTTACGTAGTCCTTGGAATCCGTGGGGCTTAAAGCCACCCGCTGTCTAACATAATGTAGTTCTTGCGGAGAATTTTAAAAGCGTCTGCCACAAAATGTACAACTCTGACAGTAACGTCCGCATCCAACTTTTGTTGGCCATGATCATATCCCCGCAGTACTATACGTTGTCAACGTTTCTACGTCATAGCGTTGAAATATGATCGTTTTGGCCGGGCAGAAACATCGCTTCTAACATGAAAATATCAGCTGAGGTTAAATTTTCTATAGGCCAAAAATAAATAAATAACTAGATATCTGTGACTCGCAAAACCTCGCGAAGCTGGGGCTGGGTGGAAAGCTCTCTTTACTCGTATTGTAGCATCAAATGAGGAGATTAAAAGGTTTCTGCACATAGCAACTATTTTGATGAGCATAGTCTTTTCGAGGTTCCACAGGCTAGTTTAATTTGCGGTTGAAAATCTATTTCTGACTAGACGAAATTTGCAACGTGCGTGAAGCGCTGTCGTGTTCGATGAATTTATTTCACACGGAAAATTATTTTACGGCGGTCACAAAACGTGTAATTTCTTCAATGCAATCTTTCACAAAAAAGATTTCTGGAAGAAAGGGAAAAGCTTCTGGAGAGATAGTTCTGTATCCAGTGAATATTGATGAACATTGCAGTTGAGATTTGATCCGGCACGCAAACTTTCCCGATGTTGGTAAATTTTGCTCCAGACGACGCCAGACAGTCTGACGTCATTCATACTTTGTTTTTCAATGTTGCTAGGCAACAGTGCGGACACCTTCAACGAAATATATAAACATATATATATCTAATACTTTTCCACTCATTCTGTATATATCTTTACCAGCTTTACGTTGTAATTTTACATTTGGCTATTTTTCTGATGAGTGCCGTACAGGTTGTGATAATTTTTATTGCCTTGATGCTAGTTATCTTGTTCAATTAGTATATTCATAGTTACTTGTCGGCAATTTAAGAATTTTATTCGCAATAAGTCTTCTTCGTTTCTAAAGTTGGATAATTCAACCTTTATTCCGGGTAAAAAAAGTTTGTTGGGTGGCCACGGTGAGGCTCGTCGCACTGTAATTTTATAGTAACAAAAACCAAATTTGTTGTGTTATTAATTATTTTTAGACCTTTTTGGTAACAAATCTGTTTATGACAAAAGCTAGAAAATCAGCCCTTATTAGCAATAACGTGTGACAACGCTAAACAGCCATCTGTTATTATCTCTGACATGCACATAACTCATAATTATTCAACACACGTGAAGAACTTTTTCCCTATTCATGGTAAAAACGGCTATTTTTGTCCATGAGTCAACGACCATTGCGAAGCTATTGCTATAAAGGTAAGTTGCATAAAGGAATACAATCGAAAAAATGTTGATAACGCGAATAAGCACTCAGTTATCGGTCGGTTTGCTTGCAGTTAACTAACCATAGTGTAAAATTATCAGGGCACCCAAGAAAGGATAACATTATTTAAACAGCGACACCTTTAACACCTTTAGTCGTCTTTTAAATGCATATTTGTATAAGCTAATACAGTGCGATCTGCTCGGATGTTTAGCTTAAAATTTTATTTGTCGCAGGAAGTTTTAAGAACGAACGGAATTTTATTTTCAGAATTTACGAGCTGCTGTTGACTAAATACAAAAATGCTGGCTGACTTTATTTTGCAGTTTTAACGACATATTTGCCCTTTGAAAAGGTCTTCGGAATCGGAATTGGAAGAATTGTGTTCTTTTGGGAAATGATATTCCGTGTATTCAGGGGATTCTTGGAATTACCAAGGCAATTGATGCAAGATTTGACTTGCAAAGAACACGACGAGTGCGATATTTTGCCAGTAGGATCGGGCGGTTTTTTATGACGGGACTTCCATTTCGTGGTAATGTTCAAATTACCCAGAATACCTTTCGGGTACAAAAGAGGAAATCACAGGCTTTCAAAAGTGGCTCTAATCAAATGGCTGATGCACGACTCGCTGTAAGCGTGAGAGGCGAAATTGGAGACAAATGCTTAGTCGAGAGATAAGGTTGGCTGTCATTATGGAATTTTGTTTTAAAAATGTGTGAATTTCAAAATGTGCAAATTTCAAAGTGTGGTAGAAATGATCGATCAAATTACAACTGAATGAAAGTGCTGGAAATCATTGTGAGCCACTTTAAAAGATTGACAAAGAGGATGTTTCCTAGATAATATATTCACACAATGGCCGCTAGAGCTTTTGTAGGGACAATAGAAAATTGTAAATAAGTAAATTGTAGTAGCTTGGCATATCTGAAGTGGTCCCTTATCAAGCTCATAAAGAATTCTTTTATTAATGCGTCGTTCATTTCTTAATAATTCTGGAAGATTTCGTACCACGATTAACTCGTGTTAAAAAAAAAGAAGTTGTGAATATGTTGTACAAGTGTTCTCTTGGGGATGGAGAAAATCGCCCATAAATATTCTTGTATACCAAGAATTACAAGATAATAAATCAAGCAACTCAGCGGAGAATTAGTTCTTTACTGATAAAAGAAACAGTGGGTGGTTTTAAAAGTTAAAAGTTCGCTCATGACATCTATCATAAATATCATTTACAGTATAACTTTGCAATAAAAATGTCATGATATATTATAATAATGTTTAACAATTTTTATAGAAAAATGTCTTTAAATCCACTGTTCGTAATGACATACAAGTTGTCGTTGTGTACAGGATTAAAATTATTTTCCTACATTTATGCTATTTATCTACTAATGCAATGTACAGGCTGTAAAGCAGTTTTCACATATAAATAAAAGTTCTAAAAAATCTAACGGGGATCAAAATTTGTATAAATGGACATTCTCATCTCTTTAAGAGTTGGCAACACTCTTACCACTTTAATCTAAATTTTAATGATGCATGGACATTATGTGCGTATTATCGCAATCAGTGCAAGGCAAACATTGTCCTACTGCAAATGAAAACGCTTCTTGTGACATGCGCATGGTCTACTCTTGGTCCAGTTCCCCAAGATGGCGTTGCGATCTTCCTTTAAATTTTTCAAAGGACACGCGTTTTCTGACTCCAGACGTACCTCTGTCGATTTCCATAATTAAGTGACACTATTGAAAAAAATGTGTAGTATATCCACTAATTGAAGAACTGAGAACATAATTCAACCGTGACGTCTCATCCTCGATCCTGCAATCTTTTGGTCAGCGGCTTAACATAAGTGTTAAAATTTTTCGCAAAACTTGCCTAAATATGTTAAAATTAACTAGATATTAACTAAATGTTGGTTTAAAAAGAACCGTTGTTAACTTATTTTTAAAAATATCAACTGAAGTACAGTTCCCTATTTCACTGGGTAAAGAGCTCCATACTTTAGGAGCACAGAAAGAGACCGCTCTGTCTACATAACTGTTCAAATTAAAGAAAGGAGGAACTAGTAAATAGTTTTGAAGAAGAAGATCTAACGTTGCGTGCAGGGGTGTAAATTGCCGGCAAATAAATGACGTGACCTTTGAACTCATTGAATGAAATGTGTTTGTTTCTTAAACTTTCCATTGAACAGCATACGTACGCAGGCACAGGGGACTTTGTTGTTCTTCGCTTTTCGTATCCTGTCTGCGAGCGGTGGCCATTTTGAATAATTTACGAGCGGTCGATTAACGCGAAGTTGCAAGGGATGAAACTAGAATGAGAGCGCGCGACAAATCGCACCACAACGTAGCCAAATCTCTTCGAGATGTCACAATAATGAGTATATATGAACGTAAGATGTTGAACCAAACGTTTGTGAGCTAACATTCTATCTATGGCAAATTGTAATGATTCGTTATCGCGATTAGTAATAATACGAGCTATTGTAATAAGCCATTTCCGAGTTGTTGTGAACCTCAAATGAAAATTAGTTTTGTTTGCATATGAATAAAAACTAAAATAATAAAAACTTTGCTCTTAGCCTCGCTTTCATATTGAGGTTCAGAAACAACTCGGAAATGGCCTGCTGTAATAACACGGTGTCGTTTTTTGTAGTAACTTACATATCGCAAATTGAAATAATACGTTGTCGCCATTATAATTAGTAATAATACGAGCTATCGTAATTGTGATATCAAGTTGCGCAAGTAGAAATTCCGGAATATCATTGATGACAACAAATAAATCAACTGACCAATCAAATGTCAAGAAACCAACAATACAACCCATTAACCAGTTTACTGAACAAATAACAAATGAAAAGTATTTTGAATTCCTTAAGCCGGCGACACACCTGGCGATTTTATACGCCGATCGCGGCGAATTTGATCGCAAGCGCTTTTCGCCACCGATTGATGCGGACACACCTGGCGATTTTTTTCGCCGATCGCGGCGATGTGGCAGTTTTGAAAACTCATGTGATAAAATCGCCCAACCTGGTGGGTTGGCTTTGCTGGCAACTTACAGCAATTATAGTAGAAAATCGCGGGAATGGGCACACTTGGCGAATGCCGGCAAATTTAATCGCCGATATCTGACATGCCAGATATCGGCGATTTTAGACGCTGATCGCGACGATCGGCGTATAAAATCGCCTAGTGTGTCGCTGGCTTTAGTTCTCTCAAGCTAGAGAAAAACCTTTCGAAAGGCAATATCTGAATATCGTTTTGCATCATTGTTTCTATACAGTTAGCGCACGTTAAACGAAAGATGAGAAAAGGAAAGAAAGCTGTTTAAATACATGGTCTAAGATTTTCCTGTTTTAACCTGTAAACACGGTCTTGATCCAGGGAATTTTTAATATTCACTCAAGTTCATGGCAAAATCCTAGAACCAACGCGTAGTGTCATGACAGCCTCGGGCAAGGGATTTTTTATTTATTTATTTTTGTTTGTTTGTTTGTTTTTTCCTTTTCCTTTTTCTTGGTTTATTTATGCTTGATGTTTTAATACCTCTTTTTTATGTACAGAAAAAATTGAGTGCATCAACTTTTATTATTCAACACATTGTAACAATGCCCAAATATGGTTGTGATGATCTGATTATTCGTCGTCCGTCGGAAAAAAGATATCCTGTGATATACTTTATTATCCTGCTCAATCTTGTGGGATATTCCTCGATTTTAGCCGACTCGGCCAAAGGCTATATATCAGACAATATTCCGTGTAATTTCTAAGGATAATTGAACGTAGGCATAGGTGGTCATACTATTTTTATCGTTGACAGTCAAAAATCTAATCTTTGCTTTGTACAAAAGCACAGCTGATTCCTCGTTGGATTTTACGAATTAAAAACAAAATTAACGGTTCTTAACGGGCTTCGTTGATGAAGAAAGTCATATTCATGAGCGCGACTGTTGGTGACTGTCCGTCGCCTGTCTTTGCTTTCTTTAGAGCACAACCTTTGAACCTTTTTTATTTTTTCTAAATACAGTTTGTTTTTAAAGTTATGATTTTATTTGTCAAAAGAAAAACGTTGATAAAGGTGGGGATTAACTATTGAGTGGTAAGCAAAGAAACAGTAAAAAAATACGGCCTTTCGGCTGCTAAAAGAAAATCATGCAAATTCCCGTTAAGCCCGGGCTTAATCACTTAAAGGCTGGCAAATCATGAAAATTCCTGCTAAGCCCGGACTTAATCGCTTAAAGGCTGGCGAATCATGCAAATTCCTGTTGAGCCCGGGCTTAATCGCTTAAAGGTTGGCAACCCCACTGCAAAGAACTAGTTCCTTGTTGCGTTGCATTGAAGCTACAGATTTAACAAAGTCAGTCGAAGTGAACAATGCAGACAGCCCAAGGAAATTTGACGAATCCGATGTTTGGCCGACTGAAATTTCTGAAATATCATCATTGATTGTTCAACGATCTGCGCTCCTGAAGCGAATCGTGTTTTGTCGAAACCGACAGAAGTAAGTTAAACTTTCACTTCGCATATAAATCTTTGAAAGTCACTGCACTTCTGGAAATTTTTATAATCACTGTTCAGTTAGAACGCTCAATACAATGAACGAAGCCGAAAAATTCTCTTCCACGTACATTGTTAATGTCGTTTTCAACGCTTTTTTATGTTATACCGCCATCATGTTGAACAGTATCACAATCCACGCTATAAGAAAAACTTCATCGTTACCAAAGCCGTTAAAAACATTGCTCCTGAGTCTGGCTGTTTCTGATCTTACTGTTGGATTACTGGCTCACCCTTCTTACATTGCAACTCTTGCCATGAATTTGGAAAAAAACATTGAAAATAGTACAACTTTCAGTTACACGTCTTTCACAATTTTTAGAGCCACCGGTAACTTATTATCCTGGTCTTCGTTCTTTTTTGTGTTGGCTCTGACTGTTGACAGATTCTTGGCCATTCATCTTCATCTCAGATATCGGGAACTTGTGACTTACAAGCGTGTTGTTGCTGTGGTGATCTCAATATTGGTGTTAAGCTCATTTATCTCGTCTTTTCCTCGGTGGATCCAGCATGAGAGGCGAAAAATTTATTGCGTTATTCAGATTGTCTGTCTCGCAATAAACACAATATTTTACTGCAAAATCTATTCAACTATTCGACGCCACAGAAATCAAATTCAATCCCAACAAGTGCAACAAGACAAAGAACAGAATCTGGAAATGATGGCGAATTTTGCGAGGCTTGTAAAATTAGCGGTTGGTACATTTTACGTTTATCTGGTGTTTTTGCTTTGTTATTTACCAGCAATGTGCCTTAATATTGCTGGAATTGTCCATGGACCTAACACCACTCTCCGCCATGTCTTTTTTTACACCCTCACGATGATACTACTAAATTCATCGCTCAATCCTTTGATTTACTGCTGGAAGATGAGACACATTCGCCACTCTGTCATCAATATAATGCAAAATATCTTTCCTTGTTACAGTTAAGAGATGAACCCCAATTCATTTCTTTGTGTGTTGAATTTGTTCATTTTATTTTATTATATTTTGTTCAAAGTAATTTTTTTATGACAAAAAGTGGATAACTGTTCGAAGGATCGAAGCCTGTCAAAAAAGGTAAAGAACTTTATCCACTAAAAGCATGTTGCGGTCAGATGGTTTTGATTTTCGAGGAAAGGTACAGATGTGTTGATATAAGTGAAAAATTTGCAATAAACTCATCCCACATATATAAAAATTTTTTCGTCAAACCTTATTCGGTGTACAATTAAAATTAAAACTAACGATAGTTATACTTAAAAAAAACAAATTTAGCCTTAAATGAACGGCTAAATTTTTCCCATATGACATTCTGAAACCCCCAATTTCGCCGTGAATTTGCGGCTAAATTTGCTCCATGTTATATACATGGCTCTCCGATTTCGCCGTTAATTAAGAGCTAATTTTTTTTCCATATAATATACTGAAACCCCAATTTCGCCGTGAACAGTAAGGGCCAAATTGGTTCCATCTAATAGACATGGACCCCGATTTAACGTAACGGCTCAATTTTTTCAGCAATTTATAAATATTGTAAATTTAATTTAATGCGACAACCATGAAAGGAAGATTAGAGATGTTGTGAACTTAAACAGATCTGTCACACAATGTGCTAGCAAGACACACTCTCTCCTTGTTACGTCCAAAGGTCAAATTCACCCCATGTGCCAGGCATGTTTTGCTATCTGTGAGCCAATTACATTGCAGCTCTCCTGCTGTGTTTGTTTTCACATATATCTGATCTTTGTAGGCGTTGATCATAAAATTACCAGCCACCCACCCACCCCCTTGATTTTCTTAGCATGATTCAAAAGCCATGTTGCCTAACTCTTACATAGTATTGCTAATGTTAATCGTAAGCCTAATTATATTGTGCTGTCTTCTCTGTGAACTTCTAGTCCTGCGAACTGTAGTTTACATTTTGCCTTTAATCTGTATTGTGTTTATCCCCAATACAGGGCGGGACTTTGTTACAAGGGTTATAGTGACCTTGTGCTTGGACTTTTGCAGCATGTCTGCCTATTGAGACATTATTATAATTGTTACAGTAAGTATTCAGCCCAGTGCTGTTTTGGGCTCATGGAGCATGTCTGCCCATTGAGATTTAGCTGCAAATGTTACAGTTAGTATACAGTCCAGTGTTTTTTTGGGCTCATGGATCATATCTGCTTATTGACATTTAGTTACAAGTTTTACAGTTAGTATTCAGCCTAGTGCTGTTTTCTGCTCATGGAGCATGTCTATTCATTGAGATTGAGTCGCAAATGTTATCGGTGTTTTGTCTTCAGGCAGTATGCCTGTCCATTGTAACTTTAGTATTCTGTAGTTCTTTTCTGATTCTTACTAATCGCCCTTTGCTTATAGACTCACATGGCCAGCTATCTTGGTAAAGTGGGACCCTAGGATAGCCCTGTTACCATGGTAACAATGGGTGCAAACTCCGTTGATGATCGCACCCTTTGGGAGAGGATTAGAACCCCTCAGTTTCCTGGAGATTATGACCCCATGAAAAGGAGGGAGAGGATTAAGTCCTCTGAGTAGCCTGGGGATTAGGACCCCATGACCTGAGAGGATTAGGTCATCTCGTTGCTAAGCACCTGACCTTTGTGATCTTATGCGATTTCTATCAGCAACTCGAGTACTTCATCCCCTACCGGCTAAACGGCTAAACATTTCCACATAATATCATGGGTGACAAATTACTCCTTAATTCTGGCGCGAAATTTCAGCGTTAATTTATAATTTCACATGGGAGTCAAAAAATTGCTACGGCAACGTTGCCTATATCTCAGTATCAAGATGGCGTCCAGGTTTAAAGATGTTACGCATGAAGAAGTTACTGCATTAAAAGACGCTGCAGAAAACCTAAATACGCGAAAGAGCACAATTTACTTGGTGAGGGTTTTTGAGAACTGGTGCGATGAAAATAACCTTGAGAAAACCCTGAGACGGTTCTTCCTGAGCAGTTGGATAAAGTACTCGAGCGGTTTGTTGCCTGCGTGTGTAAACTAAACGGAACCAACCACGAACTTGGGTCCTTTAAAGTGATACAAGCAGCACTTGACTGCCACTTGAAAGAGAGAGGTTATTCTTTTTCAATTATTAAAGACAGAGAATTTTTCAATTCCCGAAAAGTTCTTTAGGGAAAGGCGCGTAAGCTAAGAAATGAATGTAAAGGAAAATTGCCAAATAAGTCAAGAAGCCTTACAAGAGAGGAAGACGAAGTTTGTGGGAAAGCGGACAGCTTCAGAAAATTCATCTCCAAGGTCACTCCTTAATACAATGTGGAGCACCTGTCACAGCATCTTGGTCTGCGAGGCTGCCAAGAACATAATACAATGAATGTGGAGGATCTCGTGCTGAATAAAGACAACAACAGCAACGGGTCTGTAACCTTCGCAGAGGGCCCGACAAAAACACGACAAGGAAGTTTGCGAGTTCAGCCGAGGTCTGTAATACCCAAAATGTTCGAAAATGGTGAATCACGATGCCCTGTCACTCTTTTTAAGAGTTACCTGTCCTGGAGGCCTGAAGATTTAAAATTATCTGGACCTTTCTACTTAGCGTGCATAGACAACCCCACCAAAACAGACGTATGGTACAAGAAAAGCCGAATGGGAAAACGTACATACAATCAGCAAATTATGAAAAGCATGAAAGAAAACTCACTTTTACAAGAAATGTGTCCTGAAAAAAGATTATCCAACCATTCAGTCTGGAAAACGGTGGTCAGGAAGCTAAAAGCCAAGGGAGTCCCAAAATCGAACAAAATAATAATAAATGGCCATCGACAAGAACGTGAAAACGTTGAAGCATACGACTCCGAGAACGAAGACGAGCAGCGAAAACTATCTAACATGATTGATGCAAAGAAATCCACTTTAACCAGACAACCAGTCGAGTTCCCCTTTAGCCACGTCTACAATTTCCATAACTACAATGTGGTAATCAACCAAGGACAGGCTAACGCTTCATCTTCACTGCCATCGAGCCGTGATGTTGTCCGAAACCATGTGCCTTGCCAGCTTAAATGTTAATCGGTTCTTGAAAAAAAGTGAGTGCTCTGTCCAGGACACTTAAACTTTCAATTCATAATGTCTCAGTAAAACAGGCCCCCACTCTTAAATCACTGGGTGTGCTCATCTAATGTGGAAAAGCCACATTGACATACTATCTAAAAAGATCGCCTCTGGAATAGACCCCATTAAACGAATTCGACCTTTTGTTCCGCCGGCCATATTACGTTATATATACGATGCCTTAATCCAGTCCCATTTTAATTATTGCAGTATGGTCTGGAGAGATTGCGGTAAAAACGTTGTTAGATACCGGTAGCCTACAAAAGCTTCAGAATCGTGCCGCTCGCGTTTAACTTTATTCGTGTTATGAGTATGATGCTGGGTGTCTAATACAGCAACTTGGCTGGAAAGATCTATGTACTCAGCATCAATTTCAGAAAGCCTTAACGGTATGAAAGTCTTTGAATGGTCTTGCTCCTAATCATTTATGCTCTAAGTTTGCCAAACGCAACGAAACTGGCTACTCCTTAAAGGAATCTGCAGACAAATTGGTTGTTCTTTTGCCCCCAACAAATGACTTCAAAAAAAGCTTTAACTACAGCGGTGCAGCTCTCAGAAACAGCCTACCCTATGATCTCGGCCAAGCTGAATCACTTAATCAGTTTAAGGAACTACTTAATCTCAAGTTTATGTAACAGTTGAGACACGACATTCTTGGAAAACAGGTCAAATTTTTTTTAGGATTTACAATTGTTGCTTAGGATTAGGATTTTTAAATACTTATACATTTTGATGTTGATAAAGTGTCTTGTAGGTTTATTTGTATCGACCTAAATGATGAATTTTTAACCGTGTATACATACATAATAACATACATACATACATACATACATACATACATACATACATACATACATACATACATACATACATACATACATACATACATACATACATACATACATACATACATACATACATACATACATACATACATACTTTTGAACCTGCCATGGAACGAATATCTCGAGGTAGTGTGTTCCAGTACTTTGATGCAGCATAACGCCACGACTTAAGTCCGTATCTGATAGTGTTCACTTCAGGTATAAAAAGATTAAAATTTCCGCGAAGGTTGTACTCTGTTCTCTTCTCAATTGTAAGATTATTAAAGCTGCATGGGGCCTTTCCTTGAATAATTATTCACAGTCAGTAGCATCTCTTGAGTGCGACAATTTACTAAGGTTGACAGTGATCCGATGCGCCCTAACAGCTGTTGTTACGACGAGATCTTATCCCTGTACACAAATCTCAAGGCCCTCGCATTTGTTCTTTCAAGTTAATAAATAACGATGAGAAATGTGCATACTAATGTATTCATTAAACCTAAATTAAACCCTCTCCTCCGCTAGGAGGGATATTTTTGACATCTATTATTGTCATTGTATTCAACCAAGACAGGTCCATCAAAATCGGTTATTTGTGCGTATACTTGTGGGCCTTACTAGAGTCGAGAAAGGAGGCATTTGTCGTATGCTTAAGCTTGAGTGTAAATTCAATTGGCGGCTATATTGATTAAACGTTTCAAGACTGTAATATGCAGTTTTCAGAAAGAAAACAAACCTTTTGGAAGCAATAAATCGAAAGAATAAGTTCTTTGAAGTACTCGACAGTTTAAACGGTGGAAATTGGAGAGATAACTGCGAAGAAATTACGCTTTTAGTAACCGATTACTGGGATAGATTGTGAAACGAACCCGACAGGTGATAAGCTTAAATAAATAATTCGCGTCCCGGCCACGACGGGGATCAAACTTCTTTTTCTACCCAATATATGGTAACACACTGGCAGCTCAAGCTCACTATCCGATAACGTGATCGTGAAATCAATGCATAGACTTCGTACGTTTTTATTTTGGTAACAAAAGAGCCCTGTTGAAAGGCTTGAATAGAGTGAGATTATGGTTCAAGTTAGCAGAGATTTTGGGCGAAATGAAAGGAGAAGCTATGATGGAGAAACGTCTTAAGGTGTTTCGAGCTCTTTCACATGTTTATTATTATTATTATTATTATTATTATTATTATTATTATTATTATTATTATTATTATTATTATTATTATTATTATTATTACCGTACAAAATAATAATAATAATAATGACGGATGAGCTAATTAAATAGTTTGAGTCACAAAGATACCGTTAGCGAAACACGAAACATGTCGGTATCTTTGTGACTCAAACTATTCAATTAACTCATCTGCGACGAGAAAATACGTTTCCACTCGCACTTAGTGCTAAAAATACACCAACTTATCCCGCGTAAACGCCCATAGGCGTCTTGTTATGCGAAAGGTCCTGGGGTAGACCGCGTCAAGGTTTCGGTGGCGCATCTTCTTCGTCGCCGTCCTTTTTTTTTTCTTTATCGTAGTCACAAATTGTAATGAATAAATTAATTAAGCCTGGATTAAACTCTGCTCTCTCATGGAGGGGATATTTTTATCCTCTATTGTTGTTATTGTCTACAACAAAAACGGCCCAATCAGAATCTCTTATCTGCGCGTATGCCAGGAGGGAGGGGACCGAGTCTTCTTACAAGTGTGACGTCGCATAGCCACGATCCGGGACCAAGAAAGAAAGAAAGAACAGCTTCTTTTAATTTGTTGCCATACTGTTTTCACTCGTTAAGACCCTTATATGCCGTTTACAGAAAGAAAGAAACCTATTTGAAGCGGTAAATCGAAAGAATAACTTCTAAGAAGTAATCGACACTTTAAGCGGTGGAAATTGGAGAGTTCACGGCAAACAAATTAAGCTTTGATGGACAGATTGTTGTACGTCAATGTGAAGTAAGCTTTAAAATCACCACTGGCGTGCGGCGCTGCAGACATTAGAGACTTTAAGCATCGAAGACGGGAACGGCAACGGCGACGTGAGATTGTGAGGGAAAACCCAAATGACATATTGCGCATGTCTGGCGGGAAATATCTAGACGTTCTGCTCCAGGGCCCGACTTGAGAAAGCTTCGTTTGGCGTTGCTCGAAAACGTGACTGGCAGTTCACATATTTTACCTCTATTTTTGCCCTGAAAATGATATTTTTAATATCGTTTGACACTTAAGGATACCGTAGGAAATGTACGCGATGAGTTGTTACCTTATTTTTTCCGAAACTATGAATAACTTTATCAGTCAGCTGTTGCAAAACAGAAAGCTAGTGACGATGCTTGCAAAGTTAGAAATGATTTGCGAGACTGACATTATGTATCAATGTTTCTCTTTAACGTCAGTGTAACATTACTTTTTCTTATTCAAAAAGAGACATACTAGGGCTTTTAATTTACATTTGAGCGGGAGAAAAATAACCAGTCTATGTTGCTCAAAAATAGCGTCCAAATCACAAACCACTCTCATATCGTAGTTTTCAGCTCAAATTCTTATATGTAAAGATAACGAAATTCTCACGACAGAACATTTCAAGTAAATTAATGTTAATCTAGTTGCTATTTCTAGTTATATCGGTGATTTTTATTACGACTTAAAAAAAGTCAAATGGTCTGAATTGTTTACCTCAGAAAACTGCAAAGTAAATGCGAAAACAGTCCGAAACCTAAACTAACTAGCGCTGACGATAAGGTTTGTAATCGATGCTCGTACCAATCACGAGAATTTCCGGTATTTGTCAGATTGCTGTTATCTCACGCTATCATTAACAGCCAATAAAATCGATTGATAACTAAGCACTAAAAAGTCATAATTTTGTGCAATCAACGATCTAGCAGGTAATCAGCCATTCAAAGTTAATGTTTACATCGACCATCCCGCGTAAACGCTCTAAAAGGTGTCATGTTTATTACTGGTTTACAATTTAATAAAGCAAGAATTCAGTGTATTCTATATCAAGGGAACCTTAACAGGAACTATTCTCTAAATATGATGTTGCCTAGATTAATTAGTAAATAAAATGAAAAGTTGACATTTTTCACACAAATTAGACATATTGTTTTTATACACCATCTTCAACATCAGCTTCCTCTCGTCACCTTGGGAATGAAGCCTTCAGTGCTTCGTGGAAGTGATCATCGAGAATACGAGGAGGAGGAGGAGGAGGAGGAGGAGGAGGAGGAGGAGGAGGAGAAGGGGAATAGGAGAGGGAGAAGAGGAAGAAGTTGTTTAAATCGGCCTATAGCCATTGTCTAAACTGAAAACATTACACAAATCTACAACGCTTATGACTATAAAAGTTATGTCTGTATAAGTGACTACGATAAAAATCCAAACAAACCAGTTTTATATGGCTGGCTCCACAAGCGGGCAGGACGATCAAATCCTAAGCTATGATTGGCTACCGCTTTCAAGCTGGAGCTATCTTGCCCGATGGGGATAACCCGTCGCCCGTTCACTTGGCAAAGCAAGTTTAGTCCAGCAACAATGCAAGCTTTTCAGGTTGTTATATTTGCCTCGTTCAATCGGTGAGTTGATCTGTATACTTATTTTTCTTAGTTTATTAAATGTCATGTCACGCTTACAGATTAATTTTGTAAAGCTTTCTAGCTTTGTATCAGCTCTCCCCCTCGCATTGGTATTTTTAAATTCCAGCGTTGGGTAAGTTGAGTCTGGGAGTAGAGAATTGTTGCATTAATCTACCAATATCGTGGATGCCACGCTACTAGCCATTCTCTGGTGGACAGTGAGCAACGACAGCGTGCTCGACTATAAAGCAGCTCAAACTTCAACATAACAACGTAATCAAGTAAAACTTGTAATTTCAGGACAACAGTAAGCAGGATTCATAGATTATTTGCTCTCTGTTCCGTTGTATGACATTTTATTCGATCTGTGCACTCATCACGTCATAGAATCTCGAGCTCATAATCTAACAGTTTAATAGAAACTCGAGTAAAAGCGAACAAAGCCGGAAATCCCTCTGGGACTAACTCAATAGTTTTCTTCGTGCCGTGCGACTAAGAGTTCCTTTCCGCTATGGCTAACGGATTTTTTCACTTTAAAAGTCATTATTATGCTTCATTGTACTTTCCACTGACATAAAGTTATTTGCAGCCTTCAAACTTTGAAAACGTTTTCATTTATCTCTATTTGGATTCCTACCCAATTTAGCGTTAGAGGGTGTGTCCTGAAAGAACACGTGGCACGTTAATTAAAGAGGTAACCACTTCAATTTAATAGCTGAGCTGATAGGAATTGCAGTGTTTCTCGTGGTTTTGATCCTCCGTTTCTGCTACAAGATTAAAACTTCATGGTTCTTCATTTTCAGAAAACCGCCTCTTTAGACTATCCTGGCAAAAAATGAAAAAAATATGGTCTTTTTTTATTAGAAAATACTAGATCTGATGGAATAGTTGGTATTGGTACTTTTGGTTCATGAATAAGAGACTAAACAGTAGTTACAAAAAAATTTATTAAGTACCTTTCTGCAACGTAATTGCTGCTCTAGTGAGGTCACAAGGTCGCTGAATGAAGGGCGTTGGACGGGATCTGCATGCCAACATGATGTCATCATCTCACACCTTTCAAAATAAAATAAACATAAAATAACAAAGAATATGGTTCCCACAAAGAACAAACACATCATAAATCCAGTTCTTCGAAAGCTGAGAATAGTGTACTTAATAATATCTCCTTTTTATCGCTTACTATCTTAAAGTTGGTTACTCAAGAGTAGTAGCCTCGGATGTGCGTCAACCATCTTATTTCCTTGTAGCCAACGATTTAAATATGTATGTATGTATGTATAAAATTCTTATGTAGTTTTGCTTGTGATGTTTTTACCCAGAAAAAATGAAAACAAAAGTAAGAACGTAGATAATATATTACAATGGAAGGTATTTCATAAAAGACCAATGTGGTAAAAACGTTTGAATGAAAAACGAGTATTATATATGAAAACAACTTATCCACAGAGTAATCTAACAATAGTAATCTCAATCGAGGTAAACAGTAACATTTTCACCACGATTGAAGAGAATATGTTATAGTATACACCAATAAAGGGACCACCCATTAGATTGAAAAAACATACGAAAATACAAAAAAAAGCAATCAAATATGACTAAAATACTTTTGAAATAAAAAAGGTTTTTGACGCTTTTAGAGTGAAAATTCATGCATCTTATCAGTGACCACTCTGATAACAGAGGATGCTATAACATTATGAAACGAAACTTTCCATTGATTGAACTGACTGTTACAGGGATTTTACGAGGTAACTGGAAGAAATTTACAATTCATCTGGGCATCCATCTGGTTGCTTCAATCTTTGTCCTGACTTCAGAAAGTCCACGACCTCCATCCCAGTGAGACCTGGATACGGCATTACACCTGGGAATAAAAGGAAAAACTCAATTTTTGTTGTTCGAGAAAATAGAAAGATAAGCAGTACCAAGTGTTTTTGAAGACGAGACTGCATATAGATACCTCCGGATGAAGCGATGGCAAAATCTTTTGCGTTAGATAAATCATCCGTGCTTTGTTCTATTAATATTAACCAACTGATTAATCAATGTACCAAGTAGTTAATTGTACCACTCTATTAATTGCTCGATATCATTTATCAATGAAATGGAACCTATTCGAGAAATAGTCACTTTTCTTATGGCTGTTACTAATAGGTAATTTCCATTTGCATGAAGATTGATGATTCCACGGAAACTGTGTGCACTTTAACCCTAAACTTTATATCTCATTGTTTACTTTTTGTCCGTTGGAGCAAATTGACGATTTGAAAAAGTTATAAAATTATTTCTCCGCGAAAATCCAGTATTGTCTACTGCAAAGATTTTTGGTGTAAAATAAAAGAGAAAAACGCGATAATCCCGATGTATTTGGGATATTTAATTTCAACTTCAATGCACGACAAAATTCAACTTCTTGTAGCGCCTATTTTCTTTTGTCGTATGTTTCCGATAGCTCAGATTCTTTCTATGAGGCTTTTAGTAACAGCCTTTAAGATAAGAGCACTGATTCGGCTTTGACGAAATAAGAAAACCTGAGATCTGTCGTCGAATTTCAGAGTTATTGTACAATTTTATAGCCTCGACATGGTAAATAATATTTTCTTAAAGTTGAAACACTTCTTTTTTTGTTTATTTGGGGTGCCTAAAATCAAAGAAATCGGTTAAATATTTCCTGTCAAAAAACATAATTAAAAAATGGCACCAACGCGCCAATAAATAGGCGTGGGCCACCTCAATCATATGCTCGGTCTTGCATTTATTGTCTTTGCTATCCATTTGATGTGTATCAAATTTACAAATTCTATTACTATACAAAAAACAGCCAAATGTAATGTCAAAAAGTACTAATTAGCTAGGTTATATTAAAGTGTAACTTACATAATGCAATAATATTGCTATAATATTACATTGATAAGTTACCTCCAGACTCAATCTCCCATAATACCACACCGAATGACCAACTGCAAGGAAAATAATCAGGTACGTGAATGCTTATTTACTTTTATTTACTTTTTTAGTTGCTGTGATATTGGTTCTGTAAGTTGTTATAGTCGTGTTATTTATTTATTTATTTATTTTTTTTTTTTTCTTTTTTTTTTATTGCTTTACAATACACAATATTTACAATACTAAACACTGCTTACACTACTTACAATAAATACAATACTTACAATACTTTTTGCTTACATTGTTAACAATACTTACTCTATTAACAATACTATTATTATTATTATTATTATTATTATTATTATTATTATTATTATTATTATTATTTAATTCCAGCACTTACACTTACAAATCTTACACTTACTACACTTAAAGCAACATCTTGCTACTACTTAAACTATGTCTAAAACTACTTACACTGCCACTACTGCTACAGCTACGTCTACGTCTTAAAAACATTTTTTAATTAATTAAAAAAAACAAAGATTATAGTCGTGTTAAGGTGTAACTACTGATCACGAAGAATACGTTTGTCAATTTTTGAGAGAAACATTGTTGAAGATGAATTTTAAATCAACCAAAAGAATCCAGCTAAAAATGCTATTAGCTTTAGTTTTCAGTAATTGAGGCATTTTTAGCAGGTGAATAACATTTCTTGAATTTTATTATTTTTATTTTATTTTATTTATTTGTTATTGCTATTATTATTATTATTATTATTATTATTATTATTATTATTATTATTATTATTATCATTATTATTATTATATTATCTTTTTTTAATCGAAATGAATTGTGAATAGGTTTTTAAAGCTCTTTTTTATATACTTTTAACTTGTAAATAGCAATTTGTGTGGAATATTTTAATAACGAATTATTATTATTATTATTATTATTATTATTATTATTATTATTATTATTATTATTATTATTATTACTATTATTAATTTTTTTTTTTATTATTATTTTTTTGTTTTTTGCTGTTTAGAATTTACTTGTTTACACGTGTTACGTTTTTGTTAGATTGTATTTTTACTTTTTCCGAAAATCCACTCTGTCTAATTACTAAGAAACTCGTTCGCTCACAAGAGTTCACAATTATAAACGTACATATCAGTCTTGGTATTGTATGTGTAATCCAGCAAAGTTCATTCACTATCACTGTACAAATGCTCAATTTTGAAATGTTTTAGCGATTTATTTGAAATCAAGTTTACCGAATGGTATTTTTATTCCTGTCCATTTGATTTGTCATATACCATAGTTTAAGAACTTGCTTAGTGGCTTTTCTCATTCAACTTTATCATCGTCATACTGAGCAACATCAAATGTCCTAAAATATCAATCCTAACAAACTCCAACCGAAAACAACAGTCATGGCGCGCGAGTGTGTCTCTTTGCCGTCCGCGTAGTTGAAGCATGGCGGCGACGCCCAATAACTCTCGGTAATTCACAAATTAACATCATAGTTACAAATGTCCTTTAACTAAATGCGAGCTCAAAAAATCAAGCGTGGCGAGAGAGGTCCCATTGAAGAAGAAACTTCGCCTCGGGCTTCGAAGAAACTAAACATGGCCTCCGAATCTGCTGGAAACCTCGAAGGAGACATAAACGCAGTTATTCAATCACTGGCCGACAGCAAGGAGGAGCCTAGTCTGTTAGAAATCAAAAGCTTACTATTAGCAATCAATCGATCAATCAACTGCTCTGTTTCATCACCTCTGACTGACGACAAAGTATTAAGAAGGGAACTGGAAGAATTAACGGACTGTATTAATTTCAACAACCGCGAACTGAAAGAGCTCAAGGAATCGTTACAAAAGACGAACAACGAAAACAAGGCGTTGAAAACGTCCCTGGATTTTAATAAGGAACAGCTAAAAGCAACGAAAGAAAAACTTCGTTATCAAACGAAAGATATTGTGCAACCATGGGATAACTTCGATAATCTCGAACAATACACGCGTAAAAACTCCATTGAAATACAAGGAATTCCGGAAGACGCCTATTCTAGTACAGAGGACGTTGAAGTAGCCGAAGCTCTTAACATTACGGTCGAGCCGGAGGACATCGAGATTTGCCACAAATTAAAACAAGGAAAATGTATCATCGCGAAATTTGTTAGCCACAAAACGAAGTCATGCCCTTACGAGAAACGTACACAGTTGAAGAACGTTAAAATTAAAGATCTCTAGATCTTTCCTAAGTATATCCAAGCACAACTCAACGTGGCATTTTTATCAATGAGAACCTGACAACTTATAGACGACGATTATTAGAAGAAGCCAACAGGCGCAGAAGGGATGGTACGTTGCATAATGTTTGGACAATAGATGGTAGGATGTTTGTTAAAACTTCCCCCGATGGCAGAACTATTAGAATCTTCTTGGAGGTAGACTAAGATAATTTATAATCAGTACAAAACATACATCCATAGTATAATGCGTCCGCTCTTTCCCTGCCACTAGTTTATTGTTAAGTGTAATGGCTTACTCAATTGTAGGTAAATTGACTGAATGTGTTTTATTTATTCTCGTTCCATTTATTGTTTATTTACATATGGGACATAATTAACAATTATTCCATGAGCGCACGTTGGATATGAGATGGTAAATAGCCAACGAGGCGCGAAGCGCCGAGTTGGCTATAACTAATCTCATATCCAACAAGCGCGAATGGAATAATTGTTTTATTAAATTCTCCGCGTTTGGACATTGCTGTTGAAGTTTACTGAATGTTTATATTTTAAGAAAAAATTTCTTTCAAATTTAAACGACAGGATGTTGAGGTAACCTCCGACCAAAGCGCGCGAAACCTAATGATCACATGACACGCGCAGCGCTTTACAAACAGAGCTGAATGAAAAATCGGAAGCGAAGAAAATCAGACACAGCCGGACATCTAAAATTCAAGAAACGTTTAACCTGAGGCTAGCATTCAAGTGCTTTTCAAGTTCCAGCTCGTCGGGAAGCGTAATAGTTGTGCACAATTGAGCAAATGTTCTGCTGTATGATGCCGAGCGAAGGAAGAGATCAGGGCAAGGACGGCTTTTTTCCTGCTGAACTGAATTCCTCGGGGACGATTTAAAACACTTCAGGCAAGTCCAAGTGTACGAGGTACAACCTCACTGAGACAAGTATTCAGTGCAAGTTTTTAAACTTCAAGCTTATTAGAGAAGCGTAAGAGCTGTGCACATTAGTGCAAATGTTTTGCTAAGTGGTGCCGAGCGACGGCAACGAACATTATTGCCGCCGATCGTACGGATTTCATAGATGAACCATCTGAAGTCCTCGTAAATTCGTAAAAACATAAAGGCAGGCATGAAGCTCTTCCTGAGAAATTTCTTCGATTGGGTTTAACCTCTTACCGCCAGGATTTGCAAGCCATCCTGAAATTTTTGAAGGTAACCGGTTGTTTATATTGTTGTTGTTATGTGATCTAAAAAATCGAAAAATCTTGCAATTTTGAAGATTTTAAAGGAAACTTCAGAGATACGTACCATTAAATAGTGTCATACCGAACTTTGTGGCTTTTATTGTTGTTATATTGAGATGGCATTGTTTGATATTTCTTTCTTTTCCTTTTTTTTTTCTAAATTTTTCCGAAGAAACTTTTGCTTCCCGCCCAAAAAAAAAATTAGCTTAGCGACACCTGGAGCTTTCGTTTTCCATATAAGTTCAAACTACGGTATATGAGCTGATAACCGAGATTTAGTGAACCAATCAAAACGCTAGAAATGCAATATCCGAGGCTGAGAATTTAATAACTGTATATATTCCATCAAACGTTTCTCATTCCCTGATAGTAGGCTTTGTTTTTTGTCTGATTTTTTATTTACCGGTAGTCTCTTTACATATGTCAGCTTAGAATTTATTTATCAACTCCATTAAATTTTATTCGTTAAAATCCTTCTCCAACCTCACAACGTCTAGATTTCCATAAAACGTACTTAAATGATCGCTGATATATTCAAATTGATCTCGTTGAATGTGCGGGGCATATATAACTTCCAAAAAAGAAGAACAATGTTTTTATGGTGTCGATGAAAAAAGTCTCACCTTGTCTCTTTGCAAGGGACATATTCTAAAAAAGAGATAGAAGTTCAGTGGAGAAATTAATGGGGTGGAAAAATTTTGTTTTCTCACGTGAGCTCAAATTCAGCAGGTGTTGCAATACTTATTTAAAAATGGTTTTGATTTCACACTGCAATCCGTAATTTCAGATCCCTTAGGGCGTTACCTAATTGTAAAGGCTAATATTCAAGACAAGCAGTATGTCTTGGTGAATATATATGCTCCTAATAAGGACAAAGACTTGTTAGAACTTTTTAGAAGCATTCAAAAGCTGATCTGCGATAACGATTTTGACTATTAAGAAAATATCATTATTGGTGGTGATTTGAACTGCCCTATTGATCCTCTGCTAGACAAAAAAGGCGGCGTTCTCTCTCCTCGGAGGGCTGTGGTGGAGAGAATTTTATGCATGCAAAGCGAATTAGATTTATGGAGAATTAGAAACCCCAGCATGAGGAGTTACACTTGGAGTCAAAAATCCTCCCTGCGTATTCTGCCGCTTAGACTATTGTCTCCTTTCCAATAATTTACAGGATTTTGTACAGTCAACTAACATTTCCCCAGCAATTAGGACTGACCACACCGCAATTGACCTGAGTATTGGTGATATTGAGAAAGGTGCTAGAGGCCCTGGGTTCTGGTAATTTAATTGCTCTCTACTCGATGATGAAAACTATCTTCAGGAAGTAAAAAATAATTTCCACGCATGGATCTTGGAGGGCGGAAAGGAATAATACGATAAACGTGCGATCTGGGATTGGATTAAGTACAATATTCGGTCCCATTTCGGTCCTTATTCAACAATCTATCGCAACAAAACAAAGAAAAGGAAACTCAGTTAGAAAACGATTATAGCGAGGCAGCAACGAAATTTGAAGACGATCCTAGTGAAGATAATAAATCTTGGCTATATGAGGTGAAAGAGAAACTTGAACAAAGTTATGACGAAAAAATCAAAGGCGTCATCATTCGTGCAAGAGCTCGATGGCACGAATACGGTGAGCATAGCTCGACGTATTTCCTAAATGCAGAAAAAAGAAATCAGGTGAAAAAGCACATAAGAAAACTTCAAATTAATAGTTCCTTAATAACTAACCCCTCCGTTATTCCTTCGGAAGCAAAACACTTCTATATGAACTTATACCAATCAACATAAGAAATTGCGGACAGAGAAATTTTGATAGAGAAATTCTTAAATAGTCTGGATATTCCAAAATTATCAGAAGAAGAAAAGCAATCATGCGAAGGGAAAATATCGCCGGAAGAATGCGAAATAATTTTAGAAAGCTTCAAGAAGAACAAATCACCTGGAAGTGATGGGATTCCCATCGAATTTTACAAACGATGTTGGGATATCATAAAGAAACCTTTCATTGAATGTCTCAACGAAATTTTTGTAAGGAGTGAAATGTCAAATACACAGAAAAAAGCTGTAATAACGCTTATTGAGAAGAAAGGTAAAGATTGCTGTTTCATTGAGAATTGGAGACCTATCTCATTGCTAATGTTGATGCTAAGATAATGTCGAAAGTTATCGCTGCCAGAATAAAGGATGTTTTGCCAAATGTAATATCCAGCAACCAAACTGGGTTTGTCAAAGACCGATACATAGGCGAAACTGTTAGGTCTATCTTTGATATAATGAAACTCACAGATGCTGAAAACATTCCTGGCCTTTTAATATTTATTGATTTTCAAAAATCCTTCGATACATTAGAATGGGACTTTCTTCTTAAATGTCTTGAAGCCTTTAACTTTGGACACGATTTTATACATTGGGTGAGGCTATTCTATAAAAACATTCAAAGTTGTGTTATAAATAATGGTACTGCCTCAGATTATTTTACCCTTAAACGCGGTGTCAGGCAGGGTGATCCGCTTTCCCCTTTTCTTTTTGTCTTAGCTGTTGAAACCCTCGCAATTGCTATTCGAAACAATGTTAAAATTAAAGGTATAAAAATAGGGAATGAAGTGACAAAAGTACTCCAATTTGCAGACGACACAACAGCAGTTCTCTCAGATGTCAATTCGGCCCTTGTTCTTTTTCAATCTATGAAACACTTTGAGATTCTATCAGGCCTGACAGTTAGCAATTCAAAAACAGAGGGATTATGGATTAGCGCGTTAAAGAACAATAAAAGCAAACCCCTTGGCATCAAATGGCCAAACGAACCAATAAAGGCCTTGGGAGCCTTCTTCACCTACGACAAAACACTACTCTATGAAAAAAATTTGAGGGAGAAACTTGCAAGCATTAAAAAACTTATAAATATCTGGTCATCTAGAGGACTCTCTCTTTATGGAAAAGTTGTTATTATTTAAAGCCTTCTCTTATCAAAGTTAATGTATATTTCTTCATTGTTATCCACTCCTTACTATGCTATAAAAGAAGCAAATCACCTGTTGTCCAAGTTTTTATGAAAGGGTGTTGATAAAGCGACGAGACTGTCGACAATAAACAGTTACAAAGAAGGAGGCTTAAAGATAGTAGATTTAGATTCACAGATCAAAGCTCTTAGACTAAGTTGGATGAAGAGAATTTTTACTCCAGGTAGTGGCACATGGAAATCTTATCTTCAGTATATTTTAAACAAAAATGGAGGCTTCCTACTTTTTAGCTGTGATTACAACATGGATCTCTTGGAAATCAACTCTCGGTTTTACAGAGAACTACTACAGTGGTGGGCCGTATTTGGTGAAAATTTAGCAGAAGAAAAAGATCGGCAATTTATCATTTGGAATAATAAGAAAATATTAATCGACAACAAACCAGTTTACTATGGACAATATTTCAGATCTGGCATTATCTCTGTAAATGATCTTCACTTCGATGTAGACAACTGAACTTCTTTCAATAGGATCGCTAAAGAAATAGATGGAAGTAATTTCTTAACGTGGACCGGACTGTGCAATTCAGTGCCACCCAATTTGAGACAGCAGCACTCCAGCTCTACTGTAGACTGTTGCTCTACTGTGAAGCCATCCTTCAAACACTCTAAGTGCGTATTCGATGTAACCAAGACCAAGTCAAAACACTATTACGCCCTCCTAATTGGTGCCAAGGCTCGCCTTCCTCGCAGAAGAACAACTTGGAAAAATTTATCTACCTCCTCATACTGTCACTAGTGAACCTTACTTGAAAACATTCCAGTACAAAGTGCTAAATTCAATCCTGTACGCCAACGATAAATTGCATAAAATCGGTTATACCGAAAACTGTTATTGCTCTTTCTGTAATCATGAAAACGAAACGTTGTACCATCTTGTTTCACTGTCCTCATTCAAGTAAGTTTTGGGAAGCCTTTGAATTATATTTTCTCTAGGTAACAAATCAACAAATAAGTCTCAATCCACAAGATGTTGTTCTTGGAGTCATCTCCTCAAAATGCGCCCTGCTAAATTATTTGATAATCATTGGCAAATTGTTCCTGTGGGATTGCAGAAGGAATGGAGTTCTTCCCAACATAACCAACTTTCTAGCAAAAGTAGATATCAAATTACAAACAGAAAAATACATTAGTATCAAGAACAACACGCTCCAAAAATTCTATGATAAATGGAACTTTATTTATAGTAGCTAGAGTAAGTTAAACATAATTTGCTGACTACCGGATACTATATATTATATTACATCATGTTAAAATTGCAGTAAGCACAGAGATTGTAATTGAATTTTTATAGACATTGCAACAAGATCTCCATTTTTCAATTAATATCTAAGTTAGAAGTGTTCTACTGAAGGTATTGTTGTATAGTAAAGCTGTAAGTCAATAAGTTTTTCCGTTTTTTAATTAATATCTAAGTTAGAAGTGTTGTATTAAAGGTATTGTTGTATAGTAAGGCTGTAAGTCAATAAGTTTTCTATTAGTTATTGAGTTAGTGGCGTTATATTGCAGGTATTGTGGTATAATTGTAAGTCTCCAAGTACTGTTGTATTATATGTGCTCTATGTCAATGAATATATTCATCAATTTAAAAAAAAAAGTAGATAAATATATAAATTTCACATTGATCGATAACCAGTTGAAAAAGTGAAGCATGGTCCCTCAAAGTCTGTATAACCTAGTAAAACCTATGCATCATGTAATATTCAACGCCGGATCGTGAAATAATTATAAAATAATTATTTCGATAACCTGCATCGCCTTTACCAGCCTTGTGGAGTTTCAAACTTAACGTGAGTACATCTACAGTAGATGCAACAAACGGAAGAGGTCATAATCGCTAACTTACCCGATTGCAGGGTTCTCACAACAAGGACATTTCCAGATGGGCCATGACCCACTTCATTAAATCCATTTACTGTGATCTCGTATTTTGTCATTGGATCAAGTCTGCTCAACACGGCCTTTGTGATGTTGCTTGTAACGTTTACTTCATTGAATGACAGAGACTCACGACGTCTGTATTTTATCCGGTAACCTAACAGCTGTTCCTTAAAAGGAGATGGAGGGATTTCTTCCCAGAAAATGTGAATTGAAGATGAATTGATGGGATGGCCTTTTAACCAAGTGGGTGCTGCGTCGGGAACTGTTGAGACAAGAGTGCGATTACACGAACTGGTGGCAATTAAGCTAAAACCTAAATATTCACTAATCAGCCAGTAATTTGCGGTGTTATTCGACATCTTATAATGTAACTTGGTTGTACCTAAAGGGTACGATTGCTCAATGAAATGTGTCTTTCACGTTGACAAAAAATACTGAAGTCATTAAGAAGATGGTAACCTCTGAACAGATTACACTCTTTAATTATATAGCCCTTTCCAGTGCCACGTACATAGGGCAGAACAGTGACTATCTTTCAACATGCCATCTTTCGATACGCTAGATAAACAGCTGACGGACCGTTTTAACTAACAACTCGGAAAATGTTTCAATTATTGGCAAAAGAAACTACAACTACTGACCTAAAATGGCTGATAAATGTAGTTAACCTGTTAACTTAGCAACGCTCTCAGGAAAATGCAATCTATTTTAGATCGGCTCTGTTCCGTAACTACGGGTAGAATTCAGCCGTTTTGTTGATAAGGCGTTAAATTTCGAAACCGTAAATTTATTGATCTCCAATTGGCTTCTTGATATTCCCACACGTCAGTCTAAAGTAATTTCACTGCCTAAAGTCGAGTTTAACCGTAAATAAATCAGTTGTGCTTACATTTTAAAGATGGCACGTCGGCAGATATTTCCTGTGCTCGTGACATTGAAAATGGCTGTTAAAAAATTACTTTTGTTACTAGTAAATGGCATAAGATAAAGAGGGACCCTTAAAATCTCAAAAGCATGTAAAAAATGAGCTTACCTCTTGCAGGGCATCGAGATACGTTACAATATTCCCATCGTACTTTAGGGTCAGTCGTATAGCACCAAGGTCCACCCGGAGCGCTACTATCAGGATTACGACACATGTTTGACTCATTTTGGCCACCAACAACGTCTTCTGGTATCCGCCCGTGGCGATGAGGACATTGCGAGGACCAAGCCTGACAAGTACGGCCGGTTCGTGTAGTGTTTACATTACCACGATACCCAAGACCGATACCATGGTAACAATCTGTGGATTGTGATACAAAAGGGTTTAGGTTACTGCATCTTCACAACGGAGTGGTTTTTATAAAATGTGTACCTTGGCAACGTCGCTAGCGTTTTTTGCCGGATGACTACAAATGTTAGTTTCCAATGATGTTATTAGCTATTAGTTCTCATTTAACATAATCCTTCCAAATATACAAATCAATTTGATACACTCTTACTTGAAAATACAACGGAAATTATGAAAGGAAAAGCGCGCTGCAAGAGTGGTTGCCAAATATAAAAACTTCAGTTAAAGGGGCAGTGTCACCTATTTTTAATGTCACTATTAACAGCCAAGATATATTTGTATGAATGTAAACGTTAAAATAATGGTTCAGTTTGTTAACATTAACCCTAATAGTGAACAGAAACTAGTTATTATTCATCTTTGGCTGCGAAAGGCTAGTATGGAAATGGACTGCAACTTGAAAAAATTGGCCAGTTTTTTTCAAGTTTCTTCAGAGTATTTTCGAAAAATGGCTAAACATCGATTGTGGTTTATTCTTACTCGGAGAAATCATTTCATATTTTCCTCCCATTGCTCTAAGAATAATTTCGTGTTAGAAAAGACTGATGTTCTTAGAATAATGCATGAGCAGTTTTGACCAACATACAGCAAGATCTCCGTGACAGTGCCTCTTTTATAAGGATTAAACGATTTAGGGTATTATTGGTATGCTAAGGTAAAAAAAAAGATTCTGATGGACAAACCTGTACTTTGGGTATCATCACCTGCAGAAGAAATATAGACATTGAATCGGTTAACTTTCTTTATTTTGTCGGACTGTAGTAGGCAGTATAATGGCTTTTGATTGCTTGAATCGCTCTTGAAATGACAGCTTCGAGGTTCGTGTTCCCCTTTTCAATTGCTGATTTAAACAGATTGCCTCGCAACTCAGCAATTAGGGGGAATCAGATATCTTCAGTCGCAGAGCTTCTAACACCAATCTCAAATTTCAATGAATTAAAACTTCTGGACTCTAGGTTCCATTTCATTGGTATAAAATGTAGGGCATAAGTTAAGGGTCAGTGTTTTGAGGCTAGGTTATTCTATTTTGCCGTGTGTCTGTACCCTGATAACGCACAGATGAAGTCAAAACGTGGTGAGAACAAAGAAGAACGCTACGAGCCGCAGGCGAGTAGCGTGACGTTCTTACCACGTTTTGACGTTCTCTGTGCGTCAGAGGACACACCCATTGCAAAATGGAATCTATTTGTTTTGTACAATAGCCAAGACATTTGAACACATTTCGTGAGCGAGCATCACGTTGACTGAGCTGAGTCAAAAACTTTCCAGCAAACTTTTAGACTCACACGCAACTGTTATCCTCTAAATTAGAGTATAATCCGAAAAAATTTCACTAGCAATAGCACTAACTTTATTCCAGAAGAAATTTCTAACCCCAAAATATTACAGCATGTCAGTCGCTTCACTGCGATTTGTGATCTATTACTCGCCATTACCGGATTTCTATAGGCCACATATTTGGACAAATATTTCCTTTCCTTTCACATCACAACAAAGTTATATCTTTTTTTACTTTGTTGAAGTCATTGCAACGGTCTTTTTCAATTTCCATTGGACAGTTCTACGTTCCTGCGAAAATGTGACTATGTTTGTCCGCTACTCGCCAAAACAGTTTGCTAAACTTTGTTGACCAGTCACTCTAGCCAGACTGAAGACTCTGATCTCGTGCGTCGGCTACTCCACTCGATGACATCATTCGTGCGTCTATACTCTAATCACAAACTCCGCTACACTAACTCCACGAGTTTTACGCTGTTCATCGTATAAATAAGTGTACATATTTATGTAACCATTACTCACCTGGTAAAAGATGGTGTTGATAACACTCCGGGGCCTCCCCTCCAACAGCAGAGGAAAATGTAGTACAGTTTATCAAGTCTTGATCGAATGAGGGATCTCGAATCTTTTCTAGCATATCGAATTCTTTCTTGCACCTCACATATCGCGCAAATTTACACGTCTTTCGACAAATCTGCTGGGGATGGGGTTTCTTCAGAGAAGTATCGCACAAAGGAAAAAGATAATGGCAATACAGTTCTTTAAGGATTGTTAGGCATCCCTCCGATAAACCTTTGTCGTACAAAGGTAGATAAAGTTCAAACAATGAAATCAAACGATCACTTTTTGACAAACTATTGGAATCCCCATAGATATATTGATTACTGATGATATTTTCACACATCCCGCTTTTTTTACTGTTGAAGATGCAGTGCGCCATCTTTACGGTGAGGTTGACTAGGGGCTCTGCCAGAACACAGCTGTAAGCAATAAAGGCTAACCGTTAAAAAATATCAGACATTGAGAAGTACAGGTTACTGAAAAGATTTGATTTGTAGCTAATTAACGTCATTATCGAGTTTTTCTTCCGAGGCCAAATAAAAGCTGTATCAGCATTATTGAACTTTGTTCACGTTCATCAAAGGTCTGTTAGTCATAGCAGGCATTTATTTATTTTTACCATGACAAATACTCAAAACCTAATTAATTATTATAATGTTACGTAATCAATCAACATAAATTGATTGCAACTTCTTGTTGTGTCCCTCTCTTTGAATTTTTTAGCCATTTTCAAAACACGACGCAAACCAGAATGACGAAAGGCGCATGGTTTCTACATGGGTTTCCTTGCCTTTCCTATTGTTGTTGTTTTGACAAAATGTATAATACAATAAGCAACTGAACTCAACCTTGCTGATATTTTACGATGGTATCTTCGCGGCCGCGAACGCCGTTATTCCCCACAACTGAGTACAATGTATGATAGAACCTATACTTTGCACAATGCACCCACCTCGAATTTGTCTCATCTTTGGATAATGTCTTCTGTGATGCTATAACGAAAAAAAAGAGAATGTTCCGAGGGAAATTTCGAGTGAGCCAAGGAGAGCAAAGCCAAAAGAAAACGCTCAGCTTTACCACTGGTAATACGACTGACTTTCATGACCGCTCACTTTTTTTAATGGAAAATATACGTAATTACAGTTGTATATTTTCACTGGGATCCTCGAAAAACAATTCCAAGGCTATGATAAGATATGAGAGAATCAGCCTGAGGTGATTGGGAGCGGGTAGCTCCAGGAATGAGTGGAGGGGGAATGAGGAGCGGTTCATCACTGCAGGAGGAGGGAGGGGTGAAGCAATACGACGGTCGTCGCTTTAGAAAGACTGAGCGAGGTGTGGTGTATGATGAGTGTTTTTATGTCAAAAAAGAGGTATATCGTTACGTAATACGGCCCCCTATACCGCATACAACACGGTGGGTGTGATAAATGAGGAATAAAGGAGAATGGTGGGCGAGTCCCCCAGGGAAAATAGTTAACCACTTTATTTTCTTCGCTTCAGACTGGTTTTAATTGATCACGTGACGTGATACTGTTCATCCGGAACGAGACACTCAGATGTCATAGTTTACCACTAAATAGTTTGCGTGGTTTAGGTAACCGCTTGTCACACCAATGCCAGTTTAGTTAGGGTCTTCCTATCTGCTGCTCAACAACGAGAAGGAGGGAGAGTTCGGCACTCTAGGATGTTACGCTTACGCAAAAATGTTCAACAAATATAGGGGTGGCGCGGTGCGAGGCAATAGACGGTTTTATAATAACTGCAGAAATTCTCACGTGCTCATTGGCTAATTTTCATTGTCAATAAGCGGACAGACACATGAATCTAGAATTTAAACGATGTTGACGCAACGAACGAGAACGGGGAATTTGAAAACGTCTGTCACTTTCAACCAATAGAAAGTCTCCCTTTTTGTCATTAACCAATAAGAGTGCGAGACAAGTTTTTTGATTTTGGTTGTGTCATAACGCAATAACATGACGTTTCGGCATCATCCTGTCGCCATTATCAAATCCAAATTATTAAAGTTGTAACGGACAAATTAACATCTTGAAAACATGAAGGAAGTTGGAATGTTTAATTTATGAAATGCTATTGATCAAGGAAAGGAGACCAACTTTAAATACGCAAGCGGAGTCCCTGCAAAACTGTTTTCTAAGCTGACATTGTTGTCAACGAAAGAGTTCAAACATCTGACCATACTTCATTTTAGCGCCGAATCAAAGATTTTGGCGCGCGTGTAACGGAAACACCGTTATTTTTAAGTACTGACAGATTTGAAAGATTGACAGATTTTTTTGCACAGCATCAGCGGTTTGAGCATGAGTGCGTATGCAAATTGTCTGCCAAAAATTGTTCAGATACATTTTGCCCTTTTCCTTAGCCAGAGGCAAGTACAAAAATTTGTCTTCTAGAACGGAAAGGACCTTACATCGTATCTTATCCTGTATATTGTTCGTTCGTCTCCTTTTCATTTCAGCCGTTTTGCTTTCAAGGTCAAATTGGTGAGCTGTAATTACGAAATGGCAGTCTTGGTGACTTTTAATTTTAAACCAGAAGAAAAATAAGAACAATAAAACAATAGTGTTTCTATCTCAGGACTATTGGTCTTATAGTTGCCCTTTTGGAATTTGTTGCTCTTAAAATAGGAAATAAGTTCTCGAAGCTGCTCTCCTCGGGCTAATATTTGTTTTAAGGAATTTCTACGACAACTATCAGTAGACTGTCTAGCAACAGAAAACCTCTATTTTTTTTAAAAAATTCGCTCATCAGAAATTTTCTTTTGTTTAAATAGTATAAACAGTTTATTGATCTTGGTTAAAAATGAATAAAGAACAATCTCCAAATACACATTCTATTGGCGTTTGGTGAAATCGTCCTTCGCGTGAATACGAAGGTTATTAACATCTTAAATTAAATCTTAAATCTTAAATTCCGACACGTTCACAGGGTACGTTTTTCGTGACCTTTTAGTCTTATATGTTCTCTGTATACAACTTTGGGAAAGTTGTTGCTTTTATTTGAAGAATGACTTTCCCCATAGCTCATTTATTAGATAACCACAATATTGTACGGCAGAATTATTCATACTCACCACAATGTGAATGAAGGTCAAAAATACACAAGACAGCAAAGACACGAAGCGCATGAGCCATTTTCATCAAGACCTGATCACGGCACAAGACATCCAGTCTACCAAAATAAACAGCAAGGTTAATCCCAGTTAAATTAGTTATGCTTCGTGAATCAAACATTGTAATCTATTTTAATTTTCATATATCTAAGTTTGCTAGACTCGTCGCTCCTGTATTTGGCTTGATTTTCACCGCTTGTCTCAAGCCCCCGGATCTTCGATAGCGACTGCTTTAGCCGGTTTCTTTTACTTCTAAATCAATTTAACAGATATTCATTAGGGGTAAAGTTGACTTGGTAAAACCAAGCACCAGTTGCAAAGTAAGGAACAAAATTTCATGAGGAAGTAGTGAATATTGATTACGAATATTCAGGACTCTGACTCTGATGCAAAGCAAATACAACCTCACACAATGCCCATGCGGAATCAAACCCCATCAATATGACTAAAAGCATGCAAAGTTACCTTGTTAGTTGGAAAAAACAAAGAAGCCGAAGATTCTGTATGCCTTTCACGGAATCTGACGTCCACTAACCAAAAACGCCTGAGAAAGTAGATCTCATCGGCTGAAAAACTTTGCCTTGGGGTACACAGGATGTGGATGCCAATCGAACGTGCATTTACTATGACGCAGCGTGACGACCTATATCAACTTTAATGGGGCAACCCGGTAACCTTTCGCTGAAAGTATTGTTTTAGTTAAGGAATGGAAAGTAACATCCTGCCCCACCTTTCTCATACCGTCTTCAATACCGTCTTCAATAAATTATTCTCCCGTTATGATTCAGAGAGAGGCTATGTCAGGATATTAAGACAAAGGCTCCACTTCTTGTAAAGCGGTAAAAGGTCAGGCCAGTTTCCTTTTGTCATTTGGTATTTATCTAATAAATAATATTAGATTCAATTTCATTTCGTGACGAGTTATACTGCACTGAAATTCTTCAGTTCCCGTGACATAACTCATACCAGTGTCGCGTGCTGAACGTGCATAAATTGCTCGTACGATATTCCTTTTAGTTTGAAAGATTTAACTGCAGAATAAGTTTTCTTCTTGGACCGGTAAACGTAAACATCCCCTCGGTAGTAATATCAACAATCTTTAAGAAAAGCTATCCAAATTGCTTGCAGCGATAGTTAATGCAGTTATTCTTAATTCGCCTAAAAAAGGCAGAAGGTCGCGATTGGATCTATCGAATGCGTTATGGGCTTGAAAAACTACTGCTCATACTAAAAAATACTAGTTCTCACGTAATCTGTTCGTAGCAATTCAATATGTATTCAGTAGAGCAGTCGAGAAGTCTTTCCTAACTCTTAACAGTTTTACCAAAGAAAAGGCTTTTAAAAGGAATATTGGAAAATGAAGAATGTAGGAACATGAAGAGCCTTTCTATATATCTGGAAGCGAACGAAGACTACCTTTTGGTTCAGGGGTAAACAGGTCTGGCCTTAGCTCCCACGAGTTCCCCTGTAACTTAGTGATAGAGCAACCGAAGAAGGTCACTCTTAGGTTCGACCCTGATAGGGGCACTCGGATTTCCTTTTTCCGAGTATGCCTGTGTCACTCACTGAATAATACACCATTCTCAATATGTCCGTGTCCTTTAGTTTTAAAGTAGTAGCGATAGCAAATGAAAATTTATCTTGGGTTCTACTACGTTTTACTTAGTCGTTCAAAACCACTCGGATTAAAAATATATATCGCAGTGAGATAGGCACGCAATTGGAACACTGCGACTGCGTTACTATTTTTATTTCTAAATTAAATTAACAGATACTCAAAATGGGAAAAGTTGACCAGTTACAAAGTAAAGAAGAAATCTTCTTGAGGAAGTAGTGTACATTGATTGTGAATATTAACAAGATGCCCCTGATGGAATTTTCGCGGGATGCTTAATGTGGCTACATTTATTTCCGTGGTATGCTTCGCAGATTTTTAAAACTCTCCTGGCTAATGGAATAGTTTGAGTCACAAAGGTAGCGTGATGTTATTTCCGTATTCCCTTGTGTTAGGCTACTTATCGTTATATCGGAAAATTGCATTACGATAACGTAATCACCACACACATGGCCCGATTCACGTTTTTTATTCTGTACATGTAATTTCAAAAAAAAAGTGTAGGATTACAAATTGTTCTCGTTACATCAAAAAAAAAAAAAAAAAAAAACAGCAAGAAAAAAAGGCAAAAAGCTTTCCTAAATGACAAAGTGATGTGGTGTCTTTTTGCTTGTCAATGACCTTTCCTCCTCGCATTGTGGTTTTACAACTGTCAACAAAGCATAATTCCTGCGCCAGGAACTCTCCAATTCCCACAGTTTCAACTGTCAAGTGTTTCTTAGAACTTATTCTTTCGATTTAAAGGGGTTAATTTTTTTTTTTTTTTTTTTTTTTTTTTGAAAACGGCATAGTAGAGTCTAAACCATGTAAACAATAGTGGACAAAAACATCCCTCCTAGGAGAAAGCAGAATTTAATCCAGGTTTAATGTATAAATCAAATGGTGATTTGACGTCACACAGGTAGGGATGAGGTGGTCCCCTCCTTCGTGATATACGCGGCGATAACAGATTTTGATTGGGTCGTTTTTGTTGAAGACAATCAGAACAATAGATCCATTCTAGGAGAGAGCAGAGTTTAATGCAGTAGTCTTACTTTCGTCGTTTAAAATGCAAAATAAATATAGAATTACATGCATTGCATCCTCAGTCCATTCATCAAGAATTAAACCACCATAATCATGTTCTAACTAAAAATGACTGCTGCCTGCCCGCAACAGAAAGTACATCGGTCACTGATAAGTGATGTTAAATAATTGCAGGCTTGCGTTTGTCATTTTAGCCATCAAGCGCTTAGCTTGTGGCAGGCTCAGTTATTAAATTGTGCGCGTCAGTTTGTCAGCCTTTCATCTGTAGGCCGAATTGAGCCTTCTCTTGCCGGACGCTGACAAAGCTGACGCTGATTTTGTTTCTTTAATTTCGATGTTGAACAGTATCACGATCCACGCCATAAGAAAGACTTCATCGTTACCAAAGCCTTTGAAAACATTGCTCCTGAGTCTGGCTGTTTCTGATCTTACCGTTAGATTACTGGTTCACCCCTTATACATTGCACATTTTGCCATCGATTTGGTTAAAACCACTGAAAATAATACAATTCAAAATAACATTGGAATCGCATTTGCCTTCATCGGCATTTTTTTATCTTATGCTTCGTTCTTTTTTGTGCTGGCGCTGACTGCTGACAGATTCTTGGCCGTTCATCTTCATCTCAGATATCAGGAGTTTGTGACTCACAAGCGTGTTGTTGCTGTGGTGATCTCAATAATGGCGTTCAGCTTACTTCTTTCGTCTTTTCCTTGGTGGATCCCGCATGATAAGCTTATAATTTATAGCTCTATTGAAAATTTCTGTCTTGTCCTCATCACAATCCTTTACTGCAAGATTTCTTCAACTGTTCGACGCCACAGAAACCAAATTCAATCCTTACAAGTGCAGCGAGACGAAGGACGGAATCGGGAAATGGTGGCAAATGTTACAAGGCTTGTAAAATTAGCGCTGGGTACATTTTACGTTTATCTGGTGTTGTTGGTTTGCTTTTTACCACGTATGTGCCTTACGATTGCTTTGATTATCTCTAGACCTAACACAACTACTATGCATATTTTTTATTACTCTTGGACGATGGTGCTACTAAATTCATCGCTAAACCCTTTGATTTACTGCTGGAAGATGAGACATTCGACGCGCTGTCATCAATTTAACGCAAAAATCTTTCCTTTTTTTATACGATAGTAACGGTAACAACCACGACAACTTTAATGTAAAAATTCAAAGACTTCAAACAAATTTAGCCATTTGGCGATCACGAGACTTATTCGGAAGAGTATTGATTATCAAGGCAATGGGCAAAATTTTTTTGAATGCTGATTTGTTGTAACAGAGGGCAATTTTTCTTAATTTTCCTTTCCCAGGGGGGAAAATTACTTTCTCCTGATTGGTCGCTCGGCGAAAATACGCCCTCCAGATTGGCTGAGCACGCACACCAGTTCTACATTTCGTTGGTTTCTTCATTTTGTGTCCAAAACCAACGAGTTCTTTCAAGTTCTTTGGAGTTCGACTGTTTAAGCCGGGTTGTTTGTACTACAAATACATGGAAATCAAGTGCTGCAGCTAGAAAGAAAATTCCTAAACGTTAATTTTTCGTGTCTCTTACAAGAAACAGCGAAAGATTATTTGTGTCAAAGCTAAGAACTTGGATCGGATTGACATTCGTTCAGCTGAGAAACTGAAATCAGTCATGGCGACCAAGTGCTTTCACCTCGCTACTTCTTCTTACAACGAATGATAACCGAGCAGAACGGTGTCATTTTGATGGAAGGAAGGAGCAGGGAGTCAAATTCAGTGGAGGAAATTACTCAGTAAGTTCCCTCTTTAGATCCACCGTTTGCTATTTTTATCGATTTATTTTCGCGGATTTTCAAGCGGTAGGAAGCTTCACAGCGCAGGTGAACAATTAATTGATACCTGACATTAAGTTTTATCGTTGTTAGTTTACTCCTGCATTAAACTTATACTCTCTCTTAATTAAATGTGTAAAATCTACAACTCAGTCAAAATTGCTTCTACTGAAATCTAAATAAACGTCAAGAAAAGGACAACACGGGGATAACACTCTTGGTTGCTTGGCACAGATCTGTAAGTGTGTTCACAACTGAATGAGAGCCGTGCGGTGCGAACGAAACTGCCCCGGAACAAAATGTTCAAAAATTAGTTTCTCCGCGAATATTTGTCCTATCGAAACGATTAAAGTATACAGCTATTTCAATTAACGTTGTCGGATTAAATTCAAGCTAAAAGACAAGACCGCAATGTTTTTTGGGATTATTTTTTTATGAATAATTTCATCAAAATCAATCCTGCACGTGCAGGTCATTGTACTGCTAATTACAACCTATTGTCTTCTCCAGGCATGACTGATTTTGATGAATTTATTCATAAAAATCCCACGTAAACTTTCGGTCTTGTCTTTTAGCTTCATTCTTTGAACCGACAACGTTAGTTGAAATGACTGTATTTGTAAAGCTTGTAACACGTAAATAAGGAAAAATTATTGATTGTTGCTCAGAAACGCATTAGCCTAGTGAAACGGCTAGCAAGTTGCCTTAATTCGTAGGAGTTGCGTTCAAGTAAACAGAGAAAGAAAAACTCACCGTCATTTGCTCATGTTCTCCACAAAACCTTAAGGTAATTTCGCTGAAAAAGAAGGAGTATTTAAAATTGTCTAAGACTTGGTCCAGTTCAAGACTATGTTATGACCATTACAAAAATGCAATAAAAAATGGGGGTCACCGTGCTAGTTTTTGTGCAACCTGGATGGCTATTATAGTAAATAGATGACCCACGAGGTTTATATTAGGAACGCTAGTAATCAGAAAAGGGAACTATCATTTTTAAAAAAATTAATTTCTTGCATTGAAATATCGAAGCAGTTCAACAAAATTTACTTTAATCTTACACAACAAACTATTTTCATTGAACTGGAGTTAAGATTATGAAAGAAATTAAAGATTTTGCTGCGTGTGCAGGTAAGCAGCACTACCTAAGTACGTGCTTTTTAAAGCATTCACATAAAAAATATCTCAAAGTAGAGTATCAAACTTTTCCTTAAATCGTGATATATAGTGGTCAACCGTATGACATTTAAATTGATGCATTAAAAAATGGGGGTCACCATGCTCGTTTAGAAGAAAAGGACCATTTATTTTCCTGCCAAGTTTAACCTCAAGGAAATCCCGCAATGTTGTGCGCGCGCGCGCTCGTGCGCGCGCTAAATGACGCGAAAAATTATGCGCAGCAAGGATGCGCAATGCAATTCGATGGAATCACCTTAAATTAGGTCATTTCACGCTGTTGTTTTGCGGAGGACGGCAAAGAAATGTATCAAAATTTAAAATGCAGGTGCGGAGCGATTGTTTTTGTTCAAATGTTGTCGCTGCCGTCGTCGTTGCTTTACACGATTCCCAGACATATTTGGCGCTCGGATAAAAATGTTTGAAAAATCATAACTCACTGAATATTCCTACTAAATAATTCTGGCCCTTACAAAAATTTTAAGACTTTAACGCTTTGTTGTGGCCCAAAAAATTTGAGCGTTTAAAAGTTGTGCGTGTTTGTACAGTCCAAGCGCATGGAAGCAGAACGGCGCAAATGCATTGCATGTACACGGCTCCAAAACAAAATGTTTAAAAAAATAATTTCTCTGCGAATATTGGTGGTATCAAAACGTAACATAAAGAACAATTATTGATTATTGCCTGGAAGAAAGCATTTTCGCTTACAAAATGATTTGTCAACGCCCGTCGAATTACACGTCATGATAATATTTTTGGTGTAAGGGCAAGTCACCGGCCCGGGGAAAAATGTTTTGAAAACTCAAAACTGTGTCAATTCTGCTCCTATAGAAATAATGCTAGTCTCTAAATAAACGTTAACAAACTTGTGTGTTTACAAACACATGAGAGCCGTGTGGTGCGAATGAAAAAACACGGCCACGAAACAATATTGCTCAAAAATTAATTTCTATACGAATACCGATGGTATCGAGAATCTAAAAAACGATTAAAGCATCTATCGATAACGCTTTAAACACGTAACATAAATGAAAATTATCGATTGTTGCCTGGAAGAAAGCAATTTCGTTTACAAATGATCTGTAAACGGCCGTCGAATCACTTAAAGGGATACTCTAGACCCCAAAACAACTTTACAAATTCAGAAAGCTTATGACCCAAATAAAAGATATTTACCAAAATTGGAGTTCGATCTCCACTATTTTGCCTAGGAAAACGAAAAGTTTCTCGCCATGGGATTCGAAGCAGCGCTTGGGCCGAAAACCGGAAATGACGCAGAAAGAAGAACTAGCCATGGGAACTAAAATGGCATTTTCATTTGCCAACATTTTCATGGCGGAAATTGAATCAGAGTTACTAGGCCAGAGCAGAATTAAACCGTTGTCATGGAAACGTTTCATTGATGACATATTCTCTCTATGGGACACCAATAAACAAGAGATAGAATTATTTATAGAACAAGCCAACAACTTCCATCCCACGATCAAATTCACGGCTGAATTTCAGACAAGGAAATCACATTCTCCAAAGAATCTATCCTTGATATCAAAACACATTACAAGCCGACTGAAACCTTTCAATATACCCATTTTACCTCTTGTCACCCACCAGGTGTTAAAAGAGGTTTCATCAAAGGTGAAGCTATCAGACTTCTCCGAACTAACTCCTCAGAAACAGCTTTCAAGGAGTCTCTCTCTAAATTCAAAACACGTCTCACAGCACGTGGATACCCTAAACATCTGATAGAGAGCACACTATCTGAAATCACCTTCGCCGGAAGGCAGTCGGCACTACAACAAAAGCTTAAGGCTCGTGAGAAAATCCTACCGTTCGTAACTACATACCACCCAGCAGTTACCGAACTTAAAAAGATACTGATGCACGAATGGAGTTTTATTCAAAATCAGCCTTTGCTGAAAACTATATATAAAACGCCTCCTATCATATCCTACAAAAGAGGGAAATCGCTTAACGACATACTAGTCAAAGCGAAACTCTGAAGGCTCTAAACATGCGTCGCAACCACAAAACCACAAAAGGGGAGTCAGTGCAGGCCTGTCACATCATTTTAACCCGAGATCAAGTTAGCTCCTGAAGAAAAATGTTTGGAAATTCAAAACCGCTGTGTCAATTCTACTCCTAATAAGTAATAATTCTAGTCTCTAAATAAACGTTAAGAAAAGGAGAATACAGAAAAATACTCTTTGGTGTTTGGTAGAATTATTTCAGAGCTTTGAAACTTGTGTGTGTTTACAAACATTTGAGAGCCGTGCGGTGCGAATGAAAAAACACGGCCATGAAAAATTTTTTTCAAAAATTAACTTCTCCTCGAATATTGGTGGTAACGAAAGCGATTAAAGTGTCTACGTAAAGCTATTTTAGAGTTCTGAAAGTTACTATAACTTATCACGAACGGGTGATAAAGGCAAATGAGAGGCTTCTTTAAACTTACTTTTCCGGCCGGCCTGCTCTAACTTGCTGTCCGTCGCTCTCTTTCACGTTGAACTTTGCTTAATCGTCTCCGCTTTTCCGTTTTCTTTTTCTCTCGCTGTTTCTCTTCTTTCCGCGTTTGTTAACATATCCAACGAATACATATAAATTCACTATGTATTTTGTGTTCTTTAGTATTTCTGTTGTAAACGCACCTCGCTATGCAGCTTCCCGCCCAACAAACACCGGCGCATAAGTATTTTCGGGTTGCGTACGTACGGACAGACGGTCGGGCGGACAAAAGTGACGTCATAAACCAAACCAAAATTTTTCACATTGATGGCTTTCCCAAATTTTCTTAGCTATGGGGCTCCGCGGGAGCTCCGCTAAAAAGAACAACTCTGTACCAAAACTACGAAAATGGAGGACTGCGCGTGATTGACATAGAGACTATGATTAAGTCCTTAAGACTAGCATGGATCCCCAGACTTCTCAAAAATTGCAGCCCAAATTGGAAAACTTTGCCTGATCAGCATTTTAGGAAATATGGCAGACTAAATTTCCTGTTAAAATGTAACTATCGGATGGAGGACTTCTAAGACATACCACGTTTTTACAGAGATATTCTAGTATGTATTCAAGAACTTAAATCACTTATCAGTATTCAAAAAAATCATGATACAATCCTATTTAATAATTAGGAAACACTAACAGGAGGGAAACCCTTCTTATTCCAAGAATGGCTAGATAGAGGAATTAAAACGATCATACATCTTTTAGACAACGAGGGATATGTTCTGCCATTCGCTGATTTTAAATCCAAATTCCATCCAAAAGGACTATTTTTCTTCACTTTTATCAAGTTATAAGTGCAACTCCAAACCATTTACTAGAAAGAGCAAGGGAGCTGATAACCTCCTGAGATGACGGTATAATCTGTGACGATACAACGTTCTTTCAGGTAAACAAAAATTGTTGCTTAAATTTGATGAAAGCCAAAGCCAAAGATTTTGTTTGGCTTTTAGTAAATAAAACACATACAAACAGCCACACTGGACAGAAACGTTCGGATAAATCACTCACTTCCGAAAACATCAACTGGAAGCAAATATTCCAATCGGTCCGCCAAATAATAAACTGCGAGAGTTTCATTTTAAGGGGATTCATAGGAAGAGTAAAGAACTTTTTAGATTCATGATCAAGGAAGATGTAGATTGTATGTACTGCAGAGAAACGGATTCTATAGATCATACGTTAAGTACCTGCACTTCACAGTCTTTTATTCATTAGCTGTTGCAATGGTTCAATTCAACTAACCTTCATAACGTTCGATGACTTAAAGAGAGAACTAAATTACACTCTCACTTTATAATAACTCTCTTTATCATATATTTAAAAAAAATCCAGAGTAATTCATTATCTTTCTCTGATTTTATAAATAAAATCATTTATAAGTAAAAAATATAATATCTTCTTTAAGTATATATATAAAACAACTCTCCCACAGTTTCTTCTCTTTTACCTGTATTCTTATATCTTTGTTACATTTTTTAGGGAAATAGATTCTTCCGCTTCTATATTAATTTTATTCCAAAGTTCGTTGCCACTGTGTTAATGTATTTTAAGTAATATCTTGTACACAGTGTTAAGTTTTTCGTGATTAGTGTCAAGATTGTAAGTAGTGAATTGTAAATAGTATACTCATGGTATTATTATTAATGTATTATTGGAAGCAAAACAAAATTAAAAAATATATTTTCTTGAGACAGTGAAGAGATATACCCCAATTCCTTTTTACAAAACCTTTTTTTTTCATTACACAACATTTACAACATCTTTGCAATACACTTCTTACGGTATGGTTACGATACATTACTAACAATGTTCTTTGTTTGTTCAATAGTTTCACTTTTATTTTGTTCAAAATATATGCCGTCTAAATTTATTTTTACTTTCCAAATGTGACAGTCTCCTTCTTTCCCTAGACTTCGTTGCATGTGTTCATTATATGCTTTCCCGAGGATTGTATGAAGATTTTCATTCTGGCAAAAGAGCTGACAACTGTTTCGCGTATTCTACTTTAGTGGTCCGAAGTCATTTAGCTGTTAAAATCGTTGTGCCCCGGTACCAGATGTTCAGACACCGGACATATCTAGAAAATACAAAAATTAATTTCTACGAAGGCAGACGTGCATGTGTGGCGCAGTGGTATGCTGCATGCCCTTCGAGTCGGAGGGCTCGGACTCGAGGCTCCCTTCATCATCATCATCAAATCTCCGTGCGCCAGTAGGCGCATAAGGCCGACACATTCTCTGACCAACACTCTCTGTTCCGTGCCGCCGCCTTGGCTACATTCCAACTCTTCCACCCTGCCTTGTTTCTCTCCCTCTCAACAGTCCTTCTCCAAGTGGTCTTTGGTCTTCTGGAGTCCACCCCAATGCTGTAAAACGGTCGTTTTAACCCTTTCTCCTCAGCGTATGTCCTAACCAGTTCCATCTTTTCCGTCGTACCTCGCAGATTAATTCATTGATCTCTGCCATCTCAACCACTCTCTTGTTCGTCATTCTTTACTGCGATTTGATCTTCATTATCCGTCTAAGGCATTGGCATTGGAAGCTATTCAGTTTTCGTTCGTCAGCCTTTGTGATCTTCCACGTTTCACAGCCATATAGCAGGACCGTTCAAACTTGAATAGGCGTATCTTGGTTTTCCTTCCTATTCCTCTGGCTGCCCACACTTTCCCTAGTCTCAGGAATACACTGAAAGCCTTCTGCAGTCGGTTCATAATATCTTTACTGCCTCCACCTTCCTCATCTACAGTAGCTCCTAGGTATATAAACTCCTCGACGTCTTCCACCTCCCTGCCATTCACCACGATACCCTCTCTCCCTGTTGCTAGAATACTCAGTCTTCAGTGTCTTGCACTTTCTCGCGTTGAATTTAAGGCCTACTCTGGCTGCTTCTTCTGTCAGTCTCCCAGTCTTCTCGTGCAAGTCATTAAACTTGGATGACAGCAGGGCAATGTCATCTGCGAAATCCAGGTCCTCCAATACTGTTGCAAAATTCCACCGTATCCCTCTTCTCTTGTCTGCTGTTCTTGTTCTTGTTCTTGTTCTTGTCCTCATGGTCCAATCCAGGGCCAGTAAGAACAAGAATCCTGACATCACATATCCCTGATTTACTCCAGACTTGATCTTGAACCAGTCTGATGTCTCACTTTCGTCAATAACTGCGCACTCGAAGTCCTCGTATATGTCGCTATTACTCTCACCATCTTGCAAGGTATCCCATAGCGTCTCATGGTGCTCCATAAGCTTTCTGTGAACTGAATCGAAGACTTTCTCGAAGTCCTCAAAGTGTATGTACAGAACTGCCCTCCACTGATTTTTCCTACTCTAAGATGTTTCTTAATATAAAGATCTGCTCAGTTGTGCTTCTCTTCGGCCTGAACCCAGCCTGCTCCTTTCGAACTTCTTGTCTGAACCTATCTTGATCCGCTCTAGCATCATCCTACAAAATATCTTACTAATGACGGGTAGTAAAGTCACTCCTCTCCACTTGTTACAGTCGCGCAAATCACCTTTCTTGAATATATTGACAACAAGTCCCTTCTTCCACACTTCCGGCCACTTCTCAGACTCCCAAAGCCTGTTATAACATCTAGGCAGCTTACTTGCGGTGTATTCCATGTCAGCTCTCGGTAAGTCTGGGCCCACTTCATCTACTCCCGCTGCTTTCCCTCGCTTTGTCATCTTCAAAGCACTCTTAACCTCTTGTACTTCCCATTTTCCTAGATCTATTTCCTCAATCTCTTTCAGTTCTTCTCCCCCATCTTCTTCCGCTGGATTTATTGCGACACCCCTGTTTAGTATTTCACTTAAGTGTTCCACCCATCTCTGCAGCCTTTCTCTCGCTTCTGTCCCAAACACCCCTTCTTTGTCTTTCACGCCTACTTCTTGTCTCCTCCGTTCCCCGGCTATTGTCTTGATTATGTTGTATAGCTCCTTGTTTCTACCATTCTCAGTAGCCTTTTATGCTGCTTCAGCCCTCACCTCCATCCAATTCCTCTCATCCTCCCTAGCACTTAGTTTCACTTCCTTGTTTTTCGCATTTAATTCTTGCCTCCTTCTCTGTTTTAATCGTTCTGATCTTGCACTTTCCATTTTAAGCTTTGCGAGGCTCTCTTGGGGCCGAACAAAAACAACTCTTTTTTTATTTTTCGTTTTCGCCTTTTAAAGTCAACCACTTCAAACGCTCCAAACAATTTTCAAAACTTCAACTTACTTCAAAAATACAAAACTGACGAAATGTGTCAAAAGTTTAGGGACAATTGCCCCAAGCTATCCAAGGAACTCAGTCTTGCTTAAGGGAACGGCTAAAAAATCTAAGCGGCGTAGAATGCGGCATAAATGCGGACTAAATGAGGTAGCTTATTAAGCCTTTGTGGCTTTCGTGTTAAATACGATTTATATTTCGAGCTCTGGGCCAACCAAACACAACGCAACATTGTTTTATACCTTTCAGGTCACACTTCATTCCCGCATGGCGTCCACAAATCCTTGTAGCGTAGTTTTATGCGAGTACTGCTTTACGGTTACTACTGTTCACTTCTGCATTCACGAGTTGGTTCATAGGAGCCTTTGATTGAGTTATATTTTTGCCTTAAGCTAAACTTAGGTATGTTTTTAACAGGCTATACTGTTGCTATGGTGACCTATTAAGTCGAAAATGACTATAACCTGTTAACCAATGTTTAAGCTTTTGTTTTCTATCATTATTGTAGTATCCACTAATAAAGAGTGATGAAAAAGATCGATCAAATTGTAAATCAAGGGAGGTCTTATAGTCATTTTCTTGACATAATAGCTTACCATAGAAACGGTTCATAGCCACCTTAAATTTTTGAAAAATTTACGTGGCTCTGAACCCTTCTGGTAGAAATTTTTTAAACTTTTCAAAAAGTTATATCTAAACATGCTGATTACAGTTCCTTACACATGCTTAAAGAATGGCGCGTTGTGGTTGGTCATTACTATCAAATTATTAATGAGTTTGAGAAAAACAGATGATAAATGTTTGAACAGATGCCCTTTCCTCCTCCTTTTGATTTATTACGCGGGGTGCCCTGAGGGCATACCGCGTTGAGGTTTTGGTCGCATATCTTTTTTTCTTCTTCATCAACAACTTGACAAATTGTTTCTCGTTCTGTCAGCCTAGGATGTTTGCGGTTGACACCCGCGTAACATATGCAGGTAGTGATTTATGTTCGATACAGGCTAATCGGAATCGTGATTTAGCAACTGGTTCATTTCCAACTTAGCAAATGGTTCATTCCCAATAACCTAACATTGAACACAACTAAAACAGAGTTTATGTCGATCAATTCTAGAAAAAAAACATGAGCACAATTTTCGGGACACTTGAGCTTTCAATTGATAATGTCCTCTCGATAAAACAGGCCTCCGCTGTGAAAAAGAAAATCTAACGTGGAAAAGGCACATTGACATACTATCTAATAAGATCGCCTCTGGAATAGGCGCTATTAAACGAATTAGACATTTTTTTCAACCGGCTATATTACATCATGTGTACGATGCCTTGTAGTCCGGTCCGGGGAAATTGCGGTAACGTTTTTTGGTGTTATGAATCTAGTGCTGGGTGTCTAATACAGCAACTTGGCCGGAACGATCTGTGTACTCAGCGTCAAATTCAGAAAGCTTTGATGGTACACATAAGCCTTTAAATGATCTAGATCATGAGTATTTACGCTCTAAGTTTGCCAAACGCAACGAAATTGGCTACTCCTTAAGGGACCCTGCGAACAAAATGGTTGTTTCTTTGAAACGAAAAGGCAAGCTGAATCACTTTATCAATTTAACCAACTACTTAATCGCCACTTTAGGTAAGCTTGAGACATGACATTCTTGAAAAACAGGTCAAGTCTGCTTTAGGATTTAGAATTGTTGTTTAGGATTAGGATTTTTACACATTTTTACATTTTGATGTTGATAGTTTGTCTTGTACATTTATTTGTACCGACCTGATGAATTTTTAACCGTGTATAAATAAATAAAAATTCATTAAACCTGGATTAAACCCTCTCCTCCCCTAGAAGGGATGTTGTTGTCTTTGTCTTTAACAAAGACGGGTCAATCAGAATCTGTTATTTGTGCGTTTATTTAAAGGTCTTACTAGGGCCGAGAAAGAAGGCTTTTGTCGTGTGCTTAAGTCATCAGCTTAATAAAACAATTCGCGTCCTGGTCACGCCGGGGATAAAATTTCTTTTTCTACCGAATACTTGGTAACACACCGGCAACCCAAGCTCACTGTTCGATTACATGAACGTAAAATCGATGCATAGACACCGTACGTTTCTACTTTGGTGACAAAAGAGCCCTGTTGTAAGGCTTGAATAGATCGAGATTACACTTCAATTTAGCAGAGATTTCGGGCGAAAAAGAAGTAGAACTTATCATGGAGAAACGTCTGAGGGTGTTTCGAGCTCGTTGTTTTTGACCGTAGGAAATCTTTTGGCTGTAAATATCATTGCGCTATGGGCCCTGGTTGGTTTGGCGCTATAAAGGAATGATTTAATAGTAAACGTGAGTCAGGCCTGTATGTATGTGGTCCGGTCATTACGTTATCATAGAGCAATTTTGCGGTATGACTTCGAGTAGCGTAACGAAAGGTTAGCGAAACAACATCACGGTATCTTTGTGACTCAAACTATTCAATTAGCTCATCCGCTTAACATACACCGACTCATCCCGCGTAAACGCCCATAGACATCTTCTTACGCGGGATGCCCTGGGACAGACCGCGTCAACGCTTTGGTCACGTATCTTCGTCGTCGTCGTTGTATTTTTTTTCTTCATCGTAGTCACAAATTGTAATGAATAAATTAATTAAGCCTAGATTAAACTCTGCTCTTTCATAGAGGGGATATTTTTATCCTCTATTGCTGTCATTGTCTTCAACAAAAACGGCCCAATCGAATCCCTTATCTGAGCGTATGTCAGGAGGGAGGGGAATGAGTGTTCCTACCAGCGTTATGTCACATAGCCACGATCTGGGGTCTAAAAAGAAAGAAAGAAAGAAAGAAAGAAAGAAAGAAAGAAAGAAAGAAAGAAAGGCTTCTTTTAATTTGTCGGCATACTGTTTTCAAGCGTTCTAACGCTTGAAAACATACGCTTAAAAACATACGCTTGAAAACATACGCTTGAAAGACCCCAATATGTCGTTTACAAAAAGAAAAGAAACCTATTTGAAGCGGTAAATCGAAAGAATAACTTCTACTCGACACTTTAAGCGGTGGAAATTGGAAAGTTCACGACAAATAAATTAAGCTTTCGTAGACAAATTGTTGTACGTCAATGTGAAGAGGAAAGGTCATAAGCTTTAAAATCATCACTGGCCTACGGCGCTGTAGGCTTTGTCGAACTGATGCGCTACTGGGAATCCACCTAACAAAAAATTAATGGTTTTATTGTCAATTTTTACTAATCGTTTTCATTTAGGAAAGCTTTTTGTCTCTTTGTCTTTCTGTTTTCTCAATGAAACGACGGCACTTCGTAATGTTACACTTTCTGACATTACGAAGCCAGAATAAAATTAGCGCTGACGATAAACTAAGGTTTGTAATCGATGCTCGTAACAATCACGAGAATTTCCGGTATCTGTCAGATTGCTGTTATCTCACGCTATCATTAACAGCTAATAAAATCGATTGATAACTAATCACTAAAAAGTCATAATTTTGTGCAATCAACGATCTAGCAGGTAATCAGCCATTCAGAGTTAATGCTTACATCGACCAAAGCATCCCGCATAAACGCTCTAAAAGGTATCATGTTTATTACTGGTTTACAATACAATAAAGCAAAAATTCAGTGTATTCTATATCAAGGGAACCTTAACAGGAACTATTCTCTAAATATAATGTTGCCTAGATTAATTAGTAAATAAAATGAAAAGTTGACATTTTTCACACAAATTAGACATATTGTTTTTATACACCATCTTCAACATCAGCTTCCTCTCGTCACCTTGGGAATGAAGCCTTCAGTGTTTCGTGTAAGTAATCATCGAGAATACGAGAAGGAGGAGGAGGAGAAGGGGAATAGGAGAGGGAGAAGAGGAAGAAGTTGTTTAAACCGGCCTATAACCATCGTCTAAACTGAAAACATTACACAAATCTACAACGCTTATGACTATGAAAGTTATGTCTATACAAGTGACTACCAACATCCAGCTTTAATAATGTTAATCCGATAAAAATCCAAACAAACAAGTATTATATGGCTGGCTTAACAAGCGGGCAGGACGATCAAATCCTACGCTATGATTGGCTACCGCTTACAAGCTGGAGCTATCTTGCCTGATGGGGATAACCCGTTGCCCGTTTACTTGGCATTGCAAGTTTAGTCCAGCAACAATGCAAGCTTTTCAGGTAGTTTTCGGGAAAACGCAGACGAAATATTTTCTATATTTGCCTCGTTCAATCGGTGAGTTGATCTGTAAACTTATTTTTTTCAGTTGATTAAATGTCATGTCACGCTTACAGCTTAATTTTGTAAAGCTTTCTAGCTTTGTATCAGCTTTCCCCCTCGCATTGGTATTTTTTAAATTCCAGCGTTGGGTAAGTTGAGTCCAGAAGTACAAGGTTAAACTTCTTACTTTCTAGAGAATTGTTGCATTAACTGATCTACCAGTGTCGTGGATGCCACGCTACTAGCCATTCGCTGGTGGACAGTGAGCAACGACAGCGTGCTCGACTATAAAGCAGCTCAAATTTCAACATAACAACGTAATTAAGGACGGTGCCTACTATTGTTACTGCCCATATGTTCTGCGCATCGCGAGATACTCGGGTTTCCCATGGGTGGTTCCTACTTATACAGGAATATTTTTGCGCGGTTTAAAACTATACAGAGAAAGCAGAACTTAGCAAATGCTTTTGGTATCTCAAAAGAAAATTGGGGGTAACCAGGCATTTTTCAGAGATAATTAAGCTTCAATTAAGAAAAAATCCCATACATTGCTTTATATTTTGGCGTTTCTTAGATATATTATTGCTTAATTATCTCTGAAAAATGCGTGGTTACCCCCAATTTTCTTTTTGGATTCCAATAGGCCTTGCAATGATCTACTTTTTCCACATAGTCATAAGCCGCATAAAAATACTTCGGTATTAGTAGGCACCGTCCTTAAGTAACACTTGTAATTTCAGGACAATACTAAGCAGGATGCATAGATTCTTCGCTCTCTGTTCCGATGTATGACATTTTATTCGATCTCATAACATGATAGAATCTCGAGCTCATAATCTAACTGTAAAACTCGAGTAAAAGTGACCAAATCCGGAAATCCCTCTGCGGATAACTCAATAGTTTTCTTCGTTCCATGCGACAAAGAGTTCCTTTCCGATATGGCTAAGGGATTTCTTCACGCTAAAACTCATCATCATGCTTTATTGTACTTTCCACTAATATAAAGTTATTTGCAGCCTTTAAACTTTAAAAACGTTTTCATTTACCTCTTTTTGGATTCCTACCCAATTTAGCGTTAATGGGTGTGTCCTGAAAGAGCACGTGAAACGTTAATTAAAGAACTATTCACTTCAATTTAATAGCTGAGTTGATAGGAATTGCAGTTTTTCTCGTGGTTTCGATCCTCCGTTTCTGCTACAAGATCAAAACTTCATGGTTCTTCATTTTCGGAAAACCGCTTCTTTAGACTATCCTGGTAAAAAAAAAGACAAAAATATGGTGTTAGGTTGATTAGAAAATAGCAGATCTTATGCAATCAGCAGCAAATAGTTTGTATTGGTATTTTTGGTTCACGGATAAGAGAGACTAAACAGAAGTTACAAAAAATTTTATTAAGTACCTTTCTGCAACGTAATTGCTGCTCTAGTAACGTCACAAGGTCGCCGAATGAAGGGCGTTGGGCGGGATCTGCATGCCAACATGATGTCATCATCTCATACCTTTCAAAATAAAATAAACATAAAATGAGAAAGAATATGGTTCCCACAAAGAACAAACACATCATAAATCCAGTTCTTCGAAAGTTGAGAACTGTGTACTTAATATCTCCTTTTTGTCGCTTACTATCTTAAAGTTGCTCACTGAACCGTATTGCCCTTGGATGTGCGTCAAGTATCTTATTTCGTTCTAACCAACGTTTTCATATGTATAAAATTCTTATGTAGTTTTGCTTGTGATGTTTTTACCCAGAAAAAAATGAAAAGAAAAGTAAGAAAGTAGATTATATATTATAATGGAAGGTATTTCATAAAGGAATAATGTAGTGAAACTTCTGAATGAAAAACAATTATTACATATGAAAACAACTTATCCACAAAGTAATCTAACAATAATAATCTCAATCGAGGTAAACAGTGACACTATTCACCACGATTGAAGAGAATATTTGTTGTAGTATATACCAATGAAGCAACCACCCATTAGAGTGAAAAAAAAAATCAGAAAATACAAAAAAAAATGTTACTGAAATACTTTTGAAATAAAAAAGTGTGCTTGACGCTCTTATCGTGAGAAATTCGTGCATCTTATCCAAGGCTGCTGCCTAAGAAAGATTTTAGGGAGCCCTTCGGGCTCCTAAAGTTTAAAGTTAGGAGCCCGAGCCACATTGTTAGGAGCCCAGTTTGAAATCCATGTATTGTTTTTCCAAGATCATTACATAGGTTATAGAGGTTCTTGCACACTTTAATAAGAATTCGCCGGGCCTAATAAATAACACGTAAACAAGAATTAACCGAATTATTTACTTTCATTTATTAATTTATTCAATTAACTTCCACATCTGTTGTGTTCAATGTGACCTAGAAGAGCCTTCAAAGAATTTTCTAAAATGTAACAATTAAACTGCTTCTTACCTTTCTTATACACATTCATGAGCCGGAAAAATATTTGAGGGGCTTAATTTGCGTGTAAAAGGAATTTTCACAATTTTCACAATAAAAGAATAACATAACAGTAGGTAATTTCAACTCAGAATTATTTACTTGACTTTCACATTTGTTCAGTAACAGTTGTGTTCCACATGACAACTTAACTAGTCTTCCAAAAACTTTCTAAAGTAGACCAATCCTCTCCTTGCCTTTTTTATACATGAACAGGAAAAACAGAACAGAACATCAAGTGCCTTATGTAAACCTTAGCCTGGATGGATCTCATTAAATGAAGTGCTAAACATTTGAGGAATCATTTAAATTGAATAACATTTTCCTATCTGATTCTGTGCTATAAAAGAATTTTATGTCAATGTAACTACATTGTAAATTCAAAAGATCATTTTTTTAAGTCTTATAAGTTCTCCAAAACAGCTCGGAGTTGTCCAAAACAGCTCCATTTTAGAAGAGCTTAATTAGCCCCTCAAATAGTACTGTATTTTACTCCAGGAAAAACTCCCAATTTTGGGTCCAAAACAGATCCTTTGAATTCACAGTGTAGTTTACAATTAAATCACAGCATTGAGCAATGTTCATCAGTCTTTTGGTTTTGTCCCCTTAAGAGAACTCCAGGTTCTAGCCTCTGGATGTTTGTCCACCCAGTTCTCTCGTCGGGCTCTGACACTGTTTTCTCGCCAATGCTTGACTGCATTGGCAAGGTGCCCAGATTGAGCGAAGGCCTTGACTCTCTCTGATTTGTTCAGGCTGTGGTACTTAACTGAGATACGCAAGTTGTTGTCCAGTGTCCTAGTTGCAAGACTTGAACGCTGAATAGTTTTAGTGCGGTTCATGGAGCTGAAACCTCGCTCACAAGCTGCGGTGGACAAAGGCCAGGTGAACACAATCTCGGCAATCAAAAGGAAGTTAGGAAATTCTTCTTGTTTAGAAAACAACACAGAGTAAATGTCAGGTGTTGTCTTGTGCTTCATTAGACTCACAAGGCTCTTAACTCCCTGCCACTCACTACTGACAGACTCAGCTTTAAAACCAGCTTTTTGCAACTGCTCTTGGTACCTGTTAGCGATTACACAGAGCTGATCACAACCATAAGACGCTAACTCTTCAGGATCTGTAGGCCACGTGTCTGGATCTAAAACTGAAGAAGCCTTTACAACTGGGTCGTTAAAGAGGTAATGGAATCGCTCCCCCATGCTCTGTCCAATTTCATCCAAAACAGACTTTCTGATCTTCTCAAATTGTTCAATATCATTGTCTTCCCTTTTGATCTCAATTTCTCTGAACACACTGCCATCCCCTGCTTCTTTCAAAAACGCCTCAAGTCTTGGACCATTTAACGACTTCATATTAAGACACTGTAATTCAAATTTTCGAACTGCTGCCGCTGCGGTTGTAACTGTAAGAAACTCAGCTTGAAAAACCTTACTTAAATGAGCTGCTTCCTCCGCAATGTCCCACAGAAAACTGGTAAAGAGCAACCCTCTGAATGAGGTTAAGAACTTGACCGAAAATGATGCTCGCCCCTGTCTACCACTTGATCCTACACGCATCTCTCTTGTGTTCTGGCAATGCATCATGAGAGTTTTATATCCCCGAAACAGTACCTGGAGTGCGGTTTGAAGATGTGGCAACCATCTAGCTCCAAACACATTAGTAGGCTTAGAGATCTGGTTATCTAGTGCTTCAGCTAACTCTCTTAATTCCCTGAGGGCCTTGGCGCTGTAGTGATATTCCTGGTATAAACTGCGAAGGACATCACGTACTTTCACAAAATCTGGGTATTTTTCTAGGCACTTGACAACTGCCAATTCAAGCTTGTGTGCTCCGCACCAGAATCCCATAAATTCTCTATTTTCTTGCCTCAATAAACCAACCACTCCGTTCTTCTCACCTGTCATTGCCGCACAGCCATCAGTTCCCAGGCCTGTAATTTTCTCCTTCCAGGTGACTGAATTCATGTTGGTTACTCTTTGGAAACAGGAATCAACCGCATCTAAATAACCTCTTCCAGTTCCAGCCTTAGGTTCTTCGATTCCAAGATATGCAGTGACCGGTCTTCCAACTGACTTTTCCAAGTAGCGCACATACATAATGGCTTCCTCAATGACACCATGATCTGTACTTCCATCAATCATTAGGGAGAAAAAGTTACATTCCTTCAATTTGTCTGCGAGATCCTCCTTCATAACAGAGCTTATGTGCTCAATGAACTCAGTACATGCAGATCGTGTTAAGTAAGTTTCACCCAGCTCCACCCCATTTAACTTTTGAAGCGCACAGAGACTTTCATAGTCATCTAATGGCCGTTCTAATGCTGAAATGTAGAAGGCTGTTTTAAATTTCTTCTCCATTTTTTCGTCTTCTTTTTCGTATAACTGCTTACAGCACTTGTACATTTCAGTTTTTTTCGGATCATTTATGGCTTTGTCCGCAGCAATACATTTTTTATGGTTCTGGCTTGTTTCATGTTTTTTTAATGTTTCGTTTTTGAAGTTGCTTGACCCACTTCTCTTAGCTATTTCACTGTCCTTTGATGCTAAAGAAGGGTGCTTCGAGCAAACACCACAGTACATTGATTTCACTGCTGTTCCAACAGGTTGTGAATTTGGGTAGGGTGTGTTAGTAATGAATGGCTGCATTGTGCCTTTTCTTACAAGGTTTATACGCAACCAAGAATGGGCTTGAAGCCACTTCCACTGAAATGACCTTGTCCGTTTTTGTTCATATTCCTTACGTTTGTCCATAGCATTAGCGTGATTTTCCCTTGTCCTATCCGATTCATCCTTTCCATCTTCTTCTATCTTCCTATTCACCTCAATCTTCCTTTTATCATCCATCGTCGTTGCACTCTTTACCTTTCTTTCACCCTCCATGTTCTTTTCTGCAGCCATTTTTCTTGCATCCATCTTCCCCTGATCATCCTTCATTTTCCTCTCATCCTCCATTTTTCTCTCATCTTCCATATCTGTTTCGTCCTGCATCTTAAATTCATCTGTCATCTTCGTTTCATCCTGCATCTTCAATTCCTTTTCCATCTTCATGTCATCCTGAATCTTTAATTCTTCCTCCACCAGCATTTTTTCCTTCATCTTTATTTTGTCCTCTGTCTTCTTTTCTGTCTTCCCATCATCCCCCATTTTCATTCTTTTATTGTTTATGCCTGCTTCATTTCTCTTTTTCTTTTTACATTCTGTTGGAAACCAAAAGTCTTCCAAACTAAACGACCTTTTCGGGGGGGATGCTTTTTTAGTGGACTGGTCAGCAACTTTGCGGTAGTCTTTAGCAGTTTTGACTGCATGATCGGCATATTCCTTTTTAAAAAGGGGGACAAAGTGGTTAGGAACATAAATAGCATTTGGGCGGCTGTCTAATCCACCATCCCTTGACCACAGAATATGAAAGCAATCATTATTGGAAAACACGTCTGGCCTGTTAATACGTGGTTTCACTAAGCCATGTAAGAGGGGGCGAATAGCTTCTGCACAACTTGGATAGATTGTAAAGACAGGCCTGGAAATCACTGTGGAAAGTGCCATGATGTGCATCAGCGACGACCATTCACCTAGCTGACATCCCCCAATTGCCTCACTCTGGATAGCAGACTCACGGTTGCCACTGTGCTCCCACTCTGCTATTCCATTTTCTTTCAGTGCGAGCGTGAAAACGGTGACTTCTCCAAAGGGACACCCACATTGAAGAGCTTCCCGGAATCGCGGATGGTTTCCATAGTAGGCAGTATTTTCAAACAGCTCAATGGCTGTCAGAATACGAAGACAAGTAGAGTATTCTGTTGTACCCACAAGGGCCAGAGAAATGGCGTGGTACAGGCAATTTCCATCCCCAGCGACTTCATGAGCAATAAGGCCAGTTGGTGCATCACACGGAATAAGGGACTGTGCCAGTTGGTCTTGTTTTAGCTTATCAGATCTCGGGAAGGACTGGTTAAGGTTTAATTTTCGCGAATATTTGTCCCTTAACTTGCAACACAAATCTTGGTTATTGCTAATCAGGGCTTCTTTCAAAGTTTTTAAGTCAGCAACCTGAAATATAAAGAAAACCGGCCCACTCTGTGAACTGTTCAAAACTTGTTATATTTTATTGAGGACCTTGGCCTCAATGAGGCTAGACCAGTTATACACAGTGTAGCGTTACTATAAAGATATCAAGTGGCATTTCATTTTAAAATATCTTATATCTGTCACTAAAGGAATAAAGATTCCCGCGGCCAAACCCCGAAAGATTTTGTATTTGTAAGCGAATAAAAATATAGCCCAATTACAAGTCAGTATCAGAAGAAAACAATTGATAACCGAAGTACCGTATTTATTCACTTATAAGACGCACCTTTGTTTACGAAAATTTGTGCTTGCTCGATAAAAATTTTCTCAAAACTCGGGGTGCGTCTTATAACCGAGTATTTTCCCGCAACAAAATTTAACTTTGCCAAATTTCCTTATAATTAATGTTCAACTAAGATGAGAATGAATAAACAAGACATTCATCGTTGCATGGTCATCTTGAAGGTAAATTCCTGGTTTGGTTATGGAAAAGAGAGATTCTCCATCTGAGCCGTCAGAACTGGTTACCTAGCACGTGATCAAAATCTGCCCCGATCAAATTTCCTTCCACGACAAAAATAGCCGTGTCACGAAAATGATATTTGTTACATTTCAAGCGCTACTGTCTTAAACTTTCTGCACTTTTCTGTGAGCATGTTCCAGAACCAAACTCAACATCAGTGTATCGAAGCTGTAGAAACTGTACGCGAAAAGAAGCCGTTTTTATTATAAGTGAAATATCAAGCTTACAGTATCTTTGATCTCAAAACAAACGCGGTTCAAATTTCATTAGTCAAAGAAAATTTGCATGAATTTGCGAGGCAATCACAGACAGCTACCTAGCTGATCTGCTATTTCGTTTAGAAGGTCAAGAATGTCAAGTTGTCACTACGGATTAAATAAAACCGCATTGAATATAGGTCAAATGAAGGCACAGCATCTTCGGTTGTGTTTTAAAAGCGGGAAATATATTTTATTGTTTTGAAAGAGACAGTTTCCAAATCGTTATCTATATTAATATAAATGTTCACATACGGAGTCGTAAGAAATAAACATTGCTTACCTGTTGCGAGAATTCCATTGTAGTCACTGGGCTTAAGACAAATTGCTGAAACCTTTGTCGATTTTAGCGAGAAAAGAAGAACCTTTGCCGATTTTAGCGGGAAAAGCAGAACCTTTGCCGATTTTAGCGGGAAAGGGCGCTAAGCACGTGCAGCAAGGCAGAAATACAACCAACACAAAGTTGATCATTACTTTAATTTCTTTATTCAAGGTAAAGACATCACATTACAAATATGAAATATCATACTGCGTTCTCTGGCGTGTTGTTTTTTAAAGTCTCTTGAAAATGCTGATACGTTGCAAACTGGTACATGAAATCGAACATCAAGCACGTCCAGTCGATAGCACGCAAGATAGCTTCCCATTCTCGCCACAAAAAAGTTATCAAATCGACGAAAACCCAAGCAAACGATGAACTACACGAATGTCAACATAGGCAACAAACAGCCCATAATTTTGCTATTCCATATTTGGAAGTCAAATCTCAGACCCAGTCTTCAACTGCCATCCGGACTCGGAAACGATGGCTTCGTTCGTTTCGACAAAGCTTCACAGTTGAACACGTTAGGTTTACATAATTTACGGTTTACTTGTGGAAATTTTATACTGCCTAATCGCATCATCGCTAACCATATCAACAGTTCCACTGTTTAAAGTCCTACTCCAGCTAAAGGAATATAATGTACAAGGAGGTTAAGTCTAATGCCGTGTGTTAAGTCAGGCGCCCGCGCGGGCTCCTTGTACCGAAATTTGGTCGCCCATGCTCTTACCTTGGGCGCCTCTGGCGACCGGGCGCCCGTTAGGCAGCAGCCTTGTTATCAGTGACTGACTGTTACAGGGATTTTATGAGGCAACTGGATTAAATTTACAATTCATCTGGGCATCCATCTGGTTGCTTCAATCTTTGTCCTGACTTCAGAAAGTCCACGACCTCCATCCCAGTGAGACCTGAATACGGCATTACACCTGGGAATGAAAACGATTTTTTTTTTTCATGAAAATGGACAGATAAGCAGTACTTAGTGTTTTTGAAGCCGAGAATGGATATAGATACCTCCGGATGAAGCGATGACAAAATTTTATGCTTTATAGAAACCATCCGTGCTTTGTTCTATTATATTAATCAACTGATTAATTATCACTCAATCAATTGCTTGACTACATTTGTTAATGAAATGAAACTTATTCGATTTAAAACGTTATAAAATTATTTCTTCGTGAAAATGCAGTATTCTCTAATGCCAAGATTTCGATAATCCTGATGTTTATGGGATATTTAATTTGAACTTGTAAGCACGATAAAATTCAACCTCTTGTGGCGTTTATTTTCTTTTGTCGTATGTTTCCGATTGCTCAGATTCTTTTTATAAAGCTTTTAGTAACAGCCTTTCAGATAAGAGCACTGATTCTTCCTTGATGAAATAAGAAAACTGAGATCTTTCGTCGAATTTCAGTTATTCGCATTTCTCTATATAAATAGGCTTATAACAACACAGTCGAACCTGTATATAACGGCCACCCTCGGGACTTGAGGAACTGGGCGCTTAATACATGTGGCCGCTTAATGCAGGATCACTAAAAATACTCACTGGGCGTTGTCTAATGTCAATTGTGATGGCGTATCATACAAAAACACTTCATCAGTGCAAGGAAACAATAGGACAACCAACACTCTTTCAAGCCATCAATACTTTAAACAAAGTTCAGTGCCAACTTGTAACTTAACTGGATAACATACGTAACATTGTGTAAAAGTACTATGCAATTAATTGTCCTCTACTCTTCTACGGTACACTGTCTATTTCTATGACTTACAGTTCACAACAAAATGTCTTATTCCGTCATTTCATAGTTGTTACGCTCAATGTTCAATGTCACTTGGCTGAAGAACATGCTACTTAAAGAGGAAGTTCTTGCTAAAGAGTGAAGCATGTTCAAAACAAACTTTTTTTAGCGTTCTTGATATGGTACTGTACTTCAGCACATTGCGGACATATGAAAAGCGTTAACGATATTAAACGGCCTTACAGCTTACAGTAGCTTTGTACATGTTATTTCTTTTTAGTGATGCTGGATCGCTGTTTAAACACAATACAATACCGCATAAATTAACATATGGGTTAGTTTCCATTCAAGGATGGCCGCTTAATACAAGTAAAAATAACAAAGAAAGACAAACATAGGACTACTACAGGGTGGCCACGGCCGCTTAATAGAGTTGGCCGCCTAATACAGGTAACAAATGCAGCGTTTGTATGACCGAAAAAAAGGGACTTTGAAAACTGGCTGCTTAATAGAGGGTGGCCGCTTAATACAGGGCCGTTATATACAGGTTCGACTATATAATGGCATCTCATACAATTTTGGAGCCACGACATAGTAAATAACATTTTCTTAAAGTTGAAACACTTCTTTTTTTATCTATTTAAGGTGACAAAAATCAAAGAAATCGGTTAAATATTTCTTGTCAAAAAAAAAACGATTCAAAAATGGCACCAATGCGCCAATAAATAGGAGTAGGCCACCTCAATCATATCCTTGGTCTTGCATTTATTGTCTTTGTTATCCATTTGATGTGTAGCACATTAACAAATTATACTACTACACAAAAAACAGCGAAATGTAATGTCAAAAAAGTTCTGTTTTGCTAGGTTATATTAAAGTGTAACTTATATAATGCAATACTATTGCTATAATATTACAATGTAAGTTACCTCCAGACTCAATCTCCCATAATACCACACCGAATGACCAACTGCAAAGAAAATAATCAAGGCAAATAATCAGGCACACGAATGCTTGTTTATTTTTTAGTTGCTATGGTATTAGTTCTGTAAGCTGTTATAGCCCGATAAGGTGTAACTACTGATCACGAAGAATACGCTGTGTCAATTTTTGAGAGGACCATTGTTGACGACCCATTTTAAATCAACAAAACCACTCTGTCTAGTTACCAAAAAACTCATTCACTCTCAAATGAGGACAACTATAAACGTACATGTCAGTCTTGGTATTGTATGTGTAATCCAACAAAGATTCTAACGCCATCCAACGAACTGGCAACATGCCCTTATAAGAAACAAAAAAATAAAGTTAACATAAAACTTGGCTTATTTTCTATACCGGTACTCAACTTGGGTTAAAATGCAAAACACTTGTCATTGCGTGAGTTCCACACAGTTACATTATAGGCTAATTTCTCTACTAATCAAAACTATAATAAAAATTCTCGAATCTGATTGGCTATGCCATGGTTAGGACAGTGTACGCGTCATGCCTGGTGTAACTGGACAGTACGCGTCATTTGCGCGCGCCGTAATTAAATCGTTCTCGAAACTAAAGGTGGCTTACTACAGTTTTTGTACTGTGCGGGTCTTTGATTTGCGCGCGCGCTGCCCAAAGCACGCGAAACCATCAGGGGTGAGGAAAATCACGCGAGCTTGCTGAGGAAATTCCGCAAGCACAAAAAAAAATGGCGGCTCTCGGAAAAATTTCCTGGTATTCCAGGTGGGTTTCAGAGGTGTGTTTACAGTAGCTAGATCGTGTTTGGGCTTGATAACTGAAAAAACGTGTTGTCTAATGGTTGCCGTTCTTTAACAGCCTTAAAGCCTTTGCAGAGATGTGATTTTGTGCCAAATGTTTGAACACGAAGGCAGCATTCACCAGTTGGAGCGCGCACGCGCGCGCGCTGGAACCCGGGTTTTCCCATAACAAGCATGCGCAATGGTCTTCTCACTGTAGGTCGCAATAACTATTTTTTCTCGCTTAATTTCTCCAAATCTAGCCGTACAACCTATGTTCAAATTTTTGCTGTCGCAGAAAACAGTAAACGGAAACGTGAATGTCAGAAATTTTCTCAGGAATTTTCAAATAAAGCAAAATTTCCCAATTTTGTCATTTGCCAAATTTCTCCCTGACAAAATTTCGTGTTCCTCCCTGTAAATACTTATTTTTGCCCATTTTCGAAATCCTGAAATTTTGAAGTGGGGTTATACGGCTAGATTTAGAGCCAGACAACTCTAAAAGGTGTAGTTTCCAGGCCCCCACTAAGACTCATTCTTTTGTATTTAACACTTTTTGAGCATTCCAAATTTAATTTCTGACTCAAAATTATCTCTATTGTATTTTTTGTACCAGAAAAAATGTCCAAGAAAATTCCTGTTGGCGTTTTTCTTAAGTTTGATTTAAGGCCTTCTTTCACTCCAGAAAACTGTAGTAAGCCACCTTAACTCAATTGTTGTCCGCTATTTATTCAACAAACTGTTGGCCTTCTTTGTCAAATTTTGTTAGAGTTGTGATTAATTGGTAATAGGACTTCGTGTCGTCCAATTCTGTCTGTAATCATACTCGTAATTAAGCAAATCGGGGACCCGCTGCGCGGTTGTCCAATTTTGTTAATCTCTCGTATGATTACAGACCGAATTGGACGACACAGTCCTATTACCATTATTAATAAGTCATAAGAATAAGGGCGATGAGCATCAAGATAACTGGTTCTGTTCAAACAAATTCTCCCAGCTAGGTGTGTGTGTTGAAATGGGAGTTAAAATTGGGATTTTAAAAGGCTAAAGCACGTTATAGTTTTTCATGCCGTATACATACCCCAGATGTATTTTCGTATTCGCCGCTTTCGTATACGTCTCGTGACAATCCAAAGTCAGAAACCATGGCAACAAAGTCCTCGCCCAGAAGCACGTTCCGTGTCGCAAGGTCGCGATGAACACACTGAAGAATCAAAAAGCACTTGTATAACAACTTACACAATGTCTACAACTCTGTAGACAGAATCATATTTAAGGTCAAGCAAGACCCTTGCTGTGAATAAATTCATTAGCCAAATTTCAATGGTATGTGTTTACCCCTAAAACTCCATATCGTTGAAATTGTTCGACACAAAATTGCCCTTTTTCTGTCTCCGATAATCATATGATTTCATCATGCACCTTCTCAAGTTGTAAATATAATTATGATAATTGTAATGATCCAGCGTACGTGCACACCTATTTCTGTTTCAAACAGTAGCCATGGAATTGTAGAAATGCCGGCATTGCATAAATTGTTAATAACAAGATCTTGTCATGAATACTACACGTAACGATGCACATAAAGACATGCAGTATAATGAGAGATAGGTTCCTATGCAACCTAAGAGTGTCTACAATACACGTCAATATAAACTGAGGTGCAAACGACGAATGTACGGCTGTTGAAGAGAAAGGACAATGGCGTTATTCGTTTAGAAGTCTCGCTCTTATTGTAAGAAAAGTGGTACCTCAAGGCGTTTTAATATACGGCTCATTCAGTTTAGAATACAACCAAAATGACAAATTGAAAGATAAAGATATATGCCAATCAGGACTTGTTCTTGCATTAATCTAAAAAAATTTGCAATTGCAACTGGACTTTTGAGTAGTAATTTTTTAGGAATGGATGATCCATTTAAAAAAAACTGTTAACTGATAAAGTAACTGTTTTATAGCCTTTTGTCAATTATATCAGTTTTGATATTGCACTTCTGAAAATAAGAAACTATTTCCCACTTGGCATCGGAATATAGTAGCAGCAGCAGCAGCAGCAGTAGTTGATTGATATGCACGTCACCAATAAACTCAAAACTTTACTTTTGTTCACTGCACTGATTCAAATAATTCCTTAGTAACATTATATTTTACCTTTTTATTAGAGAGGTGGAACATTCCGTCAGCAACATCCCGGGCGATACGCAACCTGTCAATATCTGAAAAATGCAGTTGTGGCTCTTTCACATTGACGTAAGAATTTTCTCTGTTTTTCTTTAGATGATTCAGCAGACAGCCATTCTGAGCTAGGCGTACGATCACAAATACAGGTTCTGTTTATAAAATAAAAGAAAGGCTTTTCTGAATATTAGCTCGTTTAACCATAAAAAGAAGTATAATTTGTAAGTGTTATTTCTGCTTTTTAAAGTGAAATATAAGAAACAATATCATGTAAACTGCGTAAGTAAAAGATTTAATACATGAAAGGCCATAGTAGTTATGGACCCAACGTACGTAGTTCATCTTCCACAAGTATATTACGAACTTATAAAATAATCAGCTCGCAGTTGTTTTGGTACCTCAAATTGTAGAACAGTGCAATCGTAGGGTCATGGGCTGCAAGCGCGTTTAAGGCTGATTTTTTTTTTTTTTTTCAATATTTCTTTTGGTGGCTACTCAGATTAGGTACTTAACACATTTATTGTCTTTCATGTATTAAATTGACTGGGGTTTGATACAAATGGTGGTGGAAAAGGACACATAATCCCTCAAATGGTATATACTATGAGATAGATAGATGATTTTAGTTCAGTTTAGCACATTTTTATTATTGGTTACAAAGGAAAAACTGACACAAGACAGGCGCTATGCACAAATAATAAAAGAACTGTTATATGATGCAAAATAATATATGAAGCTAAAAAAAGAAAAGAAAAGCCTGCATTTTTATATATCATGATTGAAAACTAGAACACGGAGGATCGTGGGTTCGAATCCCATCTGAGTGCTCTTATGGTCGATTCTTTACATCTCCCTTTATTTCCTTTATAATACTAATGTCAGAGGCATAGGTTGATTGAAAACTGAACAAACAAGGTAAATAAAAAGTGCTGTCTAATATTATTGACGGTAGTCTGAGGTGGTTGCTTGGCCAAGTCCACCTACATATATCGTCCCTACAATATCATTATACAGTCAACTCCCTTTATTACGGACACCGTTAGGACCGTGAGTTAGTGTCCTCAATAGTTAGCAAGAGTCTGTACGTAATAGGGGGAATTTAGTCAAACGTCTTTTATTTATTTTTTCTGGGGATTTAACTGCTGTCCGTATCATCAGGGTGTCCGTAATAGCGAGGTGTCTGCAAGGCGAGAGTTGACTGTACTTAAAATAATCTTTGAAAAATCTACGGACATCGCTATAATTCTAAAGTCTACACTTAGGTTGCTAAAGAAACTTGTTAACTACAAATTTGTTCATTATTTTGTGACTGGAGTGGTGTCCGCTGTTGTAGCAAATAATAAAAGACTGCTGGTGTTAATTAAATACTTGTGTGGCTCTATTACCTTTTTCTGTACACGCTCCAATAAGACTTATTACATTTGGATGTTCACCAACTGTCGTCATTATCCTAAGCTCGTTTATCAGGTCTCGTTTCTCTGTTTCCGTTGCATTTTCTGCAATTGATGTTGGATATAACACTATGGTTTGACTTTTGATTGATGTAGTTATAATTATTGTTTGATTTTGTAAAGTTATTATTATTGTTACATGAACAGTAACAATAACAATAATAAGGATTGGTCCACCTCAATTAGCTCTTAAGCTACTTACGGCCCAGTCTTCCTATAATAGTACTTTGTGGTTTTAAATGGTTTTCAATAAACTTCGAAAAAGGAGAACAGCTATCCTGTTTGAAACGAAAATGCATGGCAGAGTTGAGAAGATCTCTTCAAAATGGCTATAAAATAGATGCATGGTGTCAGGTTGATTGCTAAAAATTAGAGAATGACACTTAATTCATTTGCTATACATTCCGTTTTAAAGGGGAAGTATCATGGGGTTTTTGATATATTGTGTTAAAAAATGATGAAATAAGACCTTCAATCACCTGCCAAATAATTCTAGAATGACGAGAGGAACGAAATCAACTCAATTCTTGAAAGAAACAACTTGTGATCTGTTCTAGCGCATTTTGGAAACAAAAATGCGAGAACTTGAAAAACATTCGCCTAATATTTTTCAAGTTTCATTCCAAACCGGCCTACCCTGTCTCTGGCCAGAAGCACTAATCGACAGTTTTATTGCACTGGGGTGATAATTTTTAACATATTTGACAATTATTTCGTTGTTTCTGCTGAAAGTCAAACATTTTTGGGTTTTGAAATGACAGCAAATTTTCGTCATACTTCCCCTTTAAGGACGGTACGTCCTTTTTCTGTTGCGCATACGTTCTCCGTATCTCGGGATGGTCCAAGAAACTCAGTGTCTAATAAAACAAAGTCACTTCTGTGGGATTATGACTATAGGAAAAAGAAGATCTTAGGAAGGGTTGTTGGAATCACAAAACATCCATTTTTCAGAGATAATTGGATTCCAGTAGCTCTTGCTAAGACAAGCTTTTCTTGCAAAGCCATAAGCTGCACAAAAATACTTCTGAATTAGGAGACACAGTCCTTCAAATTGTACTAATTTTTCTGTTGTGAAGAAATATTCTCAGAAGATGCTCTAATTTGTTTTTTACTGCTTATTCTTAGGAATTCTGTTATTTTCAACAAGGAGAGTAATCTGCATTAATTTCTTTTATTCTTATCCATAACTTTCTATTGGGCAGCAACAGTAGTCGTCCCTTTTTCAGGAACGAAAATCACCGATTTTCTACTAGGGACAGTGCAACAAATCCATTCATTACCTTTCAGTCTTTTTATTGCACAGGTCTTAACTTGTCCATTGATCCGAACCCGACCGTTAAAAACTTCGCCGAATGCGCCTTCCCCAAGCTTCTCTAGGAGTTGAACATCTGATCTGGGTAGTTCAAGCCAATTTCCACGTTTCCAAAGCACAGTCTAAAAAAACGATAAGACAGGTAATAACTGTAAATTTGTCGCAGTACACAATATACCAACGTCTACAGCACCAAAATCTTTTTAGTTCTCCTTTGTGGTGCAAAATGCTGGAGATACACTTAGAGGGAAAGTTTGAGACTATGAAGTGGTTCATGCCTGAGGAAGATCTACAGGATTTCTTGGCCCAACATATCGGCATTGGGGCACCTATTATGAGACACAACTGAAGACATCGCAAGATTATAACACAGGGGAGATGGAGGTGGCTTGGACACCTTATCAGGATGACAAGAACTTCAATCAGTGAAGTAGGCACCAGACAGTGAAACTGCGTTTTTTGGCTACGCACTCCATCTTTTGAATTTAGTAATGAGCAAGCTTTGGCAATAATTGGAGTTGGAGACAAAAACAGAAAACAGTAGTAATAATTATCCCCGTATACCTGCTCTGTTTGTACAGAATTTGCTTTACAAGTTGGTCGAAACTTCAGGCAAACAGCAACGACGAAAAAAGTGACTAAACTGACGGGCAAGATGATGATCAGAATTAACCTCTTGAGGAAACTGTCTGCAAGATAAAAAGAAAAACCAAATTAGATATAAATGACACAATACTTCTGGGTGGACGGGAAAGGCTAGGATTGTCTCGCCCTTTCAGAACAAAACGCGATAGCTCAAAATATATTCCAACGTAACTGTACAACGGTAACGAAAGAAGGGGAACATTGTTCGTAGGACTCCAAGCAAATTACAACGCCAAACTATCCATAAAGATGTAATCAACATTTCCTTGTTCTCGGCACTGGCATAGTCAAGGACCTCTTGAAACAAGTCCAAGAAGTCGGACTGAGAGGGGGGTCGATGAAAAGTCCAGAACAGAAATCCTTTTGCCTTAGGTAGAAGTATCTCCAATCACAAACATTCACCAGAGCAGTCTATCTCCAAGTCCGATCTCCTAATTACAGATAAAGTGTCCTTAACATAAACGGCGATGCCACCACCAAGACCATCTGCTCGATCACTTCTATCCATCGAATAACCAGGAAGGGATACTTCACCATCTGCAATGTTATTGTTTAGCCATGTTTCAGTAAAGGCGAGAATATGCAGATTAGGACATTGCGATACCAGAATATTTAATTCTGCCAATTTTCCACGAAGACTTCGAATGTTTTGATGTAAAAAAAACTTTAAACCACGCTGGTTTGTAGCTTCAGATAGATCACCAACAAAATCTAGCATTCATGACAGCAGCAGAACAGAAACCACACTTGTCTGAATAATCAAAGTCCGCGCCAAGACATATAGGATGATACGGCTGGGTGCACCCAACGCAAGTCGCTCTGCCTTGGTTTCTTCTTATAGTTTTACTACATTTAAATAAATAAAAATATAAATAAATGGGAATTTCAGTGGAATCCACGGAGTGGCCCTTCTCTCCACTGTTTCCAGGTCGAATTGGAATTTGAGAATGTTGGTTTTTGTGGAGGGAGGAAAACCGGAGTACCCGGAGAAAAACCCTCGGAGCAGGGACGAGAAGCAACAACAAACTCAACCCACGTATGACGCCGAGACCGCGAATCGAACCCGGGCGACATTGGTGGGAGGCGAGTGCTTTCACCTCTGCGCCATCCCTGCTCCCATATTTTATTTATTTCCCATATTTTATTTCTTTATTTATTTTTTTGGTGTGATCAAAGCAATAAGTACATTTAAAGCACTTCACAGTTGCAGGCCCTGGGTTCTGTAGCACACCTCCGCATAGAAGTAGTAAATTCACTGCCAGAGCATCACGGGTAAAGCGAAACAAAAAAAACTGGTAAAAAAGTGCCTCAGGGGAACGGCCCCAAGTTATTTTTCCAATTATTTTCAACTTAAACGACATAATATTCATGATTGATATTAGGAATAAGAACAAACTAGTTATTCATAGGGTTAAATTGGAATCGACTAAAAGAGCGTTTCTTATGAAGGGCCAGATATTTGTAACAATTGTATGTGAAATCTAGTTTTAGTCCTTCTATCTCTTTTCATATGGGTGATTTCTTGTTTCTCGATTTCTTATATAGCTCTTTAGATCTAGTTTTTTTTTTAACGCGAGACCGATTTTGATAGCAGTTTTTATAACTGAAATGGTCATCCTGCATAAGTATGTTATTATTATTATTATTATTATTATTATTATTATTATTATTATTAAAAATGTTACCTCTCTTAGATGATGAATTTGCGGACAAAATGTAATATCACTTACCAGGTAGTGTTCTTTGTGTCAATAGAACACCATCAGAGCTTCCATATTTGTTGTTGCTTGACAGTCGGATTGTGTACTCTGTGGCGGGATCCAAATCTTTGATCGTGAGTCCAGCATGATTGTACGGCAGTGTCTGAGCCACTGTAAAGTCATACGAGACTTCTCCCTTTCTCTCAATGGTGTAGTTATCTATCTGGTAATAGCTGCCATATTTGGGTTTATCCCATGTTAATATCATGTACCGTGTCTGTACATTTTTTGCTTCCAAGTTTCCAGGCGGTGGTGGTTTCTCTTTTTGGTTTTAAAACATACAACAGTCAGTGTTAAAAACAGAAACAGAAACAGCAAGGAAAACGTGAACAACAAAAGTGTTACTTATACCCAGGATCATTATGATTAGGAACAGGTGCCCAAACTCATGCTGCGAGTCAACTATGTGTTGTCACTGTGTCGAGAAATAACAGTGATGGCTGCAAATACACATTGTATGTGAATTCATTACATGGCCGAAATGCTCCACAATAAAAGGAGCATTCTGGTTGGTTCCTAGGCGGTCCGAATATTGATATTTGGATGCATTTTTTCTCTGTATTGTGTTTTGGAAGATGGTTTGGCAAAACGTGTTGGAAAATTGCACGAAAAATAATTACAATATTGTGATTGACGTTTGCTTGTTTTTGCTCTGCGTTTATAAGAATCTCCTAATTCAGGTGTAGTATTTTTTTTATTGACACCTATTACTGTTATTGCCTAATATGATATAAAAAACATAACTGACCCACAGGATGAAATTTGGTCGTGATATGCTATAATGATTTCCAAAGCAGCAAAACAGCAAAAGTAACTGAAATTGATAACTACAATTGAATAATTCCTAAACTCACCTTCAATGATTATTACAGAAATCGCAAGTTCTTCTTTGAATGAAGAATCGAATGCTTCCGTTAAATTAGTTACAATTTCAGCTTTTGAGATGCGTTCACTTGTGATGAGTAAAACCACAACACGGGCTTCCACGCTTCCTCGGCTGGTGAACGACAAAGTATATAAATTAGTCCTTTGAAACACTTTTTATTACCAATCCTCAAATTCACAAGAAAGAAAATTTGGAAGCTGGCTGATAAGAAGGGATAAGAAACATAAATAATATACAGCAACTTCAATTAATTTTGTCAGATTTTCGAGAATCAAACTTGCGACACCGAAAAGCTGCATGGGTAGAAGTAATTCTTTCAATTTAGCTACAATTTTACGGTTGGTACTACCATGGGATGGAAAAAAAACAAACATTTGCCCTTGTGATTTACTTCCTGTAGAGGAGAGCCATAGCTAAATTTGTTTAAGTTGTTATTAATTACCCATATCAATTTGGCGTGTTGTCGCGCAGGCTATCGGACAACGTGTATTGAAATAGCTGTATGCAAACCTACCTGAACCTCAAGACGTTGATGTCGTATATCTTGAAATAAGAAGACGCATTAAAATGACGTTTCATCTATAATGCATAACAATAAATCGGTTACAAAAAGCTCTTTACAGCTTCACAAATATTACAACATTGAGCATGATTCATGCAAACAGCGAAAGTTCAGGCTTATTTGATTACTTTTCGAGCCTTTGTAAACGGTTTTGCTCCTAAATTTTTGTTTTTTTTTTTTTCCGAAAAGAAAATTGATTATTAGAAAATGGAGAATGTAATAGAGTTATCGTTCTTTTCAAGACACTTTCAGTCAAATAAACAATATGAGTAATCCTTTTGCAGATCGTGATCCTGAGAATGAACCTTGGTTTTTTACTTTATCTATCCCCTTCATGCTCATTCCTTCCGAAGAGTCCAAGAACTGCTGCTATAGGTTTCCGCATATAGGATTTACGTACGATAGATGGTTATCTTTATATTTCTCTGGTTTGTTTTAATAAAACAATTACTCTCCTGGGGCTTCTGTATATGAAATGATTATAACCAACGAGTCAATGTAAATTTCATATAAAATGAACCCCAGTTTATTAATTGTTCGGAAGTAAAAAAAAAAAGGTTTACAGCCTGATTAAGAACTTAACTCACCGACGATCTTATCTTTTCTTCCGTCTCTATAAACGCCTTGCTGCTGCGGTTCAACAGGTCACTGTGGAAATTAGCGACCATCACAAACCGGATTTTTATATCAGTAACGATTTCACCTGTATATTAATAAAAATAATATGAAGTCAGTCCAGAGTAGGAACAATGGTTGATGAGGACGAAAAAAATGGGCAGATCATCGGCACTCATCAGCAGGGAACGACTATTGTCTCATTAAGGATAACTTATACTCCAAAAAAATGTAACCGACTTTGCGTCCGCACCAAAGAGGCTTTTTGTTCTCGAGACAGCATCTATTTTTTATTGGAGATCAGTTGATTTTGATTGACTTTGAAACTTATATAATTTTAAGATGAACCGGTTTTAATTAGGTATGTTTGCACTGAAGACGCAACCAATCAACATAACTTTGGTGGCTTCAAGCGGTGACTTTAAGGCACATATTGACAACATTTTCAAGTCACTTCATCAAAGCGTTGTGTATTTTACGGTTCATTCACTATCACTGTACAAATGCCCAATATTGAAATGTTTTAACGATTTATTTGAAATCAAACTTAACGAATATTTTTATTCCTGTCCATTTAATTTGTCATATACTATAGTTTAAGAACTTGCTTAGTGGCTTTTCTCATTCAACTTTGGACCGCTAGAAAAATTGTAATTTACTGATTTGGAGTTTTTTGTTTAATCATATCAATACTGAGCAACACCAAAATTTCCTAAAATATAAATCCTGACAAACTCAAACGCAAAAATTATAGCTAATCTAAATTTCACATCAATCAATAACCGGTCGAAATACTGAGGTATGGTCCCTCAAAGTCTGTATCCAAACACCTTAACGCCAACGCCTAGTAAAAGCTATGTACCATGTAATATTCAACACCGGTTCGTGAAATAATTATTAATTCAGTTATCTGCATCGTCTTAATTAGCCTTACGCAGTTTCAAAATTAACGCGAGTTCATCTACAGTAGATGCAACAAACGGAAGAGGTCATAATCGCTAACTTACCCGATTGCAGGGTTCTTACAACAAGGACCTTTCCAGACGGGCCATGACCCACTTCATTGAATCCATTTACTGTGGTCTCGTATTCTGTCATTGGATCAAGTCTGCTCAACACGGCCTTTGTGGTGTTGCTTGTAACGTTTACTTCATTGAACGACAGAGACTCACGACGTCTGTATTTTATCCGGTAACCTAATAGCTGTTCCTTAAAAGGGGATGGAGGGATTCCTTCCCAGGAGATGTGAATTGAAGATGAATTGATGGGATGGCCTTTTAAGGCAGTGGGTGCTGCGTCAGGAACTAGTGAGACAAGAGTGCGATTACACGAACTGGTGGCAATTAAGCTAAAACCTAAATATTCACTAATCGCCCAGTAATTTGCAAAATTATTCGACATCTTATATGTAACTTTGTTGTTACTACGGGTGTAGCATTAAAATTTTGCGGGTTCTGATTTTTGCCAATTGATCTCGATCCGCAAAAATTAGTTCCCGCACAAAAAAAAAAAAAAAAAAAGCAAAATAAAACGCTGCAAAAATTAACTCCCTTCAGTTAAATTAACAACTCCGCTTTTAATAGACTCGTGCCACTGGGGCAACATACATTGGACTCAAAATAGAACATTAACGTGATTTTCCATTGGAGAAAGTAACCAGAGCATTACTGTATCTAGTCTGTATTATTCAACCGTATTAATGAAACAGTGCTTTGTTGTGCATGGTAGGGATAGGCTTTTTGTTTTGGTGTTGTTCAGTCCCTTTGCACAGTAAGGTATTACAGTGATATGTCTCTAATATGTAAGTCGAGTTAACTGTGAGTCAATATACCGCACAATAAAAGTTGAAAATATTAAGGGTTTCTTCCACTTAAATATTCTGTTGCTTAAATCGCAAAAATTAGTTCCCGCAAACAACAAAAAATCGCCAATGCGCAAAATAAAACTCCCGCAAATTTTTCGTGCTACACGGTAAAGCGTATGACCGCTCATTGAAATGCGTCTTTCACGTTGACAAAAAACACTAAAGTCATTAAAAAAAATGGTAACCTCTGAACAGATTACAGTCTTTAGTTATATAGCGCCTTTCCAGTGCCACGTACATGGCTGAGAACAATGAACATGGCATCTTTCAACGGGCTAGATAAACAGCTGACAGACCGTTTTAACTATCAACTCGGAAAAATTTTCACTTATTGGCAAAAGAAACTACAACTACTGACCTAAAATGGCCGATAAATGTATTAACCTGTTAACTTAGCACGACTCTCAGGATAATTCAATCTATTTGACCGTTTACGATCGGTTCTATTCCTAATTACGGGTAGAATTCAGCTGTTTTGTTGGAAAGGCGTTATATTTCAAAATCGTACATTTATTGATCTCGAATTGACTTCTTGATATTCCCGCACGTCAGTCTGAAGTAATTTAATTGCCTAAAGTCGAGTTTAACCGTAAATAAATCAGTTGTGCTTACATTTTAATTAAAGATGGTACGTCGAAAGACAGTTGTTGTGCGCGTGACATTGACATTGTAATTGGATAAGGTGAAGAGGGACCCTTTGAATCTCAAAAGCATGTAAAAATGAGTTTACCTCTTAGGGGGGCATCTAGATACGTTACAATATTCCCATCGTACTTTAGGGTCAGTCGTATAGCACCAAGGTCCACCCGGAGCGCTACTATCAGGATTACGACACATGTTTGACTCATTTTGGCCATCAACGTCTTCTGGTATCCGCCCATGGCGATGAGGACATTGTGAGGACCAAGCCTGACAAGAACGGCCGGTTTGTGTAGTGTTTACATTACCACGATACCCAAGCCCGATACCATGGTAACAATCTATGGATTGTGATACAAAAGGGCTTAGGTTACCGCATCTTCACAACACAATGATTTTTATGAAATGTGTAGCTTGGCAACGACGCTAGAGTGTTTTGCCCGAGGACTACAAATATTAGTTTCCAATGACGTTATTAGCTATTAGTTGTCATTTAACATAATTCTTGCAAATAGACAAATCAATTTGATACACTCTTACTTGTAAATACAACCGAAATTCTGAAAGGAAAGCGTGCTGCAACAGTGGTTGCCAAATTTAAAAACTTCATTTAACGATTAAACGATTTTTTTTAAACAAATTTTATCGTGGAAGTTTGCACTAAGAGAAAACAAAAACTCATCGAGAGGGCTCAGTTGGAAATAACATTGAATTGAAAATTTACAATAAATAATAATTAGTCAAAGCAGCAGCAAAACAAACAAAAAGCAGCATTAAGCAATGCTAACAGGTGGAAAATACACATCTAGTAGGAACTTTTATAAAATCTCTTCGATTCAGATATAAAAGACTGGAGATGTAAAAATAAATCATTATTTTGGCCAGGAGAAAGTACCTGTGTGTCGGGAAAGAAGCACTGATGTGCGTGACGTAGAATATTAACTTGGAAATTTGATGAACAATGTCACGAAATAGTAACGCGAGCAATACTTTAAAATTAGTGAGCAAAGCAGATTGCACAATTGTACTCCGGGAAAGTCCGAAGTTAATACACTGCATGACAATGATGTAACTGCACGCGTAGACCCGCGTAGTATTAAGCTAAATAAGGAAGAGAAACGCGTGTAATTGTGTAATTGAAATCAAATTTAGTAGCATTACAATAGTATAGCCTTGGGATTATACTGTGCTCGTGATCGTAGTAAAAATACTTGTTGCGCAAATAGAACCTAGAAAATCTTAGTACAATTGTAATGTAAGATCAGATCGATTAAGAACGAATTGTGAACGGAACTGTGCATCGCGAATATTGTAGATTGGATCAGAGATTGTCAGATTGTGAATGTTAAATAAATCTTCAGAAAAGGAAAGAATTACAGTCCTCTTCAGTTTGTGAACCGGCAAGTGCGGAGTTCATGAAAGATTCCGCGACACTTGGTCAGTTCGAGCCGGATTGGAAATGACCGCGGAGGTTGGAAAAAAGAAAAAGCGACGAGGAGGCCATCGATTGTACCTTGCTGGAATCCTCCCAGATGTAGAAGCCAGTCTTGAACATTACACCGTGGAAAGGAAGGCAGAGCTGGCGAAATGGAAACACACGCTAAACGAGCAGTTGGAAAAGATAGCGCCCCTCGACTTAGAGATCCTGGCCTTGATGGGAGACGACGAAAAGGTGACGGAGGAGGATATGGCCAGAGAGATAGACGAGAGCAGCCGTCTTGCGTCGGACATAAAGTGCAAGTTGGCTGCGATCGAAGAACTGTTAACCGCACCGCAAATACCACAAGTACAAAATGTACCGCAGCACCAGAATTCGCCGCCAATGCAGACCGGACAAGCAAGCCAGCATAAATCCGTCCGAGCGAGACTGCCGAAATTGGAGGTGCGTAAATTTGACGGAAAAGTGCACGAGTGGCAAGAGTTTTGGGACTCGTTTGAGAGCGCCATACATCGAAATGACATGCTAGAAAACGTCGACAAGTTTTCTTATCTTAGAGGTTTGCTTGTGGGACCGGCCAGATCGGCGATCGCGGGTTTCGCTTTAACGTCCGCAAACTATCAAGCAGCGGTGGAACTGTTGAACAAACGATATGGAAAGAAGGAGGCGATCCAGCGAGCGTACGTGAATGAACTTCTGAATGTTCAACCTGTATACAACGAGAGAGACGCGCCGAGACTGCGGAGCTTGTACGATTTCCTGGAAACCAAACACAGAGCCTTGCAAGCACTTGGAGTAGACGAGACCACTTATTCAGCGATAGTTGTACCATCTGTCCTGGAAAAATTGCCGCAGACGCTGCGTTTGACCATTACGCGAGGTAAAGATCATCATCAGTGGAACTTGAGAGACTTGTTGGAAGGCCTGGAACAAGAAGTAGAATTACGAGAAGAGTACAATGACAGCGCACGTCAAAAGAACTCGGCTGGAGACTTCCGGAGAAAAAACAATGTAGCCACACTGTATGCAGGAAACACACGGAAAGCGGCGAAAGAAACGAACTGTGCCTTCTGTTTAGGAGAGCATCCACACGAAAACTGCAGAAAGGTCCAGGATATCGAGGAGCGTAAGCAATTGTTGTTTAAATACGGTAGATGCTTTAAATGTTTAAGAAAGGGACATTTATCCAAAGACTGTACTGATCGTAGTGTAACATGTAAGCGTTCTAATTGTAAACATCATTCGGCGATTTGCATCGCCTCCCAAGGGAATTTAAGAACGACAGAAATCGGAACCCAAGGGGCCCAGGGTGGTGCAGAACTAGTGGGAAATAGTATGCACGTCGGGACTGGGAACAGTGTAGCCTTACAAACGGCTCAGGCTCAACTAGCGGGGAAGGGTCGCGCTAGAATTAGAGTGCTTTTTGATTCGGTTAGTCATAAGTCCTTTGTCACTTCCCGCGCGGTAGAATCGTTCGGATTGCGATCTGTTAGAAGGGAATGGTTGACTGTTAACACCTTTGGCCAAAGGGCTACTGGATCAAACCTGCGGGATGTAGTTGAAATAGATTTGACCCCAGTGGGTGGGGGGAAGGTTATGCGCATCGAAGCTTTTGTTGTTCCCGAAATTTCGCGCGTGCAGAACGAACATCTGGAAATTGCGCGTAAGGACTACCCGCATTTGGCGCAAATATGGCTGTCCGACGTTTGCAAGGGAAGCGAACAGTTAGAGATAGATGTATTGATAGGGGCAGACTATTTGTGGAGTTTTCAGACAGGCAAGATAGTCCGGGAGGAGGTAGACGAGCCAGTCGCAGTAGAGACAGAGTTAGGATGGGTTCTCTCCGGACCCTTGACATTTAAACAGCCAGCAGATAGACCGCAGGAAGTTAACGTAAATTTTGTTGGCAGAGACAGTGTATCATTAGAGAGTTTAGAAGGGAATGTCCAAAGGTTGTGGGACTTAGAAACCCTAGGAATTAAAGAGAGTGATGGAGTGTATGAAGAGTTTGTAGACAGTATTGCCTTCAACGGTAATAGGTATTCAGTTAAGCTCCCCTGGAAGGAAGGTCAGGATAGTTTGCCAAGCAATTACGAGTTGAGTTTGTCGCGCATGAAGAGTCAGATTAGGAAGCTTAGAAAGGAACCAGACATTTTGCAGGAGTACGACTCAGTTATAAAGGAACAGTTAGATTCGGGAGTGATAGAGAAAGTCGCACAGTTAGAAGAGACAGATAGGGGTCACTATATTCCCCATTTAGCAGTCATACGCAGAGAGGCGAGCACCACGAAACTGAGAGTTGTGTATGACGCGTCCGCAAAGGCAGGAAAGGGGGGGACATCTCTGAACGATTGCCTACACAAGGGACCCTCCCTCAACCCTTTATTGTTTGACATCCTGCTTAGATTCAGAGAGAAGAGAGTGGCGTTGATAGGGGACATAGAAAAGGCGTTTCTTAACATTGAGGTAGACAGTGCAGACAGGGATTATCTTAGATTTTTGTGGTTAGAAAACGTGAGCGATCCTTGTAGTCGAATTGCAGTGTACCGCTTTTGCCGTGTTGTGTTCGGTTTAAATGCGTCTCCGTTTCTGTTAAACGCCACGCTGAGACACCACATTTCGAAGTTTAAGGATGAAGACCCAGAATTTGTGTGAAAGATGATCGAAGGTTTCTACGTTGACGACTTGGTAACGGGCGATAGCAACACGAGCGACACGTACACATTGTACGAGAAATCCAAACAGAGGATGGCCAGTGGGGGCTTCAAATTGAGAAAGTGGATGACGAATGACAAAGTGTTGAGAGAACGCATTGCGCAGATTGAGAGTAACGCAACGGAAAGCGCGATCGTGACCAGCGAAGAAGAGAGCTACGCAAAGTTCATCTTAGGTTCGGGGCAGGCTAGCAAGAGTTGTCCAAAGGTCTTGGGGCTTCCGTGGGATTGTGAGAAAGATGTTATTCAGTTTAGTTTTGAGAAGCTTGCAAGCAAAGCCCTAGACATGCACCCGACCAAGCGAAGTTTGTTAAGTCTGCTAGCAAGCATTTTTGACCCCCTGGGAATCATTAGCCCCATCATTGTGTGCATGAAAATATTGTTTCAAGAATTGTGTTGTGAAAATTTCGACTGGGATAGTAAACTCGAGGGGAAAGTAAAGAAGAAATGGGACGAATGGATTGAAGACTTATCCAAAATAAGGGGTATTACGACCAGTAGGTGTATTTGGGACCATCCAAAACAAGAGGTGCTTAATTGTTACTTGCATGGGTTCGGCGATGCCAGTAACAAAGCTTACTGCGCTGTTGTGTACTTGGTATACAACACGCCAGTAGGGGTTTTCGTGAGAATGTTGACCTCAAGGTCACGGGTAGCACCTCTGAAAGCGTTAACTATTCCCCGTCTAGAACTCATGTCCGCTAGAATTTTGGCGCAATTAATGAACACCGTGATGAAAGCATTAGAAACGGAAGTGAAGCTCAGCGGAACCAGATACTGGTTGGATAGCAAAACTACTCTCTGCTGGATTCGAAACGGGGGGGAGTGGAAACAATTTGTCCGTCACAGGGTAAACGAAATTCTGAAGCTCACAAAGAAAGAAGACTGGAGATATTGCCCTGGTGAGCAGAACCCGGCAGATGTTGGTTCCAGAGGAGCGCTTGGATCGAAACTAAAAGATGACGAGCTGTGGTGGAACGGACCGCAATGGTTGTCAGAAGGAGAAGACAGGTGGCCACGCGTAGAGAGTGTCGTCAGCACACCAGAAAGTGAAGAAGAAGCTAAGAAGACCGCCAACGTGATGGTAGTAGACGTTCAGAACCAACCCAGTGTTGCAAATCTTGTTGACATCAATCGCCATGGAAGGCTAGAGAAGCTACTCAGAGTGACAGCATGGGTGTTCCGTTTTATCCGAAATTCGAGACCGAACCGAACCGAGACAGCTAGACGGAAGGGAAGACTGACACGAGAAGAATTAGTCGGGGCCGAAAGTGAATGGGTGAAAGCGGCGCAAGCTGACCTGAGAAGTAAGGGTAACTTCCAGCAGCTAAAGACCGAGCTCGGCCTAGAAGAGAGTGCAGGAATTCTGAGATGTACCGGAAGACTCGTCAATTCAGATTTGGAGTTTGATGCGCGAAGACCAGTCATTCTCCCAAGGGATCACGCGTTAAGCATTATGCTCATAGAAGAGTGTCACAAGAAGGTGTTGCACAGTGGTGTGAGAGCAACGCTTGCGGAGTTGAGGTCGAGGTATTGGATCCCGAAGGGCAGACAGTGCGTGAAAAAGGTTTTGAGCAAATGCGTAATCTGCAAGAAACAAGAAGGGAAGGCTTACAGCGCGCCGCAGACCGCCGCATTGCCAGATTTTAGAGTAAGAGAAGCGCCAGCGTTTTCGAAAGTAGGCGTAGATTTTGCGGGTCCGCTCTATGTTAAGGCACAAGCTGGGGGAATGAGAAAGGCGTACATTGCATTGTTTTCCTGCTGCGTAACTAGAGCGATACATTTAGAATTAGTTGAAGACCTATCTTCCGAGGCCTTCAGACGAGCGTTAAGAAGATTTTCAGCGAGACGAGGCACGCCGACATTGATCGTATCAGACAACGCGAAAACCTTCCAAGCGACCGAAAAAGCGCTTAACAATCTTTTTAGCCACCCAGAGGTAGCTAGTGAGCTAGACAGACAGCGAATTGAGTGGAGGTTTAATTTAGAGAGATCACCCTGGTGGGGAGGATTTTTCGAGAGAATGGTTGGAAGTGTGAAAGCTTGTCTCAGGAAGGTGTTAGGAAATGCACGACTTACATTTGACGAGCTGCGAACGGTGTTAGTGGAGGTAGAAGGAACGTTAAATTCCCGTCCGCTTACGTACGAGTACAATGAGGTAGAACATGAAGCTTTAACACCTTCACATTTAATCCTTGGTAGAAGGATTAAGTCTATGCCAGACGAGATAGCGGAAGAGCCAGAAGCGAACGAGAGTAGTTGTTCAGAGAGGTTTAGATATTTGACAGTGAAGTTAGCGCATTTTTGGAAGAGATGGAGAAACGAGTACCTGGTGAATCTAAGGGAGTTTCACCGCCTGAAGGTAGATCGCAAAGACAGGCAGATTCAGACAGGAGACGTAGTAACTGTGTTTGAGGAAGACAAAAAGAGAGGAGAGTGGAAAATTGCAGTGGTTGAGAGTCTTATCAAGGGCACAGATAACGTTGTTAGGGGAGCAAACGTAAGAGTCATTGTCAAGGGTAGACCGATGCGTATTTCCCGACCAGTTCAAAAGTTGTACCCCTTAGAAGTAAAATGTGCCATACAAGGGAACGGCCAAATTGGTCAAACTGGGAACCGTAAATTTGAACGGGATCATACTACACCTCTTAGACGTAACCCTAGCAGATCTGCTGCTTTAGATGCTAGGTGGAAATCGAAACATATGCTTTGACTCGTAGACGAGTCAAGGGGGGGAGAGTGTCGGGAAAGAAGCACTGATGTGCGTGACGTAGAATATTAACTTGGAAATTTGATGAACAATGTCACGAAATAGTAACGCGAGCAATACTTTAAAATTAGTGAGCAAAGCAGATTGCACAATTGTACTCCGGGAAAGTCCGAAGTTAATACACTGCATGACAATGATGTAACTGCACGCGTAGACCCGCGTAGTATTAAGCTAAATAAGGAAGAGAAACGCGTGTAATTGTGTAATTGAAATCAAATTTAGTAGCATTACAATAGTATAGCCTTGGGATTATACTGTGCTCGTGATTGTAGTAAAAATACTTGTTGCGCAAATAGAACCTAGAAAATCTTAGTACAATTGTAATGTAAGATCAGATCGATTAAGAACGAATTGTGAACGGAACTGTGCATCGCGAATATTGTAGATTGGATCAGAGATTGTCAGACTGTGAATGTTAAATAAATCTTCAGAAAAGGAAAGAATTACAGTCCTCTTCAGTTTGTGAACCGGCAAGTGCGGAGTTCATGAAAGATTCCGCGACACTGTGATCCAAACAGAAAAACTGATACTATTTGTGCTTTAGACATGGAAAACCACCTGTCAGCATAAATAGGGGAAAAGCAGAGGAGAGCAGATTAATTCTAGGGGCAGAATAAAGTGCACATTCAACGATTTAGGCGTATTATTGGTATGCTAAGGTAAAAAGAAAATTCTAATGGACAAACCTGTACTTTGGGTATCATCACCTGCAGAAGAAATAGAGATATTGAAGTGGTTAACTTTCTTTATTTAGTTGGACCGTAGTAGGCAGTATAATGGCCTTTGATTGCTTGAATTGCTTTTGACATGACAGCTTCGAGGTTCGCTTCCCCTTTTCACCTGCTGATTAACAGATTACCTCACAACTCAGCAATAAGGGGGGAATCATATACTCGAGTCGTAGAGTTTCTAACACCAATCTCAAATTTCAGTGAATTAAAACTTCTGGACTTCTAGGTTCCATTTTATTGGTATAAAATGTAGGGCATAAGTTAAGGGTCAGTGCTCTGAGTCTAGGTGGTTCCATTTTGCCGTGTTTCTCTGATAACACAAAGACGACGTCAAAACGTGTTGAGAAAAAAGAAGAACGCAACGAGACGCAGGTGGGTAGCGTGACGTTCTTACCACGTTTTGACGTTCTCTGTGGGTTATCAGAGAAGATACCCACGCCAAAATGAAAGTTATTTGTTTTTTACAATAACCAAGACATTTGAACACCTTTCGTGAGCGAGATCACGTTGACTGAACTGAATCAGCATACTTTTAGACTCACACGCAATTATTATCCTCTAAATGAGAGTAACATGAGGAAATAGTAAATATGAGGTATTCCAGAAGCAATTTCTAACCCCAAAATATTACAGCATATCAGTCGCCTCACTGCGATTTGTGATCGATTACTCGCCATTACCGGATTTCTATTGTCGACATATTTAGACAAATATTTCCTTCCTTTTCACATCACAACAAAGTTATATCTTATTAAAGGCCCACATTCACCCAAGATCTATTGCGCGCCGAGGAACAGTTTTCATATATGAAAACCTCCCTATTTTATTTGAGCGGGAGTCGAGTGAGAAAGCAATAAGCGATCACGAATAGTCTTTCCCTCCAGCACGAGTCGTAGAGGAAAACTGTATGAACCGCTTGAGTTCGTACAGCCAATAAGATCACGCGTTTGGACAATACAGCATTTCAAAACAAAAACAAACGACCGCAATGACTCTTGGGTGAAGGTGGGCCTTTAACTTTGTTGAAGTCTCTTGCAACGGTCTTTGTATAATTTCCATCGGACAGTTCCACGTCCCTGCGAATATGTGCCTATGTTTATTCGCTACTCGCCAAAACAGTTTGCAATACTTTGTTGACCTGTCACTCTGGTAGGACTCAAGACCCTGATCACGTGCGTCGGTCACTCCACTCGATGACGTCATTCGTGCGTCTATACTCTAATCACAAACTCCGCTACACTAATCAAAACGCGAGTTTTACACTGCTCATTGTATAGATGAGTGTATATATTTATGTACCATTACTCACCTGGTAAAAGATGGTGTTGATAACACTCCGGGGCCTCCCCTCCAACAGCAGAGGAAAATGTAGTACAGTTTATCATGTCTCGATCGAATGAGGGATCTAGTTCCTGAATCCCTTGAAGAGTTGCTAATTCTTTCTCACACCTCACATGTAGCGCAAATTCACACGTCTTGCGACAAATCTGCTGGGGATGGGGTTTCTTCAGAGAAGTATTGCACAACGGAGAAAGATAACGGCAATACAGCACTTTAAGGATTGTTAGGCATCCCTCAGATATGGCGTACAAAGGTAGATAAATTTCAAACAATGAAATCAAACGCTCACTTCTCGACAAACTATTGGAATCCCCATAGATATATTGATTGCTGGTGATATCTTCACACATCCCGCTTTTTTTACTGTTGAAGATGCAGTGCGCAATCTTTACGCTGAGGTTGACTGGGGGCTCTGCCAGAACACAGCTGTAAGCAATAAGGGCTAACCATTAAAAAAATATCAGCATTAAGAAGTACAGGTTACTGGAAAGATTCGATTTGCAGCTAATTAAAGTCGTTGTCGAGTTTTCTTCTGAGGCCAAATAAAAGCCGTATCAGCATTGTTGAACTTTGTTCACGCTCATCAAAGGCTGTTAGTCATAGCAGGCATTTATTTGTTTTTAAAATGACAAATACTCAGACTAATTTAATTATTATAATGTTACGTGATCGATCAACATAAACTGATTGCTAGTTCTTTTTGTGACGGGGAATTAAGATTCAAATCGGCTGTTCTAGGCAGGATGTAGAAGAATTTAAATTCACATTGTGAAAAAGCTTGAATTTAAATGCCACAGAAAATAACGCATATCGTCTTCGAGGCGAGCAAAGCATAGTGGTTGACTAGGGTCCTTTAACTTCGCGGCTGCGAAAACGAACGTTATTCCCAAAAACTGAGATACTTGATAAAATTTTTAATATAACCAATACTTTGTACCACCCACCTTGAATTTGCCTCCCCTTGGGATGATGTCTCCTGGGAGGCTATGACAGAAAAAGAATTAATGTTACGAGTGAAATTTCAAGTGAGCCAAGGAGAGCAGTCGTTAGCCCAGGGGAAATACCCCTCTACTAATTGGGGACACTTAATAATACAAATAGAAGCCTATACTACCTATCAACTAATAAATGATTAAAACTTACTCATCATCAACCAATAAAAGCCTTCAAACCTAAGATCGTTCTGTTTTGAGATACAAGGAATGCAGTTCGATCAATTATCATCTTCTACCATCGCACTTTGATCACATTTACGCATACGATATTGAAAATTACTCAGTGATGGTAGGGTCTTAATTTCGCTGGGTAGCCTATTCCACAACTGTTTCAACGAATGTTTGCCATATTTTCTGGTCTTGAAACCCTGCTACCCTTAGATTGCAGGGTGAGCAATGCATATGAAATAGCTCGCATATTTTCGTGGGGCATAGTCTATGTTCACCTTATTCAGGAGGGTAGCAATACCTAACAGTCTTCTATTCTGTAGCGTTATTAAGTCACCTTTGTCCAGGAGAGATAAGTAGCTTGATTGCTTAACCAGAAAGACTGCGCGAAGTGCTCTTTCTAAAATGAGTTCGGGCTTTTTTTTGTCGGTAGCAGCATGGGCAATAGGAAACATGGGTTTCGACTAAATAAATATTACATTTATATCAAATGTAGCTGAATTACTCACAATGAAGTAGTCTTTAGTCTTTTCTGGTCTTTTCTCCCCATTTATTTCATGTAAAATAGCCCTGATTAACAAGTACAACGAGCCGTTTGACTCTGAACGAATTTAGCCTGCATAACAAATTTGTCAGCATTCGTTACGATCTTGGTAACCGTGATTCCTATTGAAATCCCAGGCGCGGCCGCTAAGCGCGCGAGTGTTAGCTCATAATCCTTTTTAGTGTTAAGGGTACTTCCTGGGTTCGCGGGTGTCCTTTGGAAAAAAATTCGTACGCGCGCAAGTTTCAATAAACCTCTAACAAACTATATATCATTATAAAGCTTAATAAATGTAGTTTCCTATAAAAATATAATTTAGCGATCGTTTCCTTTCTTAAGTGCCAGAAGCCAGTAGAACCTCGAATCGACCGATGGTCGTTCCATTGAATTAATCGGTTATCGAACGCCGCGAGAAGAACGAAATCGCTGCACAGTGTTATTCACAAGGCATCAATCAACAAAAAGGTGTCAGGCTTTTTCGAAATTCTGTTTGGTTATTTAGATATCGACGTCTTAAGTTTGAGTAGCAAAAAATATTTGAGGCGTGTTGCGTAAACATTCGCCACGGGAAAAATATTTTGAAAATCAAAATTCCTTGACACCTTTTTGTTTTTCATTACCCCTCAAATCTTCTGGCCAAATTTCACGACAATCCGTCAAAACTACATACCCTATTAATTCGTTCAAAGTCGACATACTCTGCCAAAATTCAAGTGCGAGTTTTCGCTCGATAAAGGTTTACAAGAAAAACAAGCCTCCACAGGAGATTATGACACCTCATTACGTGGCGAGCCAATCGAGCAACAGGACCCCATGGCGTCAACAACAATAGCACAGAATTTCGCGCAAAGGGTATCGCGTTGCAGACACGTTTTAGACTCCGCTGTTGTGATCGAGCGAGATGGGGAAAGTGGCTAAAGGAAAACGTAAAAATCAACCAGGAAAACGGGGAAAAACCAAGGCGAACGAAACCGAAAGCGCGTCAGCGGAGAGTTTGAGGAGTGCACTGATATCAGAGATGAAATCTATTGGGTAGGTTGTTCGTTTTGATTGCGTGTAATGTAATTTACGCTTCAAGCTAAAGCGATTATTCATTTCGCATCAAAGGAAATGTATAATGAAGAAAATCGCATTTTTACTGTTATTTAGGTACGATGGTGATTTCTTCGTAAGAAATCTTCAAGATAGCGTGGAGCGGAGCAAAAAGCGAGGGAAAGGGCCACGCAGAACGTGCTATCTCCAGTATTACACCTTCTGGTGAGTTCTATTTCATCGGTCTAATTCTTGCTGATTTTATGCCAATGTTTCATTACAAAGGCGCAGTAAAACGTTATTTGGTTTTATCTCGCTGCAGAAGATAGAAATCGGCCCAGAGGATGCAGAATATGCATTTCCGGAGGTTGTGCTCAATTTTATTAGAAAAGTCGTTCCAGGAGATGTCAAGGGGGAGATCAGAGAGGTTTGTCTGCCACGACAACCCAAAATTTCCTTATCTTTTTTCTGGTCTTTTTATCAAATAAAATAGATCTTGGAGTTGGAGTTATGCTGGTATCAAAATAATACACAATGGTGAATTTTTTTTTTTTTGATATTTTCACAGGACGCTTGCAAAGTTTACCCTGCAGGACTTTTGCAAGGCAATCGACCTCTGCGTACTTGATCCAATAACAGTAGAAAAATTTGAAGGCCGCTGCTCCAGTTCTTCGTGATCACCTTCGACAGAACCTTCAACGTCGACTAGAGTTTCTTGGTCGAACCAAGACCCTTTGTCGCTCTCTGCAAGATCACGTTTTCGATCTTCGCTGAAACCTATCTTTCCCTTTTTCTCAGGCCCTGGCTTCTTCCGGGATTTTATCCACAGGCTCTTTTCGTTTTTAGATGACTTTTCCATGTGGGAAGCGCGAAGAATATAAAATTCGAAGTGAGAAATTTTTTTTGCAGGCGAGGTGTAAACAAAATATGCTTATTTCTGAAATAAGAGCTCCCGGATGAAGTGTTTTGCCGCGAAAATTCCTCTGGGGCGTCTCGCACTAAGAAGATTATGACACCTTTTTTATTTATTTACTTTTATATGGAAATACGTTTTCCTAAATATCTCGCGTTTCTTTTAATATTTTTCAATTTTGTTTCCAGTAAATGTTAGATAAAATCCCCAAATTCTATTTAGTCGAAAAAAAAATGTTTATTCACTTTTTCACCCTATCGAACCCAGGAAGTACCCTTAACGCTCGCGAGCTTAGCAGCCGCGCCTGGGGTTTCAAAAACACGGCACGGTTACCAAGACTTAACGAATGCTTGCTAGCAAATACAGAATGTTAGGGTTATTCTACTTCACATAAATGGGGAGAAACGACCAGAAAAGACAAACGACTACTTCATTGTGATTAAATCAAATTTATTTGAAATAAATGTAATCTTTATTTAGCCGAAACCCATGTTTCCTATAGCCCATGGTAGCAGTGCAGAAATGCCAAGTCAGGTGGCAGTAAGTTGAGTAGGGTAGCATGGCTGATTTACACAGAGTTAATTTAGCATTGGTAGGAATAAGTTTTAAAGGCTCATCATCACACCGACCCTTTGCCTCGCCTTCTTACATATTTCATTAACGTGAGTAATAAAATTCAACTCGTCGTCTATGGTAACTTCTAGCAACTTAAGACAGTCTGAAGATTCAATGGTGTTTCCTTGAAAGTGTAATGGAATGTCACTTGCTGCACTGTTATGTTTTAAGGCCATAGTTTGGTATTTGCTCAGGTTTCCTTTTAGTAGATTGCTAGCGTACCACTCGCAGGTTTTATTGGTATTCCTTATTAGGTTGTTGTTAGCTGTTTCAGGTTCCCCACTGTTTTTCATACATTTGATGGTCATCCGCGTATAGAGAGAGGTGTGAATTAATTACGTATGTCAGATCGTTTTGAAAGATGTTGCATAACAACGGGCCTAGGGCCGATCCCTGAGGACAACCCTTCTCAGTCCACTTCCACTCACTGCACTCGACTCAGTCGGTTACACAGGTAGGATCGAATGAGGTCAAGCAGTTCCTCTTGAAATCGTTACGCTCTTAATTGGCGTTTTGTAATACAGGAACATTGGCGTGGCAATGTTATGACGAAATTCATGATCAATTACAGGACAGACGCGTGAAAAACTGACATCAACTTGTTAATTCGAACTCCACCTGATAGAATGATCCAGTTTTTAAAATTCCTTTTCTTTGAACACAGTGCTTCAAACATATAGCAAGGGAAGGCACTTAAGAAGACCCACTGTAAAAAATTATGCGTAGTTTAATGTAAACCTTTGCGAGTGTTTCTCATAAAAAAAGTATGTGCGCGCTGTTTTTATAGAAACCCTAGAAAATTATACATCATTGTAAAGTTAATGAACTGTAGAATCTGAAAATATCGCTACATAAAACGTCTCCGTTTTTGGTAGGCGAAAGCAAGGCCTGAAACGCAAAACTGACAGTGTATGCGTTGATTGAATTACCAGCGTCGCATTAATGCAGACATTAGGGAGCTTACGAATCGACGACTTTTACACGACGCCGCCGTTAGATTGCGTGACATGCTCACTGCGCATGCTTTTCTGAGCCCTTGCCAGCTTCGCTCCAAAGTCGACGACGTTGGTGAGAGCGATTTGCCGGCGTCTTGGAAATAGGAGGACGTGAGGTTAGGCCCGGTTCATACGTCGAACTTTACATGAGCCGAACCTAATACCTATTAAGGTCGACCCAAATAATTAAGTTCGGCAGTTGATTCAGACGTCGAACCTAACTGAAGTCGAACTTAATTAAAGCTAAAGTGAGAAAGTAGATTTTCGTGGTCAGCGGCTGTTGTTTTTACTCAACAAGATTCAAAATGGCGGGAAAGATGAATTCTGACATGGAAGAGCTTGTTTGATAAAATAATAAAGACGTATGAACCGGACCTTAGTTTTCAAAGTTTTCTCTCGATACTTTCGGGTATTTTTGTCAGATAATTTAAGTATCACATTAGGGGCATGTCCTTCACGTTTGATTTTAATTTTTTTGTCTGTTTTCGTTCATGAAACGACCTTCTACAGTGCCATGGCGAACATGAGTTCAACCAACACTGAAAGCGGTCAAAGCACGACACTGTATGAATGAAAAGTAAATTGCTGTATGAAAAATATTTCATTTTAATCAGGCTTCACTGAAATATAAGACATTTTCTAGTGTACAATGAATTTGAAAGGACTAAAAAGTTGCTTTTTAGCAGTCGTGTCGACAGTTAAAAACAAGGACTAGAACAGCTACAACTACAGAGCTAGGCGATTTTTCCTCAGTTGTTTTGAGTGGTCTTATTGCCAGCCTAATCTTTTAGTACACAATTTTTTTTCGACTTACAGCTGCGCTTTCTTTTCTGCCATGCTAGTACATTTTGTTAGTCTGTCTTGTGTATTTTTTTCTCGAGCTCCTGAGACAAACAATCAACCAGTGCGATTTCATAAATAAATAGCTTGTCGAGAAAGGGTTACATTTACAATTAGCAGGAGTCAAAAGTGCAAGGCTGCGCATTATATCTTCATTATGTACTTTATCAAGGAAGATTTGAAACGGTAACAGTTACGTTTATAGAAATTAAGCTGAACTGATGCATCTATTTTCCTGTTGGTATTAAATTGAACAACTGATCTTTGCACAGAGCTCTATAATTAAGTTTTATTTATTTATTTGGTGCCTTAGTTAGTTAGGCCCGGTTCAGACGCCGAACTTTTCATGAGCCGAGTCTAATACCTCGAATTAAGTACATGAAAAGTTCGGCGTCTGAATCAATTGAGAACGGCTGTTTCAATTTGGAACGGCTCAGCTGTTCTTCCCGCCTGGCTCAGCCGGAAATTTTGGCTTTGGAACGGCTTTGATTCAGACGTAGAACTTTTCATGAGCCGCACCTAATGCATAAATTATTATAACGTATTTCAAATAGAAAAAAAATAAACGCTCACATTTCGATTGGTTTTGCTTCAAATAAATTAAGTTCGGCGTCTGAATCAACAGGCGGAAGTTTCTTGATTTGCGCCGACCTTAATTTGAATTAAGTTCGGCTCATGAAAAGTGCGGCGTCTGAACTGGGCCTTAGTGGTATATTTAATTATTCATTAAGTAACAGTTATATTTTTTATAATCTTTTCACAGAATGTCTAAAATGAAATGGTCATTGAAACATGACACCATATTTGGCCGCGAACTCCTCAGCTGGGAGTTGTGGAAGTACCGTTCAGGCACCAGAGAGCGGGGAAACTGTTTAGAGGAAATATGCAAAATTCTGAATAACATCAAAGACATCCAATTTTGCGTTTCGCCAAAGGGTTTGAGAGACCGCTTGAAAATCCTAGAAAGGGATTGCAAGGCCAGGAAGAGAGAGGCCGAGAGGGGCTCGGGAATTTCCCAGGAATATCGAGAAATAGATCAGATCATGGAAGATTATCTAGAGAGAAGAGATGAGGAAGAGGCTAAACAGACCAAATAATCAGCTGATGATCGAAACTAGGAGGATCAAGATAAAGCGACAGGGGAGGAGATGAGGGAGAGGGCTATGGAGCGGCTAGCTCAGACTAAGAAGCGAAATGGGAAAGATGAACCGCGAAAAAAACGTCAAAAAAGCAATGCCACACTCGACTGTCCCAGGGAGGCAGCAGAGAGGGAATCCAAGTTAAGACAAGATGAGCTAGAGATAAAGAGAAAGCAAGAAGAAGCTACCATGACTACTCAGCAGGCACTGCTTTCTCAGCTGCGAGAACAACAACAGTCACAGATGCAGCAACAGCAACAGCAGCAACAACAGTTTATGCAGATGATGCAGATGATGCTTAACAGCCAGCAAGCACAATCTCAGGCAATAACTGAACTTTTAAGAAAGGGACAATAGTTTTGGAGACTTTTTGTCCATCTTAGCGTTTGAACAGAGCTTTTGGTTTCTTTCCGTGACTTTATTGTACTCTGGTGATAACGTGTTTTAGACTACTTATGGGCTGTGCCCTATTTTGACCATGAATTCTTGTAAGAGGCCAAATTGTTTATATTAGCGTATAACAAGAGTATTGGAAGTGTATCTTAAGTACAATAAATCAAATAAAGTACTCTTCTAGAGTTGGCGGATTAAGACCAAAATACTCTGAAGTAACAGAACTATATAAAATGCAATGCGCATTCTGCATTAACGCACATGTTACATACATTTTTCCCACAGCACTCAATCCGATTTTAAGGTTCTTTTTAAAATCTAACCTATGCAGTTCTTGCAAGAATCCTGAGGTAGCCAGCATGAAACTGTAATGGCGTCTTCCTTCAACTGGGCCAAATAGATTCCCCACTAATCCATTTGGCAAAGCGACAGCCTGAAATTTGATGGAGTGGACACGCTTATTGCCGTTGTAGATGGCTCGATGGTTTTTGTTAGGCCTACAAACTGGACGCACAGTCCCATCTACGAATCCCCAACAGTTATTTAAGGCAGCTCCTGCCTGTTCGATCGCCTCAGCGTATTGAAGAAGCTTGGGAAGGGAGAGCAAATCGTGATTATATCTTGTAAGCAGATGATGCCACCGACCGTAAATCAAGTCCATTATGTGGTTTGTTATGATGGAAATCTCAGGAACCGGTCTGGCGAAATGATAAACCAAATCTCCATATCGACAAGGATAGGCAAAGCGCTTGAGATACATGCATAATGCAGGTACCGAAGCAACAACTAAACCATTGTAAGTTGTTATCTCGTCAGGTAGCTGTAGCTGTTCGGCAAGTTTATAAGTGTCCTCCCTGTAGAAACGAAACTCGGCCTCACATTCGTCGTTTGATTTGTCGTCTAAATCGAACCTGTCGTAGTTCCAGTACGGAAATTCTGGGTTTGTTGACTTGCAACAGTCGTACAAAAGTACAAATTCTTGTTCGTTTATAAAGTTGCTTCCATAAGCGTATGCGATACAAGCTCTCGTTTCTCTGAAGTTAGGCATTTTGGTTTAAACAACTCGCCTTGTCAGAAGATAAAAAAAAACTTCAGAAACGGCGGGAAAATTTGCCGGCCGCGCATAAACGTCGTCGTCTTTATCGCGAATCGTAAATTGAAATTTCTACAGGACGACGACGCCGGACTATAAGGTGACCCAACGGCGCCAACGCGCGAAAGTCGTCAATTCGTAAGTTCCCTATTTCAACAACTCGACTTTTTCACACAGGAGATAATGGCTAACAAAGTGTGCCAGGCTTTCCCGATATTCTCATTAAAGGGGAAGTATTATGGGGTTTTTGTTATCTATTGTTAAAAATGATGAAATAAGACCTTCAATAAGCTGCCAAATTATTTTAGAATGACGAGAGGAAAGAAATCAACTTAATTCTTGAAAGGAACAACTCGTGATCTGTTCTAGCACATTTTTAAAACAAAAATGCGAGAACTTGAAAAACATTAGCCTAACATTTTTCATGTCTCAATTCACTCCAACCTACTCTGTGTCCGGCCAGAGGCGCTAATCAACAGTTTTATTGCACTGGGGTGATAATTTATAACAAACTTGACAATTATTTCCTAGTTTCTGCTGACAGACACACATTTTTGGGTTTTGAAATGGTAGCAAATTTGCGTGATACTTCCCCTTTAAATTGGTTCGTTAGAAAATCTATTTTGATTGACAATAAAATGTCTTGAGTCTCGCGCTGGGATGCAAGACAAAGCTATTTTGAATTTCGCAAAAGCCTGACACACTTTGGTCCATTAATGTGTGACGAATATTTTGGGCAAATTTCGTTGAACTCTGATGAATCTAGATGATCGCCAAAACAGTTCCCATGTGTTTCACGATACAGGCCAAGACCAAGCACTTTTGCTGGTCATTCAACAAGATGCCAAAAGTATCTCGGTGCATTCCAAGGTGTTTTATGAAAATATAGGCGTTGTGAGTCTCAAACCAAGACTGAGCGATCTTGGAAGCCCCATGAGTACGGATGCTGTCTGTGAGCCCAGTGCTTCTGTCTTCTATAGTGTTCAGTCATGCGATACGTAACTTTATTTCGAAAGATTTGATGCTTTAATATGCAGCACAACATCAGCAGCTTTCCTGTCTCAATTTGTGCAAAATGTAAAAGCTCGCAAAAAACTTCAAGCATGTGACCATACTTCATTTTAGCACCAAAATCGCGTGTAACAGAAACACCGCTATTTTTTAAGTGGTGACAGATTTGAAAGATTGACTGATTTTTTTGCATAGCATCAGTGGTTTGAGTGCGGATGTAAATTGTCTGCCCAAAATTGTTCAGATACATTTTGCCCTTTTGCTTAGCCAGAGACAAGTACAAAGTTTGCCTGTTAGAACGGAAAGGACCTTTCATTGTATCTTATCCTGTCATTCGCCTTTTCATTTCAGCCGTTTTGCTTTCAAGGTCAAATTGGTAAGCTGTAATTACGAAATGGCAGTCTTAGTGACTTTTATTTAAGCGGGAGAAATGAATAACAATAAAAACAATAGCGTCTTTGTCTCAGGACTATTGATCTGATGGTTGCCCCTTTGGAATTGGTTCGTGCTCTTAAAATTAGGATATAAGTTTTCGAAGATGCGCCTCTCGGGCAAATATTCGTTTTAATAACGTCAAATGTCCGCGGCAACTATCAGTAGACTGTCTCGCAACCGAAACACTGTTGTTTAAAAAGCCCCTCGTCAGAAATTCTCTTTTGTTTAAAATAAAATAACATAAATTGTTCATTGATCTTGGTTACAGATAAAAAGAGAAAAAAAATCCAGCTTACATTCTATTGGCGTTTGGTGAAATCGTCCTTCGCGCGAATACGAAGGTTATTAACATTATTACAATCTTTTTACATAGTTCATTAACCATGCTTACAGATAAGGAAAAAATTCCAATACGTTCACTCTAGTGACGTTTTAATTCTGTATATCCTTTGTACACAACTTGTGGGAAAGTTATTGCCCTAATTTTAAGTGACTTTCCCCATAGTTCTTTTATTGAATACTGAATCATAATAACGTACGGCAAAATTATTCATACTCACCACAATGTGAATAAAGGTTAAAAATACACAAGAGAGCAAAAACACGAAGTGCAGAAGCCATTTCCATCAAGACTTGATCACAGAACAAAACATTCAATCTAACAAAATAAACATCAAGGTTAATCCCAGTTAGACTACTAATGCTTCGTCTATGAACTACTGTACACCACTTTAATTTTTATATATCCAAGTTTGACAGACGCGTCGCTCATGTGTTAGGCTTCACTGCTTGCCTCGGGTCTGGTCTTTGAAAGCGACTGCTTTAGCTCCTTTTACTTCTAAATTAATTTAACAGATACTCATTAGGGGTAAAGTTGGCTTGGTAAAACAAAGCACCAGTTGCAAGGTAAAGAAGAAAACTTTAAGAGGAAGAAGTATCAAATTATGGACTGTGATGCAAAACAAATACAACCTCTCACACTAACCAAGCATGTAGAAACAAATCCCATTAGTATGACCGAAAACATACTAACATACCTTTTTACTTTAAAAACAAAAGGAGCAAAAGTTTCTCTATGTCTTTCACAAAATCTCACGTCCACTACCCAAAAACCCGAGAAAGTAGAATCTCAAACGGCTAGAACACTTTGCCTTGTGGTAAATAGGACGTAGTTGCCAATCGAACAATAGGTCAACCCTAATTTCCCTTTTGCTGAAGCTATTGTTTTAGGACAGGATGTTATTTTCCACGCTTTACTTCACCTCTCTCATACAAAATGTTTACGGTCCTCAGCTATCTCCCGTTACCGTCAGAGAGAGGGAAATCAAGACACAAGTTCCACATTTTCAAAAAGGTAAAAGTTCAGACCAGTTTCCTTTCGTCGCTCTGTATTTGTTTACGTCATATAAATTCAAATTTCATTTCGTGCCAAGTTGTATTCCATTGAAAATCTTGTACCCGTCAGAAAACTTATACCGGTATAGCGCGTCTACTGTACAATATTCCTTTTAATTTCAAAGATTAAGCTGCAGAATAAATGGCCATAAAGTAAGGAATAAAACTTCACGAGGAAATAGTGAATATTGATTACGAATATCTATTATGAAATATTTATTATGGATTAATTGTGCAAATACAACCTCACACACTGCCCAAGCATGCGGAAACAAATCCATCAGCATGTTTGAAAACATACAAAGTTTCCTTTTTAGTTGAAAACAAAGGAGCAAAAGTTTCTGTATGCCTTTCACGGAACCTCACGTCCACTACCCAAAAACCTGAGAAAGTGCGTCTTGGACCGGTATCACGTAAACATCTCCACTGCTGTGATATCAACAATCTTTCAGAACTATCCAAAGTATTTATAGCGAAAGTCATTTTGAATTCTCCTAGCAAGGACAGAAGGTGGCGATTGTATTATACCGTACAAATGGAAATATCAACCCAACCTTACGGCGGAGACCTTTAACGAATTTAGTCTTAAGAAGAAAGGTTTAAACGATGGTTTGAATTCTCCTGATGCCCCTTTAAAGTCTTTGAAGAAAATTTCAAGAATCCGGTGCGAGCTTCATTATGAATATGCGTTAACCTGCCTTGCACATTTTCACTCTCAACTCGCTTATCAGGGTAGGCAAAAGGGCATTATCTTTGTTATTGCCGTTTGTTAAATTCAAAGATAAGGGTTTTTTGTGCCGGCAAGAAATTTCCGCACAGCCCCGTACATGAATTATGTATACATTGTGCGACTAAAACGTTATTCATGCTCGTTCTTTGCGCAAGAGGATTAGTATGACATGTATAGTCATGCATGTACAGTCATGCATGTATAATTATGTATGATGCTGTGCGGAAATATTTCCATGCCTCCCGATGATCGCTAAGTTCACTCCCCAACTAAATTCATGGCACCATCTTGATCTATCGGATGACCAAATTTTTATAGCAAAGCACTTAAGTAGAAATATAAAAATGAACGTGTTGCGACTCTTCGAACATCATTATCAAGAAGAGAAATGACACTGAAAACTGAAAATATATTACCAGTCCAATTTTGAAGTTGAAGTTTGGCGATCGTGTCAGTTTTGGAAGCTGGGGAGACTCTCTTACCGCGCAATAATTGCAAATTACAGGTACGTGTCATTTTTTGTTGCTATATAAAAATATATTGGGAAAGGACAGTAATTTTACTTCACTTTGGTGCATAGAAGGTCATTATGCAAAGTGAGTTTGTTAATATGCAAGACCGATTAAAGTTTGAGACTGGCCGTCTTCACTTTCGGCGCCATATTGCCGGTATGGTGCTGTTGTCGCATCTAACCAATTATTCCAAATTTTAGGTCATGGATAAACACGTTGCTTTCCTGCAAAACTTTTGTCGACTTTGTGGCAACAGTGTCAAGAACAAGGCCGATGTCGCAAAAAAGACAGCTTTCAAACGGGAACTGTTGGAAAATTTAACATCAATGTTGACGAGGATTCGAGTGAAACTCACCCAAAAAAGGTTCGCCCTCCCTGTAAACGACTCGTGTCCGTGAATCGGGAAATGCAGCCGAAATTTCCATATCAAGAACAATTGAGAAGTGGACAAGCCATGTGGAAGACAATTGCCGATGCACATCGGGAAAGAAAGGGCGTCCGGCTAAAAAAAGAGTCCTCCGAGAGCTGTCTCGTGAGGTCAGAGAAAGCGACACCGAAAGCGGGGAAGAATACGAAACAGAGACGGAGAGGAACTCTTGTCTGGAATTCAAGAGCTTAATACAATGTAGTTTTATTCAGTTGACCATGCTGTTATACTTTAGAATGGAGTACTTAATCTGTTTGATAAATGTAAATGCAATAGCGTCAAAGGTGGAACTATTACATTGCATATCGTTGTCAAGACTTTTATCAATATTGTTCAGTTGCATTTGACCTTATAACATGAATTTGCTTGGCTGAGATAAACATTTTTTATTGTTGTCATCGTTGTTCTTTTTTTTTTTTAGTGACATGCCATTTTAATTAATTTATTGTATTACTGGTCATGGTCTTTTCTTATTATAGTCCTTGGGATAGGTGTGTAGACCTAGCAAGAATAAGTGAAGAGGAGAGGGCAAGGCTGTGGGATCTTTGTTCTGCATCAGAAGTTGATAGGGAAGTATTCCGTCGTGAGGTTTATTACTCCAAGAGCAGTACATGCCTTGTCATTAAAAATTGGAACAGCAGATTACTCATTTCTTTCGGTTGTGTTATAATTTTCCGGAATTGAACACGGAGTTTGGAGTTATTTTATGCATAAGGGTTTATCAAGGTTCGAACTTTATTCTAGATTAGAAGTTAGAGTTTTCAGTAAATCCTCTGGTTTGATCGAGTTTTTAACTTTATGTTTAGAATAATTAATTTTTGTCCAACCCCACCCCACAATTTCAAACTCAGGCACTGAATGGGAGTTGATGTCACAGCAGTGACCAAAAATTGCTTTGTTTATATTGCAGTGCTCAAACTGTTTCCATATCTTTTTCTTTGACAGAACAAGAAATTCATAAATGAACTGCTTCGGGATGTGTTAAAAGAGCAAACAAAAACTGATGGGGGTGGAAAGATGAAATTGACTTGCCTGTAGCAGAAATGACAGCTAAAGAAGGAATGCGTGCTTGCCCTGTTTTTCAGACAACAATGGAAAGAACCAAACGCAAATGTGTAAATCCTGACTGTAGGGTTAGTCTGAAAGCTGCTGAGAAGGAAGTGCAGGGTACTGATGTACTTGGTACTGCTCTAGTTGCACCAGTGTACCAGTACCGGCATAGAGTGAAAAAGACCCAATATGGCTTTAATATTGATGATAACGAGGAAAGGCATGTTATTGTCAAAGAAATTATCTCAGATTGCCATGATGAATTTCAACATGTTGCCTCAAATCATCCTGATCATCAAGTCAAAGTTCTTGCAAGTGACTCTCTGTTTGTAAACCCCAATTCGGCGGATGCACTGAAGGAAGTTCTACGGAGAGTAGGCAAGGCTGCCAATGTTAAACGCTACCATCCAGACAATCCAAGTGCTCGTGAGTGGCTGAATGTAACAATGGATGGCTCACCTTATCTTGTGAGCGGGAAAGTCATGGTGCATGTTCTTATGTGCACTGAGTGTGGAGCTGAGGTCCTTAAACAAAAGGTGTCTGATTATTGTGAAAGTATCATGGGGGACAGAAATGCAGTGCTATCTAGGAATTTTCTTGGGTGGTTCTTCGCATTGGTAAGCTACATGTAGAAATGAACATGGCAAGGCACTTTGGGACATTTTCCTGTCCAAGCTTGCAAGCGAACTTGGGTTCGTCTCCGAGGCTGCCCAGAAGTTTGTTCGAAGGGGCTCTGATCACAACAAGACCATGTCTGTGCTGAAGGTTGCGCACATTGGGCTACGGAAGGAGATGCTCATTCCAAATGTCAGAGATAGGCTTAGCTCCGGGTCACCGCTTTCTGTGAATGATTATTTGTATGAATGGATGCCAGAGGTTGGCTGGAAAGATGCCACTTACAGCCACATTCTTGTCACCAGTTGGAACTATCTGATGGCTCTTCATGTTTTCCGCATGGGTGTAAGAAGGATCAATGCTTCCTATGTGAGGGCAGGGCAAAAAGTGTTTGCACCCCTGTTTCATCGAAACAGTACTTCCAAATACGCTCTGATTGATTTTCATGATAGGTAAGTTCTGCATAACCATAATATAAGGGAATTAAAGTGTTAAATTGTTTGCATAATTTGGTGGTGATTGAATGCTTGGGTGGAAAGTCTTAAGCTCACGCTTGTACAATGTACCGTATGAGATACATTTAGAGAACATCATTAACCCAATGCACGGTTGGCAGAAAAAAAATTATTACTGTTTGTATTAGCCAGAGGATTTAAGCAAGAAAAAAATAATAGTTGGAAAACAAAACTTATTTGTTTTCAGTAGAAACAAACACAAGTTACATCATTTATATTAATAATAATATGGGAACAGACCTTCTTTTTATTTTGTTATGTTGATCTGTGACTCCCAAATGTCAACAGGAGTGGTTTTTAACAGTTTTACAATGTTGGCCATGGAAAACTGTGAGATACTTTTGATATTTAAGATCATGGAAAGTCCCAGAATTTCAACAGCTCAGAGGAGTATGAACCCCGTAGCCAACTCTTTAAGAAATTCATTATAAATATGTATGTACAACTAGATACATGTAGCAGGATTTCAGTAATATGAAATACCTATTCTTGCATTTTATTGTTTTTTTTTTTTGTGCTTGTTCACAGATAGGACCGTGCTTGCTACCCAGAAGCCCTTTTAAAATTAGTTGAGGACACAGAATCTGTCAGTACATCAGGGAATAAGAGTAAAGGAGAAGACATGGATGCTTGTTTGGAGGAAGTGAATAAGGACTCCAAGGTGTGGCAGCATGGCTGTATGGTTGCATTAGATTGGCTAATAATTTTCAGGAACCTAGAGCATTTAAGCAAGGTATGTCAACACAGAGAGATGTAATGGTAGTACACTTTTCAGGTCTACTGACAAAACACTTACCAAAGCAGCCCTTCTTGCTTTAGTCACAATAATCATCCCTGGACTAAATAATATGATTTTTAATCCCCATTTACATTCAATTTTAGTGTGTACATGCTGCAAGTGTTGACATCTTATATTTGTACTTTGAACCTACCTTTACAAAGTGTAACTTCCAGCTTCTGATGTACATGTACTTTGATTGTATATATACGTACATGCATTATTTAGAGCATACACCGCAAGAGCTTATGGAGAATCCTCCAAGCATATGAAATACCACCTAAGATTATCACCCTTATTAAGATGTTCTACGTTAACTTCGAATGCAGTATCATCCTCGAAAACACAATAACAGAAGCATTTCCAGTTAAATCCGGAGTGCGACAGAGCTGTATACTATCGCCTATTCTTTTGCTTGTTACAATCGACTGGGTGATGCGACAAACTGCTTCCCTACGTACCCATGGAATACAATGGACAATCTTCTCTCACCTTCAAGACCTTGACTTTGCTGATGACATTGCCATCCTTTCCTCAACAGCTAATCACCTTCAGGAAATGTCAGACGATCTCAATATGAACTCCAAGAAAACAGAGTTAAATATAAGCAAAAAGAAATCCAAAATTATGTGTGTCAACTCAAGTCCCACAAGGACAATTAACATCGACGGAGAACCTCTGGACCACATTGAAGAGTTCACTTATCTCGGGAGTGTGATCAGTACAGATAACAGTGCCCAGAAGGATATCAAGGCCAGGCTCAACAAAGCCAGGTGCGCATTTAGTAGACTAAAAAACATCTGGAAGTCTAAACAGTCCAACCTTAGTACCAAAGTACGCATCTACAACAGCAACGTCAAATCTGTGCTACTTTATGGCTCTGAATGCTGGAGAATTGTCAAGAGAGACATAAACAAAGTCAATGCCCTTCACAACAGCTGTCTGCGAAGGATCTGCAACATCTTCTGGCCCAACAAAATTTCTAACAACGACTTGTATCAAAAGACCGGGTGTACAAGTATGGAGCAAGAAAAAAAGAAATGTTGGCTCAGATGGCTGGGGCATGTCTTACGTATGTCACCAGAGAGGATACCCAAGGTTGCCCTTAGGTGGACACCAGCAGGCAGAAGAAAGAGGGGAAGGCCCAAGACCACCTGGAGGAAGACAGTTGAACATGAGCTAAAGGAGATGGGCTTATCATGGGGAGAGGCGCAGGCAACCGCTAAGAACAGGGACAAGTGGAAAGAAGTCATTGCTGCGGCCCTATGCCCCACTGGGGGCTCAAAGGACTAAGAGAGAGAGAGAGAGATTATTTAGAGCAGACGAATTGGACTATAATTATTTATTTTTGTTAACGAATAGAAGCTCATGCATGCTTCCTTGCCATTTTAGGTGAGAACCTGGTTTTTGTCTATGATTGGTGTGCAAAATCCAGAAGAAGAAGCGGCGGAGTCAAGAAGGAAGTATGAATTTGGTGATGAGGTGTTAGCTTGGAGGATAAAGCTGAGAAAAGAGCGGTGAGAAATACAGTCAAGTATCCCAAAAAATGTAATTTCAAAACATGTAATGTAACATCTGTAGATATTGGCATTCTAAAGTAATAGTTGTTTTGCTAACATTTGAATAGTGAAGTTTATGAATAAGATAAACAAGGATGAATCATCCCATAAAGACTTAACATCTATGTTATGTTCAGTTTGAATACAAACTTTTTTATTTTTACATTGATGCCAGATAATGTACAGAAGGTTTCGATTTGATTGTGATCTGCAATAATGAAACAGGCCAACCTCATATAAGTGAACAAGCAATTTTATTTGTAAACAAACTGCTACATGGGCTTGGAAATAACAATGACAGCAATATTTCTCACTGCTTGTTGCCTTATAAATTGAAGAAGTTCCCCAATAAGACTGGACCAGGCAACCACGTAAACTTTGAGCTCTCATACTTTAAGTCCACGGTGCCATTGTTATTTGTTTTCCAATTTCAGATATCTAAAAGCAGTAGGCTCCAATGTACTTGAATCCTTAGATGGCCCAATTTTGGATACAGAATTGAAAAACTTTGAAGGAATCATGCAGAGAAATCGAAAGAAGTTGTTTGATGAGCACTTCATTGATGGAAAGAAGAGACCAGAAGTACGCCACCATCCTCTGTATGTCACTGTTGATCAAAGAGTTGTAGCAGAGGCCATTAACAATGCAACTAAAGATAAAATCTTAAAAAGAAAATTGCTGATAAGCTTCAGCAGGTTTCTGACGAAGATGTAAGAGGACCCCTGTCGATCAAACTAGAATTACTTAAAGGAAACCTACTCTCGAAACATGTTAACGTTACATTATTGAACATACAATTTTCTTTGAAATTTCATTGGAAATCTTAGAAATAATATTTCAGTGTCGGAGAAACATAATTTGATTATCGGCTATTTTCGCTTTTAAATTTCCCGCGCGCCGCTATCTTGGATTTCATGACGTAATAACGTTGCTCAATTGTTTTACACAAAAGAACTTCTGCTGAATAATAATAGCGGCAACCATTACACGTCATCAAATTCAAAATGGCTGCCCCAGGAAATTTAAAAGCGAAAGTTGTCGATAATCATATCTAATTTTTAAAACAGTGAATGTCATTTCTACGTTTTAGACAAATATTTGGAATTTAGACACTATTTCCAACGCTTCCCCGTCAATTTGTTGTGAGAGTGGAGGTTCCCTTTAAAGCTGAACTCAACAAAGCCAAAAAAGACACCCTTATTCTATTAAACAATGACATTTTTGAGGAGTTACGGGACCTCCAAGCTATGGAGGAAGCTTGCATCCCTCAGGATGAGGGGGAAAACGATAACCAATCGCTCTCTAGTGGACAGTGTTAATGCAATCCACTGACAGTGCAATATACACTGTATCGCACTGTATAATTTTTTGCTTTTCCATTGTTGTGAGACATTGCACTTTAGATATGGTTGGCTTGTTAGATTTAAAATTAGGGATGTTACCTGCAAGGCACTGCAGGATTTTTGCATCTCATTAAGTGCATATTTAAGAGTTTGAGACAAGATTTATTTGGTTTAACAAGAAAAACTATTGTAGATGTTCCTATTTAGGAACAATTTGTTACAGTTGCTTAATTTCTGGGGATCGGGATAGTCTTTATCGAGGGTGCTTTGCATGGCTCAACATTTGATATTGAGTAACATTTGGCTGAAAAATAGAATCAATGTAATAGCTTTCTCTAGTCAGTGAAATGCAAGGAATTTTGACAATACTTGTAGCACCCATTGTAAGTGGCTTTTTTGCCTTGAAATGGTATCAAATGTACTACAATAAGTGCTTCTAGAGCAATGGGCTTGTTCACACATACAGTGTACATAATTATACATGTCAGAAATAAGGTCCTAGCCTTTCTTTAAACCGTTTCAGGGTTTGACTTTAAAAAATCAAACACCTATAAGTTTGTTACATAGTACCTAGTCCGTGGAAAATCATTTTCAAAGAAAAAAAAGTCACGTGCATCCCCGGGAAAGAGGGTTACTCCCTACAGTGGACTACATGGGTGGCTCTGCCTGAAAGATGTACCTTTTTCAGGCTCTAGGTATATAACCGGATAGGGATTTCACGAGTGAGAAAACAAAAGGGAACCGAACACTTGATTCATTCAAGTATTTGAAGGGGATATTCAAGTGAAAAAGTAAGAAAAGAGATGTAGTGATCCTCCTGTAGGTGTGTGAAAGGTTTACCATTAATTTTTCTATCGAAAGTAAATGAATGGGGCATCTTTTCTGTTAAAAAATGGTATATGAAAGGATATGGGTTTGGACCTCAGGGCGGAGCCTCCCCATATACAATCATGTTTGAGATACTCCCTCCCTCCCTCCATCCCTCCCAGGCATACATGATAATCTTAACTTTATAGTTTTACCTCCCTGATTTTACAGGGAGGGTTGAATTGCTATGATTTGTCAAATAGGACACCATTGTCTAACTAACAATAAAACAATTATCTGGTATTTATTATTATTTTGATTATAGTTCTGATTGTTATTAAAATTGATTACTATTATCATTAGAACCGAGTACATGTGTCATGTCTTTAGCCGAATGGTGTAAAAAACAAAGTGTTTAGATAGTTTCACGAATTGTTAAAAGTTTACCTCTGCTGACTTCAATGGCATCTTGGTTATTGGCTTCCTTTTCACACTGGTTGCTCACAACAAAATCTACATCTTTGTCAGGAATAAAGCATATTTTACTTTGCCTCTGAATTGGAGGCACATCATTTCTTTAACTGTTGGAGAGCTGAGGCTTTGGTCTATTTAAAAGCAAATCTTGGACGGGACGTGGTATCTCTCCATTAGAACTATTGCTGTAGGGCAGACGCCTTCTACTTAGCGGAGCTTGGCTTGAGGATGAATGCCCTAAGACATTAGCCAATCGATGATCAAGCATCAGATTTTCGGGAGTATTTTCCAGGGGTTGAACTCCAGTCGAATTAGTTTCTGCGGACGTCGAGACGAGACTGCGTTTTCAACATACTTCTGGTCGGTTCGGGTGGGCTTAATTAAACTGCTGTTGTACATGTCGAGAATTGCCTGGGAACCTCCTACCAATCGCAGCCCTTTATGATCAATGATGATAAGTACTTCAGCGTTTGTCACTGCATGGAGCTTTAGACCCTTATTAAACAGAGTAGACTTTCGCTTGTACAATGCAGATGATCTGGCTTGAGGATCGGCGACAACCTTTACTCTTTCTTTGGAACGACGTGCCGTTTTCTTTCCCACTTGCGCCTTAGTAGTTTCTCTGAAACGAATGAAATTACGTGAGTGCGAAACATAATGCAAATAATATTTCTGATAATGGTCAAGCGCTTTCAGGCAAGTACACTGTAGTAAACAGTTGAAAATAATGTATTCAAAAAGAAAGAATACTTACTCGAATGCTTCATTCACATTCACTCTGGGACTATCTTAGACATTATCCAAAACGGGCAGTACCAATGTAGCACGCTCTTTGCTAACATTGACATCACTCGCAGCAAGTGGGGCATTTATATTTTCATCTTCATTCACAACGAGGGTAAATGGTATAACATCGTTAGAATTATCCACAGAACTCTCAGGGCTAGTAAATGAGAAGTGTTCATCGTCCAACAAGTCACTGAAGGGTGTTGCCTTTCTTCAAATGTAGAGCAGGCAGTAGTTGTTTATCTTTCTTTTAAAATTGGCTCTCAATGCATCGGGATAATTTTTTACAGAGAAGCAAAGTTATTGGTTTATAGGTGTCGTCTTGACAGCATGACAGAATGAGGATTACTCCCACAAAATTATTGGTGAATAGGTGTTGTTTTGACAGCATTCACGGCATGGGGAAATCGAAGGTCATTTCCGTCACTAACAGTTGCGCCCTTTGTGATTGCGACATACTGAAAAATTCGTCAGTCGGATCCTTGTATCCATTGGTAATTATTCTACAACTTCTTTTCCAAACTTTCGGAGGATAGCTTATGAGATTTCGATCGAAGGTGTGCAAATAAAAGGTTAAGTACTACTGCTTGCTGTTATACTGGTATAAAATTATCACTTGATCAAGGGCATCCCGGAACCTCATTATGTAATACTTACTCTTATTTCTCTTATGTTTCAGTTATCACCACTTCAAAATAAAAGCTCCTACTGGAACACCACTAGTAATCCGTCCAAAAAATAATGACCACGATCCCTTCCCCCTGACATGCCACATTCCCAATGAGATGGATCAAATCCCAGAGCCGCTAAGAACAGTGGAAATGTTGAGCAAGTCTTAAAAGAAAAAGTAGACTCTGCGAGAAGTCATAGGATCTCAGATCGGGCGAGGTCAATACTTCTTGAACAAGGAGCTCAGTTTCCTGCTCAATTGCGGCAAGATTACCAGCATACAAGGGTATGTTAATATCAAAACAGCTCAGTTATTTTGTCCCCTAGCTACAATTGTAGCTTTCAAGTATAAATTCTAGCGGAAACGCACGTAAAGCTTTCTAAGGCAAGTTTCATTGACTGGCTCCCTTCTATTTAAGGACCGTTCGTGGAGAACCGACTGTAACTGCACGTCCCACCACACAGCAGAAGTTTCACAAGAACAAGCAGGCTGGTGTAGGGGCTTATATCCCAGCGTCTCTAAAAATTTCAGGGCCTCGACAGCACATGGCATTTGTAGTCGAGCGACTTCGAGCAACCCTACACGAGTGTGAAAATGGGGATGAAATGTCAATTGATATGTTAAAAGAATGGTCTTAATTTCAAAATACTGTAACAGGAAGCGAAAATAAATTCATTCTATCGTTGAGTCAATCTTTTCTTGTTTTCTTGCCTAAATGCCGCATTGCAATATGGCTTCCCTTCTTCCCTACAAAAATTTCATTCGTTTTTAGTCCTTCTCGACCAATATGGTTTGTGCTGGTTTTGGCTCGACCAATCACATCACACGATTTTATTTAAACAGTTTTGGCTATTTCCCGGACTGATTACTGTTCAAGTCACAATGGCCATGACGACTTTGGGTAGACTTTTCATTTTCGCTAGAATTTTTCATTTGGGTAGACATTGGCCTGGAGACTGTTTATTTTAAAAAGACCTTTTATTGAGTCTACGGGGTACCTGGCCAGTTGCAAATCGTTAGGGGTACCAGCCGAACCAGCCCACAGACTGTAAGAGGACTGGTGCCCATTTTCAATAAGGTGGACAACTTGCAGTCAGATAGTCATGCTCAATGTTCTGGAGACAAGGGGGAGAGAATTCACCGTGGAAGATGCCGCTTTTGTCCATCACCGCCTTGATCAAATGTGAAGAGAGGTGTTTCAATTTACTCAAGTAAATGCAATAACCGAAGGCGTTTTTTCCAACGTAAGTATTAACTTCGCATTTCTTCGCCAGTGGGAAGTAATATATCAAAAACGAGAGCGAGTGTTTCATCAGGGGTTCCAAACACCAAGAAACAGATGAAAGGACAAGCCCGCAGGCCGAGTGCTTTTATTGTTTCGAGGTGTTTGGAACCCATGATGAAACACGAAGCACGAGTTTTTGGTATAGCTTCTTAAACGAGTTGCCGACTATTATATAATATGATAATTATAATATAATTATGATAATCTTCAAGTTGGAATTAATACTTTGAATCAAATTTTGCCAAACATGTGTTCAGTGGCAGGAATTAGAAAAAAAACCACCAATTGTTTTACATGTAGAGTAAAGTGTGCCACAACGCTCTTTAATGCTGGGGTTGACGAAAAACTAATTTGTGAACGAACTGGTCATTGTTCAAACGCTCTTTTTCAGTATGAGAAAGCTAACAGAGAACAAATGGTTAAGGTTTCCATAATTTTAGGAACAGAAAGTAGGAAGTGTACTGCTATGTCTGATGTTGAAATTTCACATGATGTAAACAAAAGGGAAGATGTAGTTCAGTATTTCAGGGAGTAACTTTCTATAAATGTAATGTTAAACTAGTCATAAATTCTACGAACTGCAATAACATGTGAAATACCCAACTATTCTGTTACATTCTTTGAAGGAAATAAAATTTTGTTGTTTGCTTGAGATGTCATTTACTTCAAATTAATTTATTCATGTCACATGATTTTCCGAGAATCAGTGGACATTTTAGTTTGATACTTCCTCTGTTGGAAAGTGTTATTCAACATCTCAAAGAACAGCCAACTACAAAAACAACAAAAAAGAATCATTGGTGTTTCAGCATACAAACTGCAGTGACAAGAAAACGCCGTATTGGGACTTACCAACTTGCAAAAAATGATGCACACGTGGGTTCAGCTAGATCTGTACGCTGCCATAACCAAAGAGGTTGAGTCAATTAAAACTCTCATAGAGGAGAAGGACCGCGAGTAAGAGGATCTCACAAAAACGTTAAATGCCACATCGAATAAAGTATCGAGAAGGAAACGAAAGATAAGAGACATACATTCTCCACTAAATTTCAAGTCCAAAATGTAACAATACTGATAATGTACTTTGTAGGTTTACTTTTTTCTTTCTACCACACTGCAGAAAACACTAAAGAAGCGGAAGAAAAATAAATAATAGTACTAATAGTAGTAGTAATAATAATAAATAAAGAAGAAAGGTGTCATAAATTCGGTGTATGACGTTTGCAGGCTGCAGGCTGCAGACTGCATACTATTCACACGGAAAAATTTAACAACAGGGACATCATCATCAAAAATATTTACCGCACAAAATGACATTAGCCTTGTTCCGGAAATTCTGCTCTCTTCTTCTGGCGGTTCACCATAATGAAACAAATTCTTGCTTTCCACGTTACTATGCCCTTAACAATAGCGTAGCTCCACTGCTCACTATATAAGGACACACAACCCGCAATTCCTTGTTTCGCTCTGACAATGGGCTAATGTGTCGAAACGTCAGTATTTGAATCTCGTTACAGTGGCCAACTCGCCTTAAGTTATCAACTCTGTTGATAAACTAATTTATGTGGACTCAAGAAAAAAAGCTATTACAAGATCAGACTTTTTGCGGTCTGCAGTCTGCGGTCTCTAGTCTGCACTGGCGGATGTCGTACACCGGGTTATAATTTAGGATTAGCATGCATTTTGAATATTTATAGTTTACATCAAGGAAGTAAATTCAAACTTTGAGGACAAATTATTTCTTCACAATTTCCATTTAAGTACAGTACAACCTGAAGATTCAGCTCAAATCATCTCAAATTTTGCAATGAATGAACTTATTTATTTTGTTTTTGCAACTGATGAATAACGAATGAATAATGAAGCTGAGCATAGTTATAATCAGACTGAAATATTCTTGTCAAAGCTCACTGAAGTTGTGGTAAAATTGAAGTGTGAATGCCCAAGTGTACCGAGGAAAATGACAAAGAGACCATCTGTGGCCAGTAAAATCAATCCAACTGGTAGTCAAAAAATGAGTCTGTCATTATCTCAGTTCAAACGATGGAAAGAAAAAAAACAGTTCAGGCTTTAAAGGCTATCCACTATGACAGCCATGTGTACACTCCAGAGAAAGAACAAATAAAAGCAGTCAAAGATGGCCTCTGGAAAACTTTAATTGGCTCAGCAGGCACTTGTGAGAAAAAAGAGTATGTATCCAATTAAAAGACATGAATGAATTCAGTAATACCAAGCATTATGAAGACCAAGGTCAAAGAATTATGAAATGAGTCAAGCAAACAAAATCAATGACCAGTAATACATTGTTCTTTGTTTTGCTTTAATGAAATTTTCGCCTCTTTTCTTTTTTTTCCCTTACATCTGTTAAAAAAGTGACAGTAAAAGAGTATTGTAGTGTAAGCGATTTGTAACTAATGTTAAAAGTAATGTACTTTGTTTGTAAGTAGTGTTTTGTTTGGAATAATAATAAAATATAAAAAAAAAAAAAAAAAAAAAGCAAACAAAATCAGAAGTATGCGTGTATTCTATGAGGGTAGGCTTGGCAAGAGAAAAAACACCTGCATTAGAAATATTGCGGACGTCCTGAGTGAGCCGGGCGGAAAAAGGAGAAAATAAGAAAGCAAAAATTCTTCCAGGGGTTGAGCTCCCCAAAATTTTACCAGATTAAAATCTGATGGCCTTTTTGAAAACTGTCGATATACACCGATTCACCGTAAGACTGGAAGTTGCATTAGAGTGAGGCCTAAGGGCCAACGAACGCACAAATCTCAAACCAACAAACATGGACGAAAGAGCTTTACAACAGATGGATTTAAACCTTACGCAAGATGACATCCCATGCTCATCTGTTGGAAATGTGGATGGAATCAGCAGATGGACGATACCACAGCTAAAATTCTGGCTCAAATGCAGAAGGCTGAACCAGCAAGGATTCAAGGAAAAGACCTCGTCGAAAAGTAAGCTTTGTAATTTTACTGTCGCAATCTTGCGCCGCACGTCGCAATATATTTTGTTTCCAATATCGTTTCCAATGTTGGTTTGTTTCTTTTTTGTTTTGTTTTTTCAGAGTAAAAGCCTTTAACTCGATCCCTAACTACAGGAAAGGAATTTACGACCCTTACCCAGAAAGGAGTTATACGAAGGCAAAGCTCGAAAAGCTCAAGCCACAGAAAGCAAAAGTTGAGAGCGTGATAAAACAAACCAGCCCCGATAACTCACCTTTCGATAGCTTTGCATGGGACGAGTGTACACAATCTTCGGAAGACTTTTCCATTCTGCCTTTGTTTGTACCAATGGATGCGTTCGAACAGGTTAAAAATTCTGGTAAATCAATTAAGGAATTTTTTAATGCAGAGGTTGAGATAAACTCAAATGACAAAGGCCTTCGCATGATAAATTTTGTGCATGATTTACAGGTGCACAACAACCCAGGAAAGAAAAAGACCAAACTTATAATAGGGGAACTTCTGGCCCTTCAATCACTCATGTACAGAGCCCCTTTCTATGATGTGAATAGAAAATCAGCCTTAGCTATGCGGATCATCGGGGGAGGCAGGGCTGCTCTGACAAAATTTTGTGCCGTTATGAATATACCAGGCCGGGTGGAAAATAAATCATTTCAAACACATGTCAAGGTAATCGCTCGTGTGTCGAAGCAGGTTGCATGGGCTGAAATGGAGAAAGCAGTGGAGGAAATCAGAGCTGCAGCTAATGCTTGAAAGAATCAAACCATAGCTATAGCTTTTTCCCTTGATAGAACGTGGGCAAGAAGAGGATTTTAGTCTCTCTATGGTATGGTTTTAGCTATTCATGAAGAGCAAGATGGGCAGAAAAAGACCCAGATCCTACTTCCCAGCAGTACATAGAATGGATGGAAAGCCACGCACCCAAGTGTTCTGCAAGCTTCAACAAGTCATCAAAAGTTATGGAGTCTCAAGGTGCAGTGGACATACGGGGCAGGTCTGAAGAGAAGCACAAGTTGCGATATGTTGATTTTGTACGCGATAGTGACTGTTCTTCCCATCGTGATGTTGTAAAATCAAAGCCCTGTGAAGAAACTTTTGTGAGGGAAGTGGATAGTGTTGGACATATCCAAAAGAGAATAGAAGGCAGGTTGAGAAGGAAGAAGAAAGAGTTGAAAGGCAAGAAATTGGTGGGCATAACCATTTCACTGACAATTTGATTGACACTATCCAGCGATATTATGGAAAGGCTCTCTGCCAAAACAAGGGTGACTTACCTGGCATGGAGAAAGGTTTTTAAGCTATTTGGAAGCACTACGCCTCAACTGAAGGCACTCCACTTCATGACTACTGTTCTGAAGGACCTGATTCATGGTGCAGGTGGCAATGCGATCAGGCAAATGGCACTAACGCCAAAGAACGTGGCCCCTGCTGTAATGCAAGAGATCTTCCCACATCTTTTATGTTTCCTTGTTGCTATGGAAACAACACCCTCACCCCCCGCTCTGGGTACTCTCCTGAATTTTACAACAGGAAGCGATATACTGCCTGAATGCCTGGAAGTTTCATTTACCTCAATGGATAGCTATTTGCGGCGAGTAATTGCCCACGTTTGCGGCCCATTGTTACTTTGTTTATAACATTCAATTTCACTTTCTCCATGGCATAAGAGAGCCTGTTTAGTTGCCCTTGTGTTGTGGGTGCCAAGTTTATCCAATATCCATATTTCAACTTCAGAAAAAAGATTTCTCTGCTTTTGTGGTATTTCCATACCATTGGGCTATCAGTACAGTACTAACAACTACTTCAATCCTTCTCAATTTCTCAGGGTCAAACTCTGAGGAGAATTGTTTTTTAATTAAATGTTCAGGTTGAGTTATCAAATATCCCGCCCAGATTCATCCTGGAAAAAACAAACTTTGCTTTGCCAAATGTTGAAAAGGTATGTCACTGTTGTACCAGTTGCACGCATTGTATGTCCACGAGAGTTATGTTCAATTTTTCCTTTGCAATTACGGTAAATAGCTCCATTGGTAAAACAAGCGAAAATTCCCCACTCAAGGGAAACGCTATTCTTAGGGTTGGTCGAAGACGTCAAATAATTCTGTCATGTAACTTGCAAAGCCATACGAAGGCTGGGTAAAAGCTGCTAAACACCTTGGAATCTGCCGTTATCCAAAAAAATCCTCCTCTAAAACACCAACACACTTTTCAAGGCCTTGAAAAAATGAATCTACCTTCCTCATTTCATTGGTAGTAGTAGCCTCTGAGTAATACAGTGACTTAACTTTGCATTATTAATTAGTATCAAGTCAACCACATGGTATCATCTAAGGAGCTCTTGTGACAGCCTTCTTCTTAGCTACCCTAACTCGTTATCTAAGGTATCTCTTGGTGATCGCTCTTTTACATATGCAACGCCAACACTTTGGAATGCTCTTCCTTTTGACATAAGGTCTGAAGACACTGCTGCTGGCTTTAAAAGCAAACTTAAAACACATTTGTTTCGGAAAGCGTTTTCTTTAAATTCTGAGTAATATTGGAAGTTATGGTGAATTTTAGCTTTTAAGATTTTTTTCTTTTGTAAGTATTACTATTATAGAAGATTTCATTTTTGTTTTCATGAATTATTTACATACCTTGCGGACACAGGTCTGGGCTAGTGATGTTAAGCTCAATCATTTTCATTATATTCAAACAGTTTATACGTGTTCATAGAACTTCTTAACTATATTTGCGTTCTGGCAGATAATCCATTTCTGACGGCGTTCAATTAGGAAGCACAGCCCTTTGTCAGTGTTCATTATTGAGATTAGTCCTTTCCTTAACTCCCCATGGTAGCCTCCGATGAAGTTGAAAACAATATTGATTTGTTTAACGCTTGTGTTTTTATAAAGTAGTTTGCTGCCTGCACATAGTTCTGTGTATTTTTTCCTGTTTCTTAGCTGTTTTGTCCGCGATTGTGCCAACTTGGCAGACAGTGCCTTCAAGTAGTGTCTAATTATTATTATTATTATTATTACTCTGTGAATTGTGATCTTAGGCTTGTTAGCAATTTTACTGGTAATGCGCATTTGAGCATATCCAAATGGAATTTGGGCACTAGAAGATAGGAAAAATAGTCCAGCTATCCCAATCCACCACTTAAGTTTATCAAGAATGATAAAAATAAACATGATAAAGCGAGTATTTTTATTTTAAAAGTTGCTTTTCTCCATCTCTCATTGTGACATCAATAACAACAAATCAGTTGGCTAACTTTAGATTATATAGGAACATCAACTTGATGATATGAGCATCTTCCAGTTTCACAGATGATCATGAAACAAAGCACATCCTTAATTACCGTATAGTGGGTCTGTGGAACAGTTTGGACAATACCTTTGAACTCTTCAACTCTCAGGAGTAAACTTCGAGCCAACTTATTCGCCCCTTTCCTTTCTAGTCTGTCTTAGCTTTTACATAAAGTTTTTATCTTGATATTTTTAGTGACCATTCCTTAGCTTAATTTTTACTCTTCTTATTTAAATCATGCATCATTGTAACTTTGAGATATACTATCGTTTTGACGTATGTTGTAAATTAATAATTATTACTATTGTCACTGAAAAGCCCTTTTCAGGGAGCACTACTATGGCAGACCATGTGAAAACTGTGTGAAACTTATGTGAAATGCATGTGAAATTTTTATGCTGTGAAAAATGCTGTGAAATAAATGTGTGAAAAGTTACACTACGTGAAAAAACATGTGATTAGTAAGTGGGGGATGTTTTAGGCCTCTTTTTCGCGGGGGAATCTCATTAATACGCGGGGGAATAAATTAACGCCGATGACGTCACCGCCTATTGCCTTGACCACTCATTATAGGATGACGTCATATTTTATTTTAGTCTTACCAACAGGTTATGAACTGGTTTGACAGGTTTATCAATGATGTCATGCTCTATTTATAACTTATGGCAGTCATGGGCAGTATCACCGGTTTGACAGGTTTTTGAAGTTATTTTTGGATGCATGATGTCATATAGTACATACATAAATACTCTATTGTGTAGCTCCTCTTTGGAGGCCCTTTCGCCATACGTGAAAATAAAAATAAAAATAATGGAAACTATTTACATTTAGATGACAAAATAGAGAAAAAAATTACGATAAAAATGTATGAATTGAAAAGATTCTTAAAAAAGTCTCTTTTTCAAAATGCTAAGACTTTCAGTGTCTCTGAAATGCTTCGATAAATTATTGTAGACTTTTGCTCCACGGAAGGCGAAAGCCCTTTGGCCACTCGCAAGCTCTAGGATCTACAATTTCTAAGCTAAAGGATCTGCATTCGGAAGTCTTTTTAGAAAAAACCAAACACAACTACGCGCGACACCCAACCGTGTGTCTGAGAAAAATAAAGACACATAACGACAAATGGCCCGTTTGTCTCCTTTTGTCCCTTTTGGTGTGTTTTTGGCCTTTCAGGCCTGTGTTTGGCCTTTTCTGACACTCTATATAACCTGACTTTTACCGAAAACTCAGAGATAACGAAAAAATGTTTGTCGTGTGTTTCTCGCCTAAATTAACTAAGCACCTTTCCCGCCTAATGACTAAAAAACGATTCATTTCAGGTTGAGTTTTGTTGAGGATTAAAGAGTTAATACCGTCTTTTGTTGTCTTTGTTTATTACAGTGCTCGGAATAAGAATAATCTGCTCACAGAGATATTGCAATATGTATATCACATTAAAGTCGGTTATGTTTGATGTTGATGGCTGTCCACCTTTACTTACGTTAACAAGGGTAAATGCGCTTTTGGCTTTTAGATCAGAGACTTAAGAGGGGATCGAGAATTCGCCGTCAACGACCAATTTGGGGAATCGCTCATATTCTGTCCAAAAATACCCTTTGGCGAACTATTTTCAAAAATCATATTTAAAAGTTCCAGCGACTTTTTAATTTTGAGAGATTCGTAAAAATTTGAAAATGCAGTCAAAGTGCGGTTTCTCGGCCAACTGAAGGTTCAAAATAAGGTGAGGACAAAGCACTGCCAAATGCTTAAAATAACTTCAGTTGAAGTCAAACTTTACATAAACTATGAACAACTATTCTTGTTTATTGTCCACTACTAAACATTTTCAAATTTATCCATTTTGTGATTCTAGCGAGCACTTTAAAACCACCTTTGCAGAGCGCTAAAAATAGCGGCGGCATATAGGTTATATTTAACGGCACAAAAGTGTTCCTGGTACCTCAGTTTTCGATAATTTTACTTTACAGCCTTAATATATAGCTATTGAACATTCACCACGCCAAGTTTCAAGCTCGGACTCGCGATGCTTCCTTCTGAGAAAATCGGCGAACTTTTGCAATGTGTTCGGCTCAAATAACACAAGATTATCGACAAAATTGAAGCTAATTAACTCGAATTAAGCCAAAATCCAAAAAATAAACTTAAGTCTTGTTAATTTGTACTTTGACCCTGAAGATATGTCTACTATCATGCAAGGCAACGGCCACAGAGGTGTTATGGCCTCTTGAGAATTTAAATTTGAAATGAAAATTTGTGCCCTTTTACTTTGGTGGCATTTGCTTTTTGCTTACTTGTACTGTAAGAGTTGCCCGCAAGCACTTTTGACAGATCAAATCTAAGAGGTGTCATGAATCCTTAGCCGCTTGGTTTTCTAAAAAAAACTTGCTGAAGTCTTTAGGTAAGCGGAATAATGGGATGCTGTGTAAGAATAAACATTTTAGAAACTGTAAGATCGACATGAAATCGCTTGCAACCATGAACCATTTTAATATTCAAGGTATTCTTACGTTGAGTGCCACTGTAAACATGCCATTCGTTGCTTGTAAAAAGATTTGCTTATGCTTTTTCAAATAATCAAAATGACAGAGTTATATTTTAATAGCAATTGGGAACACAAATTCCATTAAATAAGTAAGAAACAAGAGGTGAACTTATCCGATCTGCAACAATTAATGGTAGCAGATTTATTGCTTAAATTAAGCTTATCGTTTGAAGTCCTCACAAAAAAATAAGCACATACCCAAAACCATGAATCCACTTTTGATTCCACACCACTGAAACCATACAACTATTATAAGCATCAGATGCCAATTGAATCCACATCATTTTTCTTCATAGTCAGTATCACCTGCTTTCCTAATCTTCGGGTTGAAAATAGTTGCTCGAGCTTAGAATCGCGTTTGCGGCAAAGGACAAAGCGTGAGATTCCTTGTTTATGTTTTCTCGAAAAAAAAAAATGAGTACATAGATGAGAATAGTGCAAAAGAATTGTGGCCTTTGATGCTAATGCAAACAACTAAATTTTGCTGCGAAATTGAAGACATGTAGCGGGAAACTTAGCAAATTAAATATAGTCAGGGGGTCATGTTAGCTGCAATCGAGATTGCAATCTTTCTATGTAACGCAACATCAAACCATCGGGTTAGGTACTGACATTATCCAAACCATACTGATTTAATTACTTCAGCCTTAGTAACATATAAACTAAATCAAGCAAAATACTATCCGAAACAACTAGTGTTGACGAGACTGGAATTTATATTTCTGAGTGGGAAAGGAAGGAAGATAATTTTTTGTGTAAGAATTTTTCTCCAAAACTGACAACTACGTAGAAATCTTTTAAATCTATGTAGGATTTTTTTTCTTGGCATAAATTGCGGCTAAAGAGGTTTCGCTTTTCTTTTAGAAAAAATATAATACCCATCCCTAGATCCATAAAGCAGGGGAAGTGGCAGGGGGGGGGGGGGGGGCTTGAGTCCCTTACCCCACCCTCCAAATTTTTGGAAGTGTAAAATAATAATAATAATAATAATAATAATAATAATAATAATATGTCAAAAATAACTAATTAAAAAAAAAGATAATGTGCAACAATTAATCTTGACTAATCCAGTTTCGAATTCACCGAGACCGCTGGGGTTATCCACAATCTGAAGTAAAATATTCACAAATACCAGTGAGAAGATGAACTCTTAAGCCTGGTTTACACGTATGACGCAAGCATAAGCATAAGCACAAGCATAAGCACAAGAAACCTACGAGTAAAGCGGTGCGACGCAAGCATAAGCGCCTTGTGCTTGCGCTTATGCTTGCGTTGTCCCGGTTTACACGTACGACGCAACGACGCAAGCATGAGCACAAGCACAAGAAAATGGAACGATTTCCATTCTCTTGTGCTTGTGCTTATGCTTGCATTGTTGCAAGTGGCTTTTCACAACCTTTAAATAATTTGTTTATTACCTGACAGTTTCCTCTGCTAACGTTTGGTTTTTATACACAGCAACAAAGGCATTCCTTCCTTGTGAATCGGAAATAAGAACCAAAATCCTTATGACCGATACGTATTTGTTAGTAGGGAGTTATAGATAAGACGACGGTGGTGGCAGCGAAAACATTATCTATAAACAGAATATTCACGTTCTTTGCAACTTCATCGCGATAATTCCAGCTTGCTATTATATATATATATTTTTCATTTAAGGCTAATTCTCCTGAGGACATATTCTTACTGCCCGATTACTAAGTTCACTGTATTAAATCAGTAAAAGAGGAAGGAAAATTTGTCGTCGTCTTTTTACGCCCTCCTTCAAAGACTTAAAGGTGAAATTAGGCAATTTCATGTGGTAGTCCGCGTACAGTGACGGCAAAGAAATGTACCAAAAAGTGTGATGCAGGTGCAAAGTTATTATTTTGCTTAGTAAATCTACTCCTTCTTTTGTTATTCTCGTTGCATCTTTAACTCCCTACTGGGTCTGTATTTTGACTGACGGGGGTGGGGGGTGTAGCTCTTAACCAATTTGCTTGCAACCCCCCCCCCCCCCATCCCCTGGTTGTTTTAACATTGCTACGGGCCTGCAGTTCTTATTGGATTACTTCCGCATGTGCACTTGCTAGTAGTGTCCTCTAGAAGAGCGAGGTATGGGGCCTGTTTGTGGACGTGTGAGGGAGGAATATCTGGGCCCAGGTCTTTACACACACGCTGCAACGGATGCCAAAGTCGGCCCTTTGGCGTGGGCAAATGTTTAAGGTGTGATACCTTTGTTCCACTGTGAAAATCACCTGAAAACATTTTTTGGCAACTTGGAATAAATTATTGCGACCAAGTGAGAAGGAAAACAAACACAGGACACCTTTATGTTTGTGCTATTACAAAAGTACTTACCAGCTCTAGGTAACAGCAACTTCATTTTAGTTCAGTCCTATGCCCTCATCGGTACTAAGTTTAAGACTCGCTAAGTGCCCTGTGATATCTTTCGTACAATTGTTGAGAGCCACACATTTGAAATGACCAGGGTAATCACTAAATTGTCCTCACAGAGTAGTCTGACTGAGTAGCGTACTATAGCTGCAAAGAGCCATTACTCACACATTACTTTGACGACGCCGGAGAATAATCATCCTTCGAAAAACTGATTGAAAAAGTGCTAAGTCATTAAACCCCATATATAAGCACCCCATGATGTTCTGGAAACCTGTTTTCAGTAACACTACATCGTTGGTTGCTAACTCCGGGAAATGACAATCATTTAGATTCTAAAAATAATCTGGAGTGTTTGGACAATGACGTAAGTGTTCTGGAATGTTCTAGATGAATTGATTAGGTATAAATTTCCGATGTTCAGGTTTTGTCAACTGTGGGAGAATCAGTGTGAAAACGTAGTATAGGTTTTATCTGCAGCTACTCAGTGTGCGAATTCTGAAACAGTTTCTGGTATAGTTAGGTTGAACTTGGGGTTGCGTGACACGTCACCGGAGTTTTGAAAGATCTTTTGAACGGATGCTCAATGGTCTTCAATGCGTGTGCTGTGAGAAAATAGATTCAATTCAACCTTTGCTGATTAAGCAAATGTATGGCATTTGTAGAAACTTAGTGGTGCAGCATTAAAGGGGAAGGAATAGAAAGAACGGGTATGTTTTATTTAACTCTTTCAATAATCAAAGCTAAATGCGAGTGTGTATTTGTTTTACTTTCTACTCGTAGACGGGAGTTATCAGTTTTGAAATTGCTACAAATATTATAAAACAGACGTTTCTTTTTCCCTGAACTGGAATATTTATCCATGAATAAATGTCTTGACATCCTGATGTCTTGAGGAATCGGCAAATTGTTTGTTTATTAGTAATTTCTCTTCCTTTTCAAATTACCATGTACGACTTCAAGCGCTTGCTCACAGGCATTTTCATCTTGGTCAAGGAAAATACACTGTATGGCTTAAAGTGTAAGCTTATTTCGTGTCCTAAGGAATTAAGACGTTTCTCCAAGACTTTAATTAAAACCCCTAACAATTCACAGCATTTGTTTCCTTTGAAATGTAAGCCCAAATGTAAGCAATACTTGTCGACAACAGTTTGCAATTAGGGAAGTCGGCAAGGTGAATAAATAACCTTGGTAAACATGGCGGGATATCCAGCTCCAATTTGCTTTTCCAGGATAACAAAAACCTCAGGATATGTTTATTCTACACGATGACGAAAGTTTGTTAATGTTGAGTGACAAATTAACATGACTTAAGTTTATTTTTTTGGATTTTGGCCTAATTCGAGTTAATTAGCTTTTATTTTGTCGTTAAATCTTATCTTATTTGAGCCGAACACATTGCAAAAGTTCTCCGATTTTTCAATTGATATTTGTCCATTAGATGTTCAGTATCCACAAATTGAATTCATTGTCATCATCTATAGCTGTTACCAAAGGGACTGAAATGAATTCGAGAGGTAGCGTTGTTACATTGAATGACAAAGTGTTAATAAAATACAAACAACTGTCAGGATCTTGTTCAAAAACAGTGAAAATCTCAATGGTGGCAATTTCCTTGTTGATTCCTGAAACTGGAACGGCTAAAAAATGAATCACTCTTCCAACATGTTTAGTATTTCCAAAATCAACCTGCACCACAGAGGATATATATGCTTGCTATCAGAGGAATCCAGTTTTTGAGCCTTCCATACATGAGATTTTCCATGCACCTTCCTTTCAATAGAGTTTTCCACCAGGGTGAATCGTGAATGTCATGCATAACGTTTTGTTTTTCGTGGCCATAATGACGATTCTGCAGAAGTTCTGAAATGGTTGCGCTTCCATACATTCTCCTCCATCGCGGACCGAGAGGGTAGTACATAAATGTTCTCCTGGCCTTTTTATTAGCCGAATAGCGTTCTGTGCCGCAAACTGGACAGCTGACTAGCTTTAAATAATCGTATCTAGTTGTCTTGCGAAACAAGACACAGTCATTTGGACAAACATGGTGGGTCTCAAAAGGGAGCAAGAAAGGTTTCACAAAATTCCATGCTTCTTTGTAAGTCCCTGGCAGGTTTTTAGGCTGTGGCAGTAATCTCTTCTTTAATCGCAAAATTCCCGAAAGGACACCTTTGCTGATTGATGGATGCTCTGTGAACCACTGGAAATAACCCGCTAGCGTTTGAAGAACAGTAAACTCACTGTTTTTAAAAAGTGGAATTTTTGCTCTTTGGCTTGTATAAAAATTGCTGTCCTGTTCATGAGTTTCGTCTTCGCTTTCTGAGCTAGAATTAATTAATGAACTTGAAGATTCATTTATAAACTGATCATGGTTATCATTTCTCCTAGATGATGGTAAATCGCTCTTTTCTTCATACATAGTCGGGCTACTGTTTTCTGATTCAGAGCTGTATAAATGATCAGTAGTTTTATTCGTGCTCATCACCCGTGCTTGTGTCTCAAACTTGCATCACTTCACAACCGGGATCGTTTCTTTCAGTGATCACAGAATTACTAAACGATTGTTGAGTTCGGCAACGTTTCCTTTTTCCTTCATCTGTTTGCGAGCTTGAAGTGTCAGGTAAATTCTCGCCAACGTCTTCCTGTAGCTGGTGATCGATACTTCCTTCGTCGTCGCTCCCGCTTTCCAGTTCACTTTCGTATCGCCCAAAGGTTTTAAGGTGTCTTTTGACAGCATTTTCAGATTGTAAAGATTGAAATCTGCAAATCGTACACGGACATGGACGGCCTTTCCGGATATTTTTCTTAGCCATGCGAGACTTTTCATTGAAATGTTGTTTTGAATACGGCATGTCAACTCAAGCTTACCGCGCAATGAGTGATGATCAATGGTCCATTCATGGTGCATGCGCCTGTTTAGCACGTATGCGGCGCTCACATGACAACGCTTTAACCATTTATGGGTAATCACGGGGTCATAGTGAGAAAAGGTGCCAAATTAATCTGCCGGTGGACCTCAGTGCTTGTACAAAATCTCTTGGCTCTGCACTTTGCTGTTTGCGCTTTCGGGCGGTCAGAGTAACTGAGATTTTTAGTCACCTTTTCCTTTTCTCAGTTTGGTATAAATAATGGCAAATCAAGCTGAGCAAAACATTGTTCACCAGTTCACACAACTCGTTAAGAAAAACCCAAACCTCCTAGCCAGTGTTTTGCCAGCTACTAGCGTAATCTCCAATGACCAACAAAGTGGTGATGAGAAACCAGACGACGAGATCACCGAAAACTAGCTGAAAACGGCAGAGTTTTTGGCAGCTACAGTGCAGAAGATCTTTTAAAGAAGCGATCTAAGAACGGTAAAGGCTCCAAAGCACAACAGACATTTAGGGTAAGTTGAATTCATTGATCAGTATTATTTACTAATAGGGTTGCTGTGTATTTTCGTCTTTTGATTTTTTCATTGCGCAAAAAGCAGTCTCTGGCATTTCAGAAGAATGAACATATTCTTGTTTGCCTGAAATGATAAGTGAAACACGAAGTATTTTCAAACCTGAATTAATTTTTAGTCTTGCTTACCGTTCAACAAAGGAAATGCCTTGAGTGAAGCGAACCGCTTACATAAAAATGAATCTAGCTCTTTTTAAAGCTTCACATATTGAGTTCCATGTTTGCATACGTTCCAGCTGAGACAGAAAAATAGCCTTGATCAAACAATAATAACCGATTTAAAATTACTCGCCCGGTTATTCCCTGAATTGTACTCTACTTAGTCCTATTACCATTTTTAATTTTCTTTCATAATTTTAATTTCCCGCTCTTTTCTAAAAAAGTGGAGAGCAACCCGCTTGCAATAAATGGAATCAACGCCAAATCGCCCTGTTTTAGGCTTTCTTTTTATACCTGCGCACAGCCAACGGTGCACAAATTTCTTGCCTCATGCAAATGCCAACACTAGTTCTACGCCAGGCACAAAATAAGCAAACAATAAGCAAGGAAATGCTAAACGAAAATGCTGCAAGTATACACAGGATTTGTAAACGGACAAGAAGACATCGCGGTCATACTCGCGTTTAGGTTCGTTCCCGATTTTGTTTTGTGCCACTTCCTAAACAGACGTGTTTTGGTGTGCACTATTTCAGGCGAGTATTTCTGGCGACAGCTATAGCTACGCTTGAGCAGAAACGCATTCTCACAACTAAACTTGTTTAGATTTTGTCCCGAGTGCAACCACAGCCCGGGACCCTAGCCTTGGCATTAAATAGGCCTTATCACGGTTTTCGATCCAATTTTGACGAGTAGGCAATAACAGTGTTTGTATGGAAATCCGATGTCAAATAATTTTCATGAAACATCGCTTCTGAAAAATTCATGTATTGAAAACTTTTCAGTGGCACTAGCTGGACTTTAAGAAAAAACTGGAGGGACATAGAAGTGCTAGAAAGTGTCCAGTCGTGTTCTGAACTTTCCATACATCTTCCTGTATTTTTTCCCCTCGAACTATATATTTTTAGTAGCAGTTCACGGCTGGTTTGCTATACAGACAAAATGTATGGAAAGTTCAAGATAAGAAAAAAAGATAAAAAATATATATCGCCCAACCTGATGGGTTGACTTTACTGCACGGCGATTCGCAGCAATAAATGTAGAAATATGCGGGAGTGGGAACACGTGGCGAATGCCGACGATATCTGACATGCCAGATATCGGCAATTTTATATGCCGATCGGTGTATAAAATTGCCAGGTTTTTTCGCTGGCTTTACTCCATTAATTTCATTGAACTATCTATATGCTCTATTTTGCTATGGAAACGGGCCGATCGATATTCATTCGATAACTTGTACAGACCGCGATGCGAGAGTTGTTGTTGAGAGTTGCCGCTAGACGGTGTGGTCTCTGGGAAAGGCCACCCCTTCTTAGAGATATAGACAACAAAATTTTGGACGCCTTCATAAAGAAGGTAAATTAAATTATAACGTGAATTTAACATTATTGCACCGTTTGGTACATGTCAAATCACAACAGTGTAATCAAACTTGAATTTAAATCAAAACAGTACGAACTGCCCGGCTTGTAGATTCAAAACAGATCCATCAAATGAATGGTTTAGTCTTAATGACTTTAAAGACTAAAGGCTCTAATCACGGCCAGACTACAATTTCAATGCAGTGTTTACGGGTTTGGAAACTATGTGGACTACATTTGTATTGTATATAGTGATAGATAAAATAGTGATCCTCTTGTTATCATAAGGTTTAACAGTTGTATTACATGACATTAACCTTGCGTGAAAAGGCAATTATGAGAGGCAATTTAAGCTAAATCCTTGAAAATATCAGTGATTTGATAAAAACACGGGTTTGTTTGTTGTCTAAACAAGCATCCCTTACAGAAGTTATTTATAATTAAGGAGAAAGTAAACTTTATTGGACTTTTTTAATTCACGTGTTGTTATGTATTTCATTTCTAGGTAATCAAGGCACTCCCACAACTAGGAGGATGTGACAATGAAATCCGGAGAAGGTTGTCAGAAAGCCTGATATATAGGCGAAATCAACTCAACAATACCAAGTATTGGAAACGTGCTAAAATGGTATTTAAAAATGCAGGATACTTAATTCCATACTTCTAGTACTTTATGTAGCCCAATGTCATTAAATATATATTAGGATATAATCATGTAATAAATTATAACATTCATCATAAGTAAAAAAAACTTAACATGCATTATACACAATTGGCCAATAAATTAACATTCTGTCATGACCAGCCAGCATATGGCTAGTATTATCTTGAAGTTTCTGTTATATTATGTAGGCTTCATTATGTGTATTTGAGTACACTTAAATCTAATTAAGGTCCACTGAATATGAGTTGCTTTTTTTGTCTTCACTTAGATTAACAAATACAAAGATGAGGCCTGCCAACGGACCGTACTTAAAATACAGGAACTGCCGGTGAATACTACACTAACTGTAATAGAAAACACTCTTCATCAAGCTCCGAGTGGCACAAGTTGAAAAATAACTTTTTGCAAATGAAAGAAGACATTCCACCTGAGATTGCTAACCCAACAAACAACATGATGAGCAAGTCCCTAACAGAGTGGCTGCTAGAGCGCATGCACTCACTGCATTCAACTTACAAGCATTTTTTTCCTGGAATGTTTCGCATTACTGAGGTGTGCCTTTCTTTGCCGGTAAGCAACGCTTGGCCTGAGAGGGGTGCCTCAGCAATCAATTTCGGATAAGGATGATAAGCCGTAGGTCCTGTCTCACAACACTTGTTCCTAATAATAATCTGTGGGACGTTAAAGAACCAATGGCACTGTTCAAAAGGAGTTCCCAGTGCCATGGTCTATCTGACGAGCGGTCATTGGTCTGGGTGGGCGGGGTGAGATCATATATGGACTGTGGCAGCAGCCAGAAGCGCCTTTTATATGCCGACGTCCGATCTCACCCTCTGGCTCCTCCACAGCATGTAACACTTGGTATGTATCTTTACCACTGCAATAAAAAAAAGGGGGGGAAAGGGATTAACACGCGGATGAGAAGCACAATCAAAGATGATATGCTTGAGGCACTGATGCAAATTTCTATTAATGGTCCAAAAGTAAGGGAATGCACCAGTGTTGTGAAGGAGTCAGTCCAACAGTGGTAAAAGGAGAAGCCTAAAAGAAAGCTGGCCAACACGTCTACAGTTTTAACGAGTGATGCTGCAGTTCAAGTGGAGGTTTCTGAAACTGAAGACGAAGAGCCTGAGAATATTGATGACAGCGAAGCAGTTCAGATTGAGGAAGAAGATCAGCTTCAACTTGAGGTTAATGCTGCTACTGCAGTGATGAAACTACCAGATGGTGGAGACAGTGATTCAGATAGCGCGTTTGAGTCGGACAACAATTATGACTAACGGTATGTGTGTGATACTCTGTGGTAATATCTGGTAAACCGTTACATTGCTTTGCCCTGGCTAACTTGTCCCTGGCCAGCAGTTCTTTATTTATCCCATGCTGCAGTAGTTTAAATAATGTTTAAAAAACGAGCAGGTTTAAAACCACGAAGCACAAGACCAGTGCTTTTAGAACTGATAAAACACATGCTGCAAGTTTTTTGAATGGCTTCAACAACATGCCTGGAAAAGTGTGTGTCAGTAGTGTTCATAACAATCATGCTTTTGTGAACCTAGGAAATTAGCATACGAGCAAAACATTAGGTATTAAATTAGTATGCAAGAAAATCAAATCTCACACATGAACTTTTCTTCTACTAACCGAAGAGGAGATGGAACCAGATGCACCAAGAAAGACAAACAAGTCTGAAAATAAAAAGGGGAGAAGAGTTACTTGTTCCACAGTTGAGAAATGGAAGAATGATATAGCTATTTTTGAAGCAGACACTTGCCTTGGTTATGAAGTTGATCAAAGTAAAATGGGAAAGTTTTGTTCTTCGCTGAAATGCACCGTCTGTGTCGAATTTGAACAAGCGATAAGGCAAAAATGTAAGTTTTCAAGATCGTGGATTGATGGCTCAGCCAATTAGCTTTCCAATGTAATTGATGAATCAAAATTAGATGCGCATAATGAAGCCCTGAGTTTGTACAAGAGAAGAATGGGGAAGGCCCCTTCCCCTCCAGTGCCTACGGGAAACCAGGGACCTCTAGAGTTCAAACTTAGTAAAGAGCAAGAAGAAGTTTTCAAGAAGAAGTTTGACGTTTCATACTTTGTAGTGAAAGAAGAAATGCCGCTTATCAAGTATGAGATCATTCAACTAGAAAAAAGGCATGGTGTTCGGCTTGGCTCCACACACAACAATCATACCGCTGCACGTGAGTTCTTATCCTTTCAAGCAGGGGAGCTTAAGGAACCGTTGTCAAAAGACATAGCCAAAGCAACGTTTTACAGCATCTTGTTTGATGGGACCACAGATAGCTCTGTCACTGACCAAGAAGCCATTTTCGTCCTCTATTTTGATCCAGATGGAGAACCGGCAGTAAACGTCAGCCAGAGATGGCAGTGAAGACGAGGTACCTCTCCTAAAAAGTCTGTCAACTTCGACAGCTCAAGGTGTCGTTGATGGCATAAAGAAGGCTCTTATTGAAGCAGGTCTGAAAGATGTAACAACAGTGACTCCACCTGCAGTGCACGTGGGACTTGGAGGAGATGGCTGCAGTACTTACAGAGGAGAGAAGGGAGGAATAAATGGAATTCTGAAGAAGGAGTTTCCATGGTTTCTATTTGTCTGGTGCATTGCATATCACTTGGAGTTGGCACTAAAAGATGCTCTCAGCAGCACTTATTTTAAAGAAATTGATGACTGCCTACTGAAGCTCTGCTATCTGTACGAGAAGAGTCCTAAACGGCTGCGAAGTCTTCAGGAGCTGAGTAACATTTACAAAGATTCATTAGAGTTTGTTGAAGGATCAGTGAAACCAAATCGTGCGAGTGGAACAAGACGGATTACACACAAACATAATGCGCTTAAAGTCCTGGCCCCAGTTGTTTAAAGAGGGCATAACTTTATCCACTGGATAAGTTGCTATCCAGGGGAGCAAATGTACTCCAACCAATGCCTTTGGCAAGTTTTCAACACAATACCATCTTTAAATTTGACATATGTTTCTACTCTATTCTCAAATTATAGGATTATCGGGAAAATCTTGCACACATTTTATCTTCCGGATAGCGAACTATCCAGTGGATAAAATTATCTGCCCTTTGAACAACTGGGGCCTGGTAGGTAAATTTGGTATTTTCATTCAGCATCTTGTGTCCTGCAGCAGCTACAAATCTGTGAAAGCTGATGATCGAGCCAAACTGAAAGGGTATCTAAGGAAATGGAAATCAGGCAAAATGTTTATCTACTCATGCTTCTTCATTGACCTCTCGGAAACAGCAGCATGTCTTTCAGCTGCATTCCATGAAACAAAAGTTGATGCCGTGACTGTTTCCCTTGCCATGGCAAAGGCCAAGAAACATCTACTTGCACTGAAAGAGAAAGAAGTCGCAAGCTGAGAACCGTCAGGTACTATTTGGCCAAGGTCAATGACTGCTGTTATCAGGGCATGGAATTGCCAGGTCTAGATGATGTGGTTGAACAGCTTAAGAAGGATGGAGGTACACTTGTTGATTTGCTCACTAAAGCAATTTTAGAACGCTGTGAGGGGACTGATCACACGATGGCAATGGCCAAAGTATTAACCATGATGCAAAACTGCATATTTCCGTTTAGCTTATGGAGCATATGCACGTGACGTCATCGCCACCATGTTGGTGTACCGTCAACAAAAGAGATGGTTTGTTATGGTAAACCAACATGGTCACCATGTCATTGTCATTAGAATCCCTTGGGATTGGTTGCATACGTTCTATTCACATTTGCTCCAGCAGTAAATATACTAATTTGCCTCAGTTTCTCAGCACAAGTAAATCTTCAAATGCTATACAAATTTGCATCAGATTTGCTCACCATACCAAAGTTGAATATTTACCAGCATAGCAAATGCTGGCAGGCACTACACAAATCCCACGTTTGCATTTTCGATTGAACACATTAACCACGATGCAAAACTGCAAATTTCCATTCAGTTTATTCGCATTTGCTCCAGGAATAAATTTGCTAATTGTGTCAATAACAAAATGCTTGAATATGATTGTTTCTTAACAGCCCATATTTATAGCTTAATTTCGCTATGTAGCTCCAAAACTGTCCGATTACTAGAAGCTTGTAATCGGACAGGTCAAATCGGACAGTTCAAGAACCAATGAAGATCAAGTGGCAAATGCCACTGGCTAATGAAATTTCACTACATGGCACATGATAACCAATCAAAATCAATGAAAAAATTGTGACCAGGTAAGCTGTCCAGCTTTAACTGGAAAAGAAAAATGTGACCTTCTACGGGAAAACGTACACTAACGAGCTCCCGTTTTCGAACGGAATTCTGTTTGCTGGCCGTTTCTCAGCCGTTTGAACGACTTGCGTATCTATTCGAACGGCTTGAGCATTCGTTCGAACGACTTGAGCAGCCGTGCGAGCCGTTCTGGTATCAGTTCGGTTAAAATCATCACCCATTCGAACGGGTCGTGACATCCATTCAGCAAAAATTTGCATCCGCCCGAACGACTTATGTATCCGTTCGAAAGGCCATTATGAACAGCCGTTCGAAAAGTCAGACAACTCGCTAGAGAAATTGTTTTAAGTTTCTAAATAAAAGCGTCTCAGGCGTAAAAAGCATCAGAAAATAAAATCTCATAATAACCTTTGTTTAATAATTTGCTATACAACTTCGGGTGATTACAACAGTGTTCAGTGCACTGAATGAACACAAAACGTGAAAAACTCGAACAAAAACATTATTTCTGTCAACCACTCACAATTTATCCATTTCCTTCCCATTGTGCCTTTATAATGTGTCATCCCAGCAAAGAATCTTCGTATCTTCTCAGTCTCTGTAGCGTCTTATGTTGTTTACGAAAAAAAAAAGGAATCCTCGGAAGTTTTTATACTCTCAGACCGTGTTTACGATAACGAACACTCGCCCCAGGGCCACCGCGTAATGCGTCGTTATAGCAACCATTCCATCGGTTGTTCCGCGGCGAGGCGTCCATCCCAATTCGATTGAACCAGCGGAAAAGATACTACCACTGCCATAGACTGACAATGGACTAACTAACAGTGACTTTTATTGTTAATATGATAAGATAGATGATAATTAAATGGAACAAACAGAAAAAAATCCAAGCAGGAGTTTGGTAACCGGACGTTCAATTGAGTACGATTAGTGACCGTTCGGTAATCGAGCGTTCGATTGTGTTCGATAGCAGGATACTTTGAGTGAATTGATTGTTGTTGCTGATAAACTTTAATATATGAACACCCACAACAAAGTCTGCCTTTAACAGTACCCTAGGATCGAAAATTTCACATAGCTGAATGAATTTGATTTAATTGGACGAGTCTTTGCTGCGATATACAATGGACATAAACCGACTACTTAATAACGACGTAAAATTCTCACCTCGAATTTACACAAGTTCGCACATTTTGTGTGGGTCACAAGTCGCGCATGGGTCTCAATGACATTGGTAATGGCATTACTTTTTGCACGCACTTCAACACAAGGTTTTTTTTATTGGTGAAAGCGTCGAAGTAATTAGCGAATTGCAAACAGCCTAATGTTTGTAACACGGATAGAAATCTGCTTCAGCGCCAATAGAGAAACTAAACTGCACGTCGCATGAACCTTTTGAGGACGCCAATTAACATGCAAACAAATCTCGCGTGGATCATTTATATGCTAATTTGATCCTATCAATCCAATCAAAATGCTGGAAGTTTGATCCGCTAGACCCTTGGTGAAGCATATAAAAGGAACTCTGTTAGTTCACACTCATTAGTTGCTTCAATCACATGTAAGAGTTTCCAGTCTCATTTCTTCATTCAATTGGCCGCGAAATGTCACTTAGACAGCTTTGCAAGCGAACAGCAAAACGTGTTTCCAGGGCACTGTTTTTCTTTCCGAAAGAGGGAAAGACTGGCATTGCACCAACGCGCCTTATTGTAGAGAAAAACGTCGATCTTACCGTGGGACAGTCTGTTCACGTTAACTGGGCAAGGAAAAAAGTACAGGCAGAGATCATTGCTTTAAACGGTAAGTTTCTATCGAATTTTTAATTTTACACTGTTTACAGTTTGAGGCCGTTTCGCCTGGCAGTCGATTCGCCTGGTCGTATCAAATGGTAGCATAAAACCGAAATACAATAAATTAGCGTATGTTACACTGTCATTGATTCGAGACTGAAATTATTCGCTAAAAGCGAAAATACTCTAAAGCGTTGTACGTTATGGTTATCGATACTTTTACAAATGCTCACCCCTTCCTACGTACCTAAAACTCTACACGTACATTTCACAGATGACGAAACTAAACTGGCCGAAAAAGATTTGGAGTGGTCACAGTAGAACTTGCAGGTGACACTGGAACAACCAGTAGATGATTCGGATGTGTCAGAGCCTCCAAGGAAAAGAGTTGCACGAGAGCAGGTAAAGTTTATTATGTTGCTGATTACTAGATTGCCGCCTCAACAAAATCGCAAATAGTAGATGAATTACCAAAATTCTATGAGCTACCGGCAGAGAAAAATGTAAATTTTCTTGGAAGAAAATGCTGTTCGGATTTTGGGAATGGACTCAATATGTAATAATCTGCTGTTCCTACTTTTCTTTACTTTACCGTGGATTTTTCCTTGTGGATATCACTGAAAACTTTAACAGCGTGTTACTGTGGTTTCATAGAATAAAACGCTGCTCCGTAAATATCGGGTAGTGTTCGCTTCTTCGTTAAAATTTCTTTTTGATCATTTGATTTTCTATCTTTCAGACAGATGACGTGGAAATTCTCCATCCCTATGATCAGTTTTTGGCCGAACAAAGTAAGCGAGAGGTGGATTGGAAAAGACAGCGGGACGCTAAGAAAGCAGGCAAGGTACCTTTCACACCAGCGGTTGCACCTACAGCACCAGTGACATCGGGCATCCAAGATCAGGTTTTTGTCCTTCAGCAACGGCTCGCCACCAAAGAAGATGAATGCCGTGACCTTAAAACGTCAAGATTCTGAGTAACCAGAAGCAAATGCAGGAAGATTTTGTTAAGGTAAAATGTTTATATAATTATGCGCGACATTTTAGCTTGAAATTTGAATGCATAATAAGCCAGACATAAGTTCCAATAATTTGTTGAGAATTTCCAAAGGCTTAATTACAAATGTGTGTGAGGATGGGTTCACTCGGCTTACATTTTTGAATAATAATAAGTGATTGAAATTGAACTTCCAGTGTTCAGAGAGCGAATTTTGAGTAATAAAATGGGCGTTGAATGAGTTATTGTCATTGTTGTTTAAGGTTGGAGCGTGCGTTCGTTCGTTTACGAGTCTTGAGCAATAGGTGATGGTTTTTGAAGCTTTTTATGTTTTGTTTAGAAGTGCATGTTTGGCCGTTTAGGAGTTTTTGGTGAAAGGATTGTCAATCTTCTCCGACCCGTGTAGTGTGAAACTCTAAACGTGTAACAAACTTCTTCACCCAGATGCTGGAGAAAATAGAAGCTTCTGTAATCAACATGGAAGATAGGTTGTTGGAAAAAATACAGGCCTCCGTGTCCAAGTTCGAGATGAACCTTCAGCGACGCATCGACTTCCTGGAGCCGGTACAAGAAGAGGATAACTTTGTGACGGTGAGAAAAGTATGTTCAATCACCCCCCCCCCCCCCCCGAAAAAAAAAAAAGAACCTGTAAAAATTGTTGACAATGTTGGTTAATATGGACGGTTATCACATAATGTGTATGTTAACACTGCGCTTTTTTTTTCAGCAGATCGATACCGCAGTCAACAACGATTCCTTTAGTGACATCCCAGACATCTTGGATTCTTCTGCAGACCAGCCAGACCTGTCAACAATAAACATCGACGAACTACGCAGGCTTTGCAAGGACGAACTACCTGGCGAGACAAGGAAAACAACAACCAGTACACAACAGGATGTTGGCGTGGAGCTGATTGGTAGATGCGTTACCCCGTCGACGATAAAAAGGGTTCAGGAGACCCTGAGAAGAGAGAGAGAACGGCACCTCTGCGCCCTGAAGCTCCTGTCATCTGTCTTCAGTAAAGAAGAGCTAGCCTCCAGCAACACAGATGGAACCTACGACAAAAAATGCCTCGACAGCACCAAATTAAACTCATTAAAATTGTTAGTTTTTACAAAGTTCCCAGCAAGTAATAACGATGAAAAAGATAGGGCCTGGAGGTTCATCAGAGGGAAAAGTGTCGCGCTATTCGCAAAAGTTTAGTTAAGGACTCATCTCCCATGCGTTCGGTGTAATGTCATGTACAAACTTTTTCCTCATGATAGGGTCGAAAATCTTCCTAACTTATGTAATATTATGCTTTTTAGATTAAAATTCACAGTTCTTTGTTTTAAAACTGAGTGTGGTATGTCACCGGAGATGCAACTCGCCAAGACACTTCAGGACACAATAAAGCCAAATTAAGCAACTTTTTTCTAAGAAGAATTAAGTTAATGTAAACGTCAAATTTATAAATATTTCGACGATTTGCTCCAAGAATTGAATATTTTCTGTTATTTGGACAAGCAACTTTCATGAAGGCCATAATAACGTTGTGTTGTGTTTTGTCTTTCGCGCTCCCCTGACAAAAAGAACACCTGGTCGCAGGTTACATTCGGGAAGCGGTTTTTGTCTTTAGTTGTCATAGAGAAGTGTTGTAAAGCGGTTTTTGTCTTTGGTTGTCATAGAGACGTGTGTTCCTTGACAAAAGGACTGGGACTTGGGGCCAATTATCTGCATTATTGAAAAAACAAGATGGCGAACGGAGCACACACTGAAACGATTGTGTTCACACTTTTTATGCAGCTTTTTCCAAAAATATGTCACTGAAGAATCGGACAAACCTTATTTAAAACCACACGATAACAGCAGAAAACATTGCAGACAACAGCTACCGTACTAATGTTGAAAATCCCACCAAAGTCTACGGTATTGTAAAATGCAACTCGCTACACGAAAACATAAAACTTTATGGTTGAGTTCTTTAGTTCAGTTAGTCTGTGCAAATTTCGGTCCGTTCTTCTTGTGCAGAAACAATCCGTTCGCTCCTTCAAGCAAGTCGTTTATTCAAGTCGTTCGCTCATTCAAGCGAGCCATTTGCTCGTTCGAGCAAGTCTTTCGCTCATTCAAGCAAGCCGTTTGCTCGTTCAAGGAAGCCGTTCACTCGTTCAAGCGAGCCGTTCACTCTTTCATTCAAGCTGTTTGGTCGTTCACTTCACCCGTTTCGAACGGCCTTTCTATCCGTTCGAAAATTTTCATGAGCCGTTCGCCCATTCTTACAAGCCGTTTGGAGTACTTAATTAGCCGTTCTGTTGTTCACCTTGGCCGTTCGAATGGCTTATCAACCCGTTTCCTACCTGATCGATACCCATGCGTTTCACCCGTTTCACGGATACCCGTTAGTGTACATTTTCCTGTGGAAGGTCACAAATGGAGGAAACTAACTGGTCCAGTGACTTTTATTGAGACATTTTATCTTTAGACTTTGACAGCTTGTTTAATACAATTGATTTAGAAAGCCTTGGAAGTAAAGAAAATAGCGATAGTCCTTGGAGTCTTAAATACAACAAACCGAGAGAGCGAGCGAGCGGTCCTGGCGGATACAACAAACAACTTACCGGCACCAGACGAGTCCAGGTTTCCACTTACTTCCACTGACCAAATCCAAGAAACAATTAAAGAAGCACAAAACAAGAACACAAAAAGAAGTACAAATATGTGCATGAGAGTTTGGTATTCCTGGGCAAAGTCACGTCAAATCAACGAGAGTATAGAAAAAAAAAATTTATCTGGAAGTGAGAAAGCAAGACGGCTCAGAGTATGAACTGGACTCACTTAAAGTTATGCAAGCGGCCCTGGAACGGTACCTATCTAGCCAGAAATATCCATACAGTTTGATAAATAGTCTGTAGTTCTCATCTTCAAGGGCTGTTCTTGAAGCAAAAGCAAAACAAGTACAAATGAATGGTTACTGCAAAAGAAAGAATCACAACCTGCCGTACAACTCTGCCGAAGAAGAGTCCTTCTGGTCAAGTGGTATGTTAGGCGAGCATGATGGAGTGGCTCTCACAAAGGTTTACTTTGGACTTCGTGGCCGTCAAGACCATTACGACGTGTATGTACAAGATTTTGAAGTTGCGTGGATCAAGATCCGGGGAGGAGAATTGGCAAAGTGCGTTTGTTTCAATGAAAATCCAACAAAGACCCGTTCCAGTGGCCTTTCAGCAAAACACAGAAAAACTCCTCAAGAGATGTGGGCCACAGACGGTGGACCAAGAGATCCAGCCCGGGTTTTTGAAGAATTTCTGAGAAGGCACCTTTGTACTTGGCAATAATACAGCATCGGAAAACCGAAGTTTGGTATGCCAAGTCCAGGATGGGCAAACACAGACTTGGAAGCATTATGAAGACCCTAGCACAGACGATCAGCATTGATGGAAAAAAGATTTCAAATCATTTCACCAAAAAAGCAGTTGTTGCCAAATTGAAGAAAGCCGGACAACCAAGGCACAAAATAATTCAAATCACGGGCCATGCAAACAAAACCGCGCTCGATGAGTACGACGAGATTGATGAAGAAGAAAGGAGGACTCTGTCACAAATCATAAGCGGCTATTCTGGACCATCCACAACGACAAGTTCTTCCACAGCATCGCTGCCAAGCTTGAATTCATTGCCAGTTCCACCTTCAACAGATGATGTTGTGCCATCGAGCAAATATGCAACGTCTTTATCAACTTCGCTAGGTGCAGCCATCAGCCAAGCAGGCGCTTATTCTCTCGCCCATCAGTATTCTAACATCCAGTCTCCAATTACACGAACAAACGACCCAGCAGTTCAGCAATTCCACAACTGCAGTGTAAACATCCAAAACTACTTTGGGCCGCAGTCAACAAATCAAGCCAGTTCTTCGAGAGTAGAATTTCAGATCGGCGAGATAACAAGCCCAAGTATTCCAAGACGAAAGCGTAAATGAGCTTACATTATTGACTCTGATGAAGACTGAATTTGAACACTGACTGTTTTCTCTCACATACTTATTAATTTTTTTTTTTTGTACTTAACTATTTACAGTATTAAATGTGTTAAGGGCTAGGAAGCCTATATAGAAGCCGGGGGCATATTAACTATAGGCTTCCTAGAACTATAGGATAAACCATAGAAGTTAAGGGTACTGATTGAAAATTCCAATTAATTTTTTTTAAAGAAGAAAAAAAGAAAGAAAAAGAGGAAAGGTAAAGAAAAGGTGTGTGGCTCAACAAAGAGTCAATTTAACTTAGAAAGAAGGAATTTTTTAAGTCTTTTGCCAAGCAAACTGATACTTTCATTGTTTTGAATTTCACGACTTAGCGAGTTGAAAAACGTAGGACCTTGAAACCGAATTGAGAATTTTCAAAGATTAGTGCGACAATAAGGTATATAGAAAAGGTTGGAATTTCTTGTTTTATAAGAATGTATTTGGCTTGCAAGAGTAAACATATCACGAAAATAATTTGGAAGTAAGCTTCTTTAAATGAGTGTCAATATTCTCTGCAAAGCTTCAAAAATGAGCTTTCCAACTAATCAGATCACGATACCTCAATCTGGTATCATGGAACAGTGGCATCAAAAGAATCTCCATAGGCACCCTTCCTTTCTTTCTCACCCCCAGACCCTGCTAAGCTCACTATCGTTGGGAGCCTTACCCAAACATCTTTGTAAAGTTGTATACGTTATAAGCCATAAGAACTTTGTGTTTAGGATTTTAAACCCGACCCTTTTTATTGGAGGGAATTTTGCATTTCAAAATGAGTTTGGTTTAATAATTTAAAAACAGTAAGATAACAGCTTAAAACAAGTAATCCTATCAATCTGTGGGTTTATTTTTGTTGGGCTATCAGTATCATCAGAGGGAAGGTTGGATCTGAGGATTTGGGGTGGTTTATTTTCGGAGGGGTCATAGCCAGAATTAAGTTTACAGTATTAAGTTAGAATAATATTGTCGTTGCCTTGTTTCACACACAGAAAAAGAACCAAAGAATAAAGGCTTTAGAAATGTCAACCTCCTTGATAGCAGAAGAGAAAGAGGATTACAAGTGTTACATGAAGGTTGTCTACATGTCTTCGGAACAATCCTTGTCTGAATCTGAAGAGCAGTCAGTAGCTGAACAGGGCTAGCCAACAAAGTCCAGATGTTGATCAAGGAAAATAAAAAAGTGTTCAGTGTCAGTACACTAACCTGGCGCAGTCGTGAACTGAATAATTTAATGGAAAGTCTGGACAAAAAACTTTCACGGCATAGAAGTGCAAAAAGCACCAATATGCTTGTGGAAAGGAAGCATACCAACATCATTTCAAACCATCCAGCTCCTGAGGATGCCAGTTTCTTTGCATTGTGCGAGTAAAATAATGGTTCTTTGTTTTTTGTTTATTGCAATGCAAATCAAAAAAGTGTGAACGCTATAATTAAATAATTGTGTACAGTCATGCCAATCATATGCAACAGGTGCAGATGAAAACACCGCAAGCTGTAAATAATACTTGTTTTTGTGGCCTCTGGCTTTTGATTCATCTCATTTGTCATCAGACAATTAAAATGACAAGGTGAAACTGATCAATGTGTTCAAAGTTTTTAGATTCACCCAATAATTTAGAATTTAAGTACTTTTTACTTGCAGTTAATTACATTATGAATCATAAAACCATGGTTGCTATATTTATGTATGGTGTCTGGAAAGAAAAATCCAAGAGATAAGTAAGCTACAAACCTTATGATAATCCTTTCTGTGGTTTGTGTTTCTTATCTTTTAGCTTGATCTTGCGCTTGATTGGCTGTAGCATAAGAAAGTGTCAAAGTCAAATGATAGTTTGAAGTTGTCCTTAAACTACTGTATATCGTTTAATTCCGAGCTTTTGATGATCCACAGCATCATCAGAGAATGAGAAAAATAATCTACATTACAGGATAACAAAATGGAGTGGTGGTTTGGGTGGCACAAATAATAAGTAGGTGATGCTAAAAATGATAGATAATAGTTACAAGTATAGATAATGTATTTTCCTTTGTCCTTGTCAGAACTGATCATTAATTATTTACTGCTGTCGCCATTATCTATACTTGTAACTATTGTCTACTGTTTATTACCATGACTTACTTATTAGTTGTGCTGTCCACACCACTACTCCATCTTACAATCCTGTACTGTGGATTATTTTCTCATTCGCTGATGATGCCGTGAATTGGCAAAAGCTCAGATTAAATCAAAATACGGTACATGTCACTTAAGGCCTTACTTGATCTGTTTACCCGTTGTTCAAATAAAAGTGTTCATGGTTTTCTGAATTGCATAGTGAAATGACATGTCATGTTTGTTTTTGGTGTTTGAGGGGGGGGGGATACAAAATCGTAACATTAAATGTTTTAAAATAATGACAAAAAAATCTTTTCATTTACTTTCATATTTAAAAATTTCACATCAGAAACGACTTTTGCTCTTCACTGGGGCACAACTATGAAAGGGTGGACATGTTGTTTAAATAACACTGAGGTAATTGTTTTCTTTTTAAATTGTTTAGTTCAGAAAAAAATCAATTCCCTTAATTACATGGACATTTAATGGAACTTCTAATTTCAGCTGTTAAAGTTGCATGGTCACACTACAGGCATTAATTTTTAATTTAAATGTAAATTGATAGTTTTTTCTTTAAAAAAACTATGATGAAATATATAATTGTGTGATAAAATTGTGGAAGCTGGCACATACATTGATTGCTTGGTGGGAAATTGTAAGTAATGCATTATTCAAATACTGTTTTAAGAGTGTTGGTTATTTTGCAACAAGTGAACACTTTTTGTTGTTTTCCAAAGCAAACAAGGAAGAAAGCAATGGTTACCGTTCAAAGAGTGATTGTTTTTAGAGAGACCATATTTGAGAAGTGTTATGAAATAAGTTCTTTTAGAAATGTAGAGGCTTTTCAAAGTTATTGTTTGTTTATGTACTGACAGAAATGACTAACGTTAGCACTGTTTTTGATCCCAGAATAATAATTTTGGTGAATACGTCGAATTCATTGTATTTAACTTTACCTTTTGTTCTGAAGTGAAGTTGTCTGAAATGTGTTTTGCCACACTTTCTCACAGGTGTGATTAAATATCCAATAAATGCGTTACTTTCCGCCTTTGCATAAACGCAGAATTAGAATTTTCTCAATGCATGAAATCCAATTTTCTAGTTGGAGCAAATGTGTGTTCTTAATGACAACTTGATGACATTTACTTCTGAAGTAAAGTCGTCTTAAATTTACACTTCTTTCTCACATTTGCTAAAGTGTGCAATGTTGACGTAAAAGCTGTATTTACTGTCTATTCTTTGCCTGTAAATGTCGTGCAAACATGACGTTTGGTTAATATCGAAATATGACCAAAGCCAAGCAAACGTAATGTTTTACCTCATTTGCCCACCCCGTAAATCCATTTTCGTTGGAGCAAATGTGTCATGTTACTCATATTTACCGGCTTTTCTTTGCTTGCAAATTTCGTGCAAACGTGAGATTTGATTTCTGCACAAATACGACCAAAGTTAAGCGAACATGAAATTTTACCTCATTTGCCCACCCTGTAAATCCATTTTCCTTGGAGAAAATTTGTGATCTTACTCATATTTATCGGCTTTTCTTTGCTTGGAAATGTCGTGCAAACATGAGATTTGATTTATGGGCAAATATGACTAAAGTCAAGCAAACATGATATTTTACCTCATTTGCTCACCACGTAAATCCATTTTCCTTGGAGCAAATGTGTGGTGTTACTGATATTTACTTGAATGTGTACTTCCTTCTGCACATTAGGAACGGTGTGAATATTGGGTAAATGCGGTATTTACTGCGTTTGCTTTGCCGGCTTGTAAATGTCTTGCAAACACGGTATTTGATTTGTCTGCAAATATGACCAAAGCTGAGCAAACGCACTGTTTTACAGCATATTTGTAAATCTTTGTTTTCTTTGAGAAAAAGTATATCATCTTCACATTTACTGTAAAAGTAAAGTTGTTTCAAATGCGTACATCTATCTCACATTTGTTACGGTATGTGGATATTGTGTAAATGCAGTATTTTATTTTTTTATTTTTTTAATTTAATTCAATATTTATCCAGGGGCATCCAAGTTAGCAGAGCTGGTTTAAATGCAGCCCTGACACAGCACAAGGCAAAACATTGAAACATAAAAAAAACTAGAGAAATAATTAAGTTATAAATGCAGCATGTACTGCAGGCGTTACTGCTTAAGATGGCACTTAAGTTTGGTTTGAAATTCACTGAACGCCGCTACCTGTCTAATGGTTCTCGGGATGGTGTTGTAAGTTCGAGTGCCATTTATTCTGAAGCTCCCCTGATACTTAGCAGTTTTTGCGAAGGAAGGGCACATTTACCATCTTATTTACTATCTTTGCCTTATACACAAATCTCGCTCAAACATGTAGTTTGATTTTGAGCAAAAACAGCACCACCTGAATCCATATGCACATTGGCACATGTGAACTGCAAGGGCAGAACGCGTGAAAGCGTGGTTCACAAGACGAAACCTAGGTTGAAAATTTACTGCGGTCAAAAGGATGAGGCCCCAACACAATAGCATCTTATAGCCTATTGTGATTTTATTGTCTTCTGCTAAATAGATTTTTTTCTCGAGTAAACCGCACAAAACATGAAATGCGGCCTTGAAATGCAGCTGTTCTTTGGAGTCATCACATAGGAAACAAGTCTCGGGACTGTTTTAGGTGCATGGATTTACACCATCGCATAATTTTACCTACGCAAGCCATCCATGCATTTTCTCTAGCCGTTGAAATTCATGCCCTTAGATTACATGTGTTCTGCGTATGTGGATTTCCGTAATATACATCAATTGTGACTTCCTTCGAGTTTGTTCTCAATTGTTTCAAGTTAAATCAAAATTTAAAGGAATTCATTACCTTCAGATAAAGAAATATCCTTCCTCTAAAAAATATTGATGGTTTATTATTGATGTTAATGAGGTGCACTTTACTGTTTTGAAAAGTAAGTATCTTCTTGTCGGCTTTTGCACGTGTGCAAGCAATGGTGTTATTTGCTTGTAATCCATGTTTTGTGTATTTACTTACACAAGTGGCCAAAAATAATATTCTTGGGTGTACTTTTCTAGTACGAAGAAACAGATGTTTTTACTCTGAATCGGGAAATTCAAAAATATGGAAATCATTCGTATGGAGCCTTTTCAATTGCGGATGGGCGTACCGACAGCGGTGTTCGTTTGCAGTTTTGCTGAAGATAAAAACAATTATGCTTGAATACTGCACAAACGCTATTTGACGCTTGCCAAATAAAAAAGTTTCATTCTTTATACAAATGATGAACAACATTTGAGGAAAACAAACAAAAGCAGCACGCATGCAAATTGCGAATGAAACTAATCGAAGTGTTACAACACTGACAACTTTTCATTTGCCATTTTCGATCAATTTGTTTGAAAAATTTTGAGTCCTGCACGGATACTTTGATAGCAGATTTACTGAGCGATAAACAATAAGCTATATCAGTCGAAGTTTAACTTCAAAGTTCTTCATATTGACATATGCTTTGATCTCGAGTGACAGTAGCTCAAGCTGTGAGTGATGCATCGATGAGGCCGCAAGGGGTGGCTGTGGTTTCCATAAAAATCTCTTGGGTAAATGCGACCTGATAACGAGCAAACATGCAGGACTAGAATGGCTCAAGGTTGTCCAACAAGCCATGAGCAATTCACGCGACAAAGATCCTTTCGACGGAATCACAGAATCTGACGTGGAGGATGCGGCACCAGACAGCTTGATAATTGACGCAAGTCACACTGAAGTCATTGACATCGAATAGATAAACTCATGAACATTCCCTGTACCATACATGTATACCGTTTACATGTATTACTGCTAAAATGAACATCTTTTTTAAAAGCAACTGAACTTTCAACCATTTATTTCTGTTTCAGTCGCTGTTATTGTTAGTTACCGTAGATAAAATCATGAACATTCACCGTACCATACATGTATATATGTTACCGCTAAAATGAACAATTCTCTTAAAAGTAACTGAACTTTCAACAATTTGTTACTGTTAACGTTTCTGTTATTGTTAGTTATTTTAATATTTATTAAAGTTTCGTTTTGAATATTAGGTTGTTTCTCAAAAAATTCAAGTCCTCAATAAGCGCTCTCCCTTGAGGTCCTAAAAGTAAATAAGCGCCCCGGGTGCTAAATTGACTTATTACGGTACCTCTGAGCTAGTACGACCAGTGGACAAGATTGTGCTTTTGAAGGCTGCTGCTGTTTCAAACCACAATTAGAATATACAATGGTATCCATTAGTATGGATGAACACTGTTGGACATTATTATTGATTGTAGCCTTTGTTAGTTTGTTAGTTTCTTTCTTCTTGTAAAGGCTAACCTGCAGCACCGTCTTTAAGGGGCCAGAAAGTTGTTTTTGAGACATAATGTGTTTTACTCCGTTTTATTTTTGGAAGTTACCATACTGTAGATACTATTGAGTAATTGATACTATCGAGTAATGTCGGAGCATTTACGTGGCATGTTGGTATGCACATGAAATGTGCGCTTGCGTTATTTTTCGCCTAGATAGTCCTTCTGGATATGGATTAGGGCAGATGGAAGAAATTTGTTCCAAGTACGTTCTGACTCTGTTAACGGAAAGAACGGGCAGGCAGAGGAAGCTTACATTTGAAGAAATCGATCTCAAGCTTTATAAATCTTCAGCTTATTGTGTGGCATTCAAGACTTCAGAAGACAACATCCTACACTGGATAAAGGCGATTCAGCGCGAGTACTTTGATGCTCTAAAGGATTCAAGTACACTTACGGTCAAGTGGATCAATAACTTAAATGAGGACAGGACATGTTTACAAAAACATGATTCTTACTTTTTTTAAATGTCTTCATTTTTCTGATTATCCAAGATATTTAAAAGATATGTTTCATTTACGCTTTAGCACCTATTTTTTAAGAGGCCATAATATCCTCTGTTTGCCCAAACCACTGACCACTTCTTATGGTATCAATTCCTTTAGTTACTTGGCAGCAACATCTTGGAATTCTCTTCCTGACCATTACCGCACTATTTCTGATTTTACTTCTTTTCGACGACTAATATCCACTGGGAACAATAATTTACTTAAAAGGGCAGGAACTGCAAACCTTTCTACATCATGATAATTTGCAAGTTAGTTGTCTAGGTAGTTAGTTATCTGATTTGTTATATAGAATTAACTTTTTATTATAATTATTCATTAATGTAGTTGGCTCGAAGATATTAGCACTTCAGTGCTACACTGTAAATTCGAGGGTAATTAAAGTTTATTGATTGATTGAGCATTGAATTGAAGGTCTGCCACTCCTGCCACGACAACAAACGCGAGGCCGCGGCGAAAGAAGTCTCAGAAGTAGATAGTTCAAATGTACAATTGTTGTTTACTCTCCACATCTACCTCACCACTGGCGTGATCATGTGCCAGGGAATCGCGTATGAGTCCTGGGGAGTAGCCGAATTTCCGCATTTAAAGGACAAAGTTGTAAGTTTGCTTGAAGGTCATGCCAAGGAGCAAGAGGTGTCAGCTGTTGAAGCTGAAGCCAACTCAACACGGCTAAGGGAAATGTTCACCACTATCCTCACAAAGAAGAGCAGCAAATCTCTAGTAAGTGATGGGGTCGTTAAACCTATCGGCCTACCAAATAAGTCAGAATCCCCAAAAACAAATCTAGTCCAAAAAATACCAGAAACTCCAAAGGCATCACACGACTGGAAATGAAGGAACTCCTTGGACTGTACTCGTGGATTGTCACCTCGTAACTAAAATTCTTTGTCGGAACTGCGGTCCTCGATGTGTAATCTTGAAGCTGAACTAATTAAAATGCGTAACAACCTGGTCATTTATGTACAACAAACCGACACTTACAAGGAACATATCAGTTTATTGGAAGACAAACCTGTCCAACAGGATAACAATAATAAAGTAGAATTGAAGCAGTAAGCTTCACAGGCTGTTGACTTTGAGGTTGAAAACAATGCTCTGAAGGGGGACAGCGCCAAATTGAAAGCTGATCTTCAAGTATTAAAAAAGGTATCAAAACAAAACGAAAGAAATCTGTATGAAGGATCAAGGAATACAATCAGAGAAAGAAGCTGTGGTTATTATTGAACAACCCTCAGAAGTCCCAACGGAGGTATTTGATATCCCCTCCCATCCTAATTGGTTTGAGGTGCTTGAGGAAAGCTCTGAAATACCACCTCCAAATACCCCTTCAGATCAAGGCAGACATAGCCTGCCATTGTTTCGTAACACGGGACTGCGATCAGAAAAAAAAATGGAAAGCAGGCGCTGAGCCAACGATCAACCCATTGTTCGAGACCAAGAACGGAAAGGTATTGTACTTCTCGCTGACTGTAATGCGAAATACATTGACACTCATGACCTTTGGAGAGATAAAGAAGTTCAGCAGGAGTTCTGCCCTACGATCAGGAGCACAATAACTGCTCTAAACACACATAATTTTGGAAGTCCTAGAGATGTTGTTATTCACACAGGGACAAATTATTTAGAACGCACCCCCATGCATCAGTGTATGACAGATTATGAAGAACTTATCATTATTGCTGCAGAGAAATACCCAAGGTCGCACATATTAATATCTACTATTTTTAAATGGGCTGATCATGTGGAACATCTATGCATCCAACTAAATACTAACTTGCATCAATTGACTGTTCCCCCAAATGTATATTTCATTCAACATGAAAACATCTTGGAGGATATGCTTTATGGCAATAAGCATTTAAGGAGAAGACGTGTGGGAGCTTTTGCTAAGAATCTGAAAGACACCCTCTTCAATCAAATTGTCCATCCAACTAATCGAAATCCCATTTTGCAAAATCAATCAACTGGTATGAATCGCCAACTAGATCTTCCTCCAAGACCGCCAACTAATCACATACCATATGATTGTCCCAACATGAATCAATCGCACACATCTTATCCTCCATCGATGTTTCCACACCACCCGGGCACATGTCCAGGCTATGCGGAAATCACCAAGATCCCAGTAAACAGAGGACCAACCCTGCTTTCGCTGGTAAACTCTCGTTCACCGCAAGCAGCCCCATCTGAAGGTCAAACCGGAAGTCCAGCATTACCTCATGCTAACTTTATTACGCAACCATTCAAAATATACGACATGATAAGTCAGGTATAGTCTCTTCTTCCCCCAGTTCTAATCCTATATCCTAGCATATTTAATCTAGTACATATTTTTTCCTTTCTATCATGTGCTATGGTAGAACACAACAGCACATAATACCGCATTTACTCCAACTAAGCTGTTGGAATATTAATGGACTTGGCAAACGTTCTCACGGTTTTTGACAATAAATGATTTTTTTAATAGTATTAAGAATTGTGGGTTTTTTATTCTTTTGGAAATTTGGGGTCATGAAGCTTCAGATATCCCAGGTTTTGATGCATGATATTATTTCTGTTAATTCACCCAAAAAATTAAGAGCAATTCTCCAGGAAAGTGAAGCAAAGTTGGAAATGAAAATTTTTAACCCCCCTTCATTTTTTGTGTGGAGGTAGGTTACCTGGAGAGATGAACAAAAACAGCCATATTTGGATCGGCAGGTGCGTCGTTGCCATGGAAACCGCCCTTGATCACGTCGGCCTGAGGTCTATGTTTTGACCAAAAAATTCACTCTCAAATAATAAAAATAAACGAGTCTGGTTCTCGAGTGCATGAGAACCAATTCAAATGAAATTCACACAGATGGTAGAGGCACTCTCTCAGTTTATAAAAATTGCCGTTAGAGTATTTTGGGTTCTATAATCAAGAAGACAATGTTCGCATTACTATGTTGTCTGTCAGCCATTTTGACAAGCAGGAAAAACAAGCACAACCATATTCGTTATTTCTCCGAAAGTACTCTTTCCACATAAACCAAATTAGCAGCAGAGCTTACATAGATATCGAAGTTCATAAATATTATAAAATCTATTTGGGGAAAATTATATTCTGGCCATGGCTGTTGAAGACATCCGAGGCAAGTTGCAGAAAATTGCAAACTCGGAAGTGTTGAGGTCTCCAGTATTTGGCTCAAACAGGCTTTAGATAGAGAATATCAGCTTCTAAATTGAAAGCTTCTGTTGTGGAACATAGAGCGTACGCGCGATGTAACATTGTTTTCACTAAAGACACCTTGTATCGTTTGTCGGTATGGCTATGGTAATGCAAGAGTAAGCCACTGTTCGTTTGTTTCCTGTAAACTTGAGTTTCAAGTTTAGTCCCACACTTGATGATTTCAATGCCAATAAAAGGAATCCTACCACTGACAGGGAGTTCCATTGTAAATTTCATGCTGGGATGGAGACCATTCAGAGTATTGAGAAACTCAGAGGCAGCGTCACCACTAGGCATTTTAGCCAGGGTATCATCCATCCATCCTATGATGTGACATCACTTTTCACCAACGTACCTTTGAGTGAGACGATTAACATCCTAGTCCACAAAGCGTTCACCAACGATTGGTTCAACAAGACCTACGGCCTTAACTTGCAGAAGGATCAGCTTGCCAAATTACTGGAAATTGCTACAACCAACCAGCTTTTCCAGTTCAATGGTCTTTTGTACAAACAGACTGATGGGGTGGCCATGGGCTCCCCTCTTGGTCCTCTGATGGCTAATGTTTTTATGTGTCACCTGGAAGAGAAGCTCTCCCGTGATGGTCTGATGCCTGACCTGTACAAACGCTACGTGGATGATACCCTGGCTAAAATGCCTAGTGGTGACGCTGCCTCTGAGTTTCTCAATACTCTGAATGGTCTCCATCCCAGCATGAAATTTACAATGGAACTCCCTGTCAGTGGTAGGATTCCTTTTATTGGCATTGAAATCATCAAGTGTGGGACTAAACTTGAAACTCAAGTTTACAGGAAACAAACGAACAGTGGCTTACTCTTGCATTACCATAGCCATACCGACAAATGATACAAGGTGTCTTTAGTGAAAACAATGTTACATCGCGCGTACGCTCTATGTTCCAATATCAGCTTCAGAGGTTTTTGTCATCCATCTTATCTGTTATCTACATTTGATTGATTAGGTTTTGGCCAACGAGTTTGATGAAATATAAATTAAAACAAAGCCTACCTTGCAACTTTTGGGAATTTCTTCAGGATGCTTTTGTTGTATAGTATGGGTCTCTCCTCAGTTCGCTCGCTCCATTTTCTTGACCAAATCTTGCACAGACTCTAGCGAAAAGGGCAAATCTAACTGGCTAGCCTCGCTGGACATCTACTTTTAGATCAAAGATGATGATGCATTAACCCGAATAAAGAACAGTCGAACAGGTCAAACACAGTCGTGTGTCGAGTATCGAAATAATTTATCAATACAATCCATCCAGGAAGTTAAATAGATGCATCAAGATCACAGCTGAGCAAATGCATGTCTGCAACGATTCTGAATAAAGTCTTTGCCTAAATCGAGCCGTACATTCCGTGGTGCATGGTTGAGAAGCGAAGAAATCATTGTTTACGACCTGTTTACGACCAAACGTATGTAGACCGGAAATGCAAGCAGCAAAACTGCTGACCGGATGTACTTTTAAATGTGATATACGCGCTTTTTTTGTTTGTTTGTTTTTGTAGCTTTCGCTAAAGCGACATTGTCGCAATGGCATTATCTCTTCTTTAGATATTTTTGGTACAATATATCATTGATAGAGGGACAAAAGGACGACTTTTGATCCGCTTTTATGACTGTTTTACAGTGGTGAATAAAGAAAACAAAATAAAAGTGCTTTACTTATCGTTTTACGCAACCACATAAGCCGCCCATGTTTCCTGGGTTTGTTTGTTGTTTTTTTTTAATTCATTGCTTATTGGTTGTTATAAGGGTGGCCTGCATGTAAGATATATCGCTGATCTGGGGCATAAACGTACACATTAGAAGATACAAAGTTGGAAATTTTGACCCACCTCTCCTCCAGAAATAAATAAGTCCTCTCCAAGCCGATAAATTTTCACATTCAGTACCTAATACCTGCCCAAATTTTGGCATTCTTTCGGTTTGTTTATTTATTTATTTATTTTTTGCTGTTGTTTTTTTTTGGTGGGGGGAGGGGTGACCGGGAGTAAATTTGTGCCGTCGATGAAAAACACTGTAAGGGAAATTTGCATATCGTCGTGCGAAGGAAAATATCCTGGTCGGGACAATGGAAAGTTGTTCTCTTTCAAATCCCGAAAGGGACGTTTGTGAGTGCGGTGGAAACAATATAAAACTCAGTGAATGTCAAAGGGATATTTCCAGGCACGTGCAAGCCTACGGACTTAGTATAAACCGTGATGAAATCAGCGACGAAATGGATCTTATTCTTTGCCGTGTAGGTAAATAAATGTAACATTTCACGCGTGAATTTTTCATTCTCTTGTCACGAATAGTTTATCATAAACTGAATTTGTAATTGCATTTTCACAGTCTAAAAAGCAATTTTTTTTTTGGGGGGGGGGGGGGGTGCAGCTATTGTGTATCATGTGTATCATGCGTTCAATTTTCACCCAAGCTTCAGTTCAGCTTCATTTCCTTTGTTTTTGTTTTCATTCGGTTATTCCATTTTCTTCTTTTTTTGTTTTGGCTTTTTTCACCATTGCCATTGTGAAACAACCCCATTACAAGAGGATATCATTACACCTACATCCGGTGTTACATCCCATTACATTGTGTTACATCCGGTCAGCAGTCCTGCTTCTCGGACTTCCGGCCTACGCGTTCAGTTTATTCACCATTCTTGGCTTGTCGACTATCGCAATATCTGACTCGATTTTAGCTAAAGACGTTACTTTGGATTGTTCAAAGGCATGCATTTGCTTTGTACATTGATCTCGAAACATTTACTTTACTTCCTGGTTGGATAATATCGATGAATTTAGGTGTTCGACGGCAGAAATCGCAAGTATCACGACCATGTTTTGGACCTTGTCAACTATTCTTTGTCAAGTGTATGTGGGCTACTTGTATCATCTTCTCTGGTCTGAAACACGGCAAACTGGATATTCGATGGGAGTAACTGTTAGTCTGTGCTAGATTTGGTCAAAAAACGGAGCATGCGAAGGAGAGACACTGGAGAGAACAACGCAACGAAAGCATCCTGAAAAAATTCCCAAAACCTTCAAGGTAGGTTTTGTATTAATTTATATTTCATCAAATTTGTTGGCCAAAACCTTATTTACTAAATGTAGGTAGCAGACAAGATGATAAAAGATACTTTTGAAGCTGATTTTCTCTCTCTAAAGCCTGTTTGAGACAAATACTAGAGCTCTCAAGATTACCAATTTTGCAATTTTTTGCAATTTGTCTCAGGTGTCTTCAGCACCCATGGCCAGAATATAGTTTACCCCAAATTGATTTTATGATATTTAGAAACGTCAATATCTGCGTAATCTCTGCTGCTAATTTGGTTTATGTGGAAAGAGTACTTTCGGAGAAATAACTAATATGGTTGTGCTTGTTTTTCCTGCTTGTCTAAATGGCTGACAGGGAACATAGTAAGATGAGCATTTTCTTCTTGTTTATAAAACCCAAATTCTTGTAACGGCAAATTTTATAAACTGGAAGAGTGGTTCTACCATCTGTATGAATTTCATTTGAATTGGTTCACATCCACTCGAGCACCAGACTCGTTCACTTTTACTTTTTGAGAATGGAACTTTTGCTCAAAACATGGTCTCAAGGCCGACGTCATCTAGTGCGGTTACCATGGCGACGATACATCTGCCAATCCAAATATGGTTGTTTTTGTTTATCCCTTAAGGTAACCTACCTCCACACAAAAATTGAAGGGGAGTTAAAATTTTTCATTTCCAACTTTGCTTCACTTTCCTGGAGAATTGCTCTTAAATGCTAAACGTTCGCGTACATTTTCTGGAGGAATCCTCCTTGTGGTAATACCCTCCCTGAAAAAAGGTGTTAGCTTTATAAAAAGTTCAAATGATTTTATTTCGTGTAAATGAGATAAAGTATTTTTTAGCACACACGAAGACATATATTTATGTTCATGCTACATTCCCCCTAGTGATTCTTTATATTTCAATCCTGACGTTTTTACTGATTTGGCAAATGACATCAATTTATTTCAAAGTCTTGGGAAGGTAATTATAGCAGGCAATCTTAATGCCCGCACAAGAATCTTTGATGATTTTATCGAGACTGATAGCTCGGCACATTCTCCTGTAGATTGCGCTCCCCTGCTCTTGGATGTTTCTAAAAGAAAAAACCTAGATAGTCACGTAAAGAGTAACGGTAAATCTAGACTGAAAATATGCAAGGCAGATTTACGTTTTCTAAACGGTAGACTGAAGGGTACGTGACTCATTAGGAAGGATCACCTTTAACGGACATCGAGGTTTCAGTACAGTGGATTATTTTATAGTCATGAATTGCATAAATTTTTTAATAGTTTCATAGTTAAAACACCTACATCCCTCTCTGATTATTCCCAGCTTATATGTTGGCTTAACATGACACCCTCAATGCAACACGACCAAAATTTACCCTCTTTGGGTGCAATTTGCATGGAAAGATGATTCAAAAGAAAAATTTAGTAATGCTCTTAAGTCACCAGACATCAGTAGATTAATTGGAGAAGTTAATGACAATAGCTTTAGCTACAACTCAGAAGGTGTTAATCAAGCCGTTTCCAAGCTCAATAATATTATTGAGTCGCCTGCTAAAAGCTCTTAGTTTTAAACAAAAAAGAGAAAAATAAAATCTTTGCAACCCTGGTTTGACATCGAATGTAAAAATTTAAGGCATTTATTTAAAAAGGCCGCCAACAAACTTCATAAGGCACCACTTAACGTTTCTCTGTGACAGCAATATAATGAAATAAATAAAGGATATAAATTGCTGTTACGGAGGAAAAAACAAGTTTTTTATAATGAAAGTATTGGAAATCTTGTTAACGAGAAAAATCCTAGTCAATAGTAGTCATCACTCAAACGTCTTCATACTGATAACAATTCTAAAGATGTTAACCAGCAGTCGGCAGTCCCTGTGACTAAGCTATTTGAACACTTTTGTAATCTACACTCGATGGTCAGCGAGTGAAACCTCTAACTTGAACAGGCAGCGACTGTCAGGGAAACGAAAGTACATGGTGTATCCAATTCACTTGGTACTGTGTTAGACTTGTCCATCTCTCAGACTGAAATAAAAGCCGCAATGTAATCTGGGGCTTAACAAACGGGCACCCGATGTGGCGGCACAGAATGAAGGAGGAAAATTATCTCTGAAACCCCATATTTATTGTAATGTATTACATTTTTTGTTACACCTTAAAGCCTTGCCAGATGACAATATAGCTGGGCAATGCCTATATATCTCGGAAAATCTTGCCCTATCAAACGATCAAAGCTTCATGAACCCAATAAATATGCCATTGATAAACTATAATCATACAACAAGTACTAGTTTTCTATTACTAACAAAAATCCCAACTCATTAAAACAATGCGTATCCACTCGTTCTTCGAATATAGAGAAAGACTCTAAAGCACATTAAATGAAACTTATTGAGATGAATACTAAACTTAATTTTTATTCCAAATTTATAAATAATACCAACAGTTCTGATTGCTATGATCTGGTCAAGAATATGAGACACAGGAAAATTTTTGCCAAATTTAGAGTTGGAAACCATAACCTTCAAATTGAAAAAGGTAAACATACAAAGCCTTTAACACCAAGAGAGCTAAGGAGCTGCGAATGCTGCCATTCAAAAAATGTAGAAGATGAGTGACATTTCTTTTTCGACTGTGTCTCATGTGCTGATTTACGAAACAACTTATTTTACAACATTAGAAAATATTGTGAAAGTTTTAACAATTCATCAGACGAAGATCTAATTGCATTTTTGTGTCTGTGGCTTCTAGAGAAGCGTAGACACTACGTCATCGGGTCGAGTGAAAGAGTGTAAGAACATAAATGCCACAGGAACCCCAAATGGATTCCTATCGAAAGCCGACGCTAATCCTCGACTGACCGAGATCTAAGCGATTGTATTTCCAGAAGCCGAGGTATGATCATCAATCACTCAGTTACTATCGTTTAGGAGACGGAGCACGAGGGATTTGGTAAATTTTATTCCTGTTGGAGGTGAGTCTAATTGTATTTTCTACAATGTTTTCGTCGTATTTCGTATCAATAACGGAGCACAGCTTTCTATCAATTCGTAGAGTATTTATTTCTATAGAGTTTGTCAGGTTTTCTTCCGGTTTGGGGCAATTTTATGCTGGCAAAAGAACCATTCAGTCGAAGGATTTTGATGCCAATGTCCATGCGCGTTCAGTTCCCTCTGCAGTTCAACGCGTTCAATGTCCGTTTGGTTGTTGCTCGATCATGTGTAACCCTTTTCAAGGGTCAAATTTCCTACGGGGAGCTAATAATCTGTTTCGAGAGATCAAAAATTCCCTTCGGAGAGCTAAAAATCTCTTTCAAGAGATCCAAAATTCCTTTCCGGGAGCGAATAATCTCTTTTGGGACAGCGAAGATTCCTTTCAGGGAGAAATTTATAATCGCCTTAGGGAGGCAAATAAATCCAGTATTGTTCCTAGCGCTCACTTCTTTCGTGAGACAATCTACTACCTCGTTTTGGAAACTATGAATAAGGCCATAACAAGTCCTGTATTTGTTTAACAAAGACATCTAATTGAGCGTGTAATACTGTATCTCTTAAAGAATGATACTTGCCATTCATAAGTTCAGTATAGATTAATACTTTTTGTTGGATTTTATGCCTACGTTTCAGATTAGAACTTTGCTTTCAGTACTTTACGTTTAGAACTTTGCTGCATTGTGTGGTTCCAGAAAATATCCATACCCCCACCACCGAGTGAATTTCACATAGGACCCCCCCCCCACCATCCAGGAGTTTCCATTTTTCAGGTATTTTCTTAACCCCCCACCCCTTCGGAAATTCCTCAAATACAGAATACACCCCCACCCCCCTCTGGAAAAGTTTTATGGCTCAAAAATCAGTTTGATGTGAACATTTAAGAAATATCAAGAACTGCCTACACAAGGAGAAAATATGCGTTATCGAAGAGCGCGCGCCGTTCAATTTCACCGGTAGATTTTGCCAAAAAGCTCTTGACACTGAAATAACTGTTGTGTTTTATATTTAGCTGTGGTCATTGACATCAAACTTTACCATTAGCTTCACTGAAGATTTTAAATCTAAATTGATGGAATAACTCCGACCGACAATGCAAAAATGTGTTTTTCATTTAATTTGCATATGTCATGTTTACGTTCCTATGCAAATTTTAGGAGATCAAAAAGATTATCGCTTTAGTTCTACTCAATTGATGATTTTTCTCCTGGTAATCATTCAGTCTAGTTATTTTAGTCAATAGTTTTCCTATTGAATCGGAATAGCATGGACAAAATAAGCATTAGCAGGGCAGGGAGACAAATAGAGCTTTCAGATCGTAACTTGAAACCGCACACGAAATGGAACCGCAAAACGAAATTAGCATGTTCACATTCTTATGCAAATTTTGTATGAGATCGATAACGCATTAAAAGGATGTTGAATTGGCTCTATTTTGTTGAATTTTGGCATAGAAATTAAATTAATAGTTTTGGACTTTAAGTTGAAATACTTTGGACAAAATAAGTTTTAACACGGGTCAGTTTTGACAAACCAGTTGTAATTGACCCCGGGAATTGACCTTTGCCTGTAACTCCACAGAGCATACAAAAATAACAAACAAATATTTCAATGTTTTATGTAAAATTGGGGCTTTCACTTTATAGCCATACAAAATTTTCCCTTTTAAACATTGATACAAATTCTATTGTTGCCAGTGAACAATATTTTCTACGCAAGAAAGTTTCACAAACAGCAGTTTTATAATAACTGAGTCACGCAACGCAGACATAGATTTCTTGTCTCAGTTGGAGTACTTTGCTTACAAAGGCTTTTCGGAGAAGGGAAACATGTTTTTAATGTAACAATGGTTTCTTTAAAGTAATGTCTTCAAGAAAGATCTACGAAGCTGCAAAGTTGGTAAGTTACAATTTTGAGCATTTATGTATGAACGTGAAGTTGACCCTCTGGAAACTTATCCAACCATTCACCCCTCCTCCCCTCTGGAATTTCCTTGGCCATTGACCACCCCACCCCTCTGGAATTTCCAGTTCCCTCCGTGGTGGGGGTATGGATATTTTCTGGAACCACACATTGCTTTCAGTACAAAGTTGTGGTTCATGTTGTAAGATTATATAATATATTGTTTATGTTAAAATAAAGTTACAGTTCTCTTCATACAAAATGTTTGTGGTAAACGATACCAGCTTAATCTCTTCTCACCAGTATTCTGTGCAACATTTTTACAACCTTTTTTTTTATCCCTATTGTATTTCCACTCCTCCCTCTTCGTTTTCATTTCAGTCTTATTTCCCTTTTCTTCAATTCTTTTATATCACATTTCTATACCAGTAGTGCAGTAGACACATGCAGTCTGAGACTGCCTATTTTTGTTCAATAGCGTAGACCCCATGATTTGTAAAAAATTGAGCCATTTTATACATGAAGCATCCTTGAGGTGTGATGATTTGTTAATCCATAACTTGTAATTATTATATTTATCATTGTTGTTGCAATACCATTAATGTTATATGGGAATGCCAATAAAATATGCTATGCTATCGAGTTATAGTAAGATAAGTGCTCACACCTTACCGGTGCTTGACTAGTCCTTGGCTGCCATGTCCATTAGGGAAATGCGAAAATCTCTAGGTTTTTCTGCGTACGTACTCCTTGTTGGATAAGCAAGCTTTCGATTCAGTAAGATCAGTTCTAGTGTAGACTTTAAGGTGTTGAGAGCAGCTGCCTGTAAGAATCGAGAACTGCATTTCAGCAACCACTTGGTCGAATTTCTGATATTTCGTCTGAAGATAGCCTTGGATTAACTATTTTCGAAAATCTTACTTTAAAGTTCCAAGGTATTTTATTTTTAGAGAAAATTGCAACAGTTTGAAATGCGGCCTAGGTGCGGTCACGGGCCGATGAAAACCGCGAAAATTTAGGTCAAAGGACGAAGCCCTGTTCACGATGTAAAATAACCCAATGAACTTGAAACTTTACACAAACCTAGGCCAACCATCCCACAAGAAAATTAATACAATAAACATTTCAAACTCGCTCGCTGCTTTCTAAAGCATGCAGATTTGTGTACGCTACTCAAAATGACCTTGAAACTAATGCTTATTTTCATTTAAATAAAAGTGCTCCTGGTATGTAATTTTCTCCAAATTAAACTCATATCTCAAAAGACGAAGAAAAGAAGTTTTTTTGTTCCAAGTTTCAAGCTCTGATTCAAACTCTTTCCCACTCAAAGAAGATTGAATATGCGTGTCATACTTGCTGCTTACAATTCACGTCACAACAAGTTATGAGATCAAAACCGATTCACAAACACTTGACATCTGGAGCCTGTGAATGTTTCCAAACATCACAGATAGGGTCCTAAAACTAATCAGGCTGACTGAAATACAGCCATTCAATGTTTTTCGATCCCAGATTTCTCTCCTATCTACTCTAAAAGAATATATTTATTCCGGTCAATTGGCCTACGAAACATGTGCAACAAATTTGCATACCATTTTGATGTCGCAGGTCTTCTAAGGAGGGTGTTGTCAGATTGTTCCATGGATGTCAAATCTAAGGCATACACTACCCTTGTGCGTCCTCAACTAGAGTATGCTTGCTTGGTGTGGAACCTGTATACTAAACAAAATCTTCATCAAATTGAACAAGTTCAGCACAGAGCAACAAGGTTTGTTTTTTAGAGAGTACTCAAATTTTAGTCATATTACTCCCATGTTAAAACAGCTTGGTTGGGTCACTCTGGAACAATGCAGGCTTTCATATCAACTATCCATGTTTTACAAAATTCAACAAGGTTTGGTTGGTATCTCCCTTCCATCTGAAGTATGTCCATTAACAAGGGCTTCTCGAGCCCCTAATGCATTCCCCTTTCGTCACATCCAGTCCAGTTGTAATGTCTACAAATATTCGTTTTACCCAAGTTTAATAGTAGCCTGGAATAAATTACCTGTAACTATGAATGCTTTTCCTTTAGCTAATGGTATAATGCCCACCATAGCATCCATGATAAAGCTATTATGATATTGAATTGTAGTTTAGATAAATCTTGTGAACAGCAATTTTAAATTGCAGATACCTATTTTAAGATTTGATATGTAAATAATTTTCTCTTTTACAAACAATTATTATTTATTTACTTATTTATTACTTATTTATCTATTTATTTATTTTTATCTCCTAACATAGTGTACACTGTTTTAGGAGTATCCCTATTAAAGCATTAAAACTGTTCCTTGATATGCACTTAACAGATCTTGCTGATGTGCACGTGATCCTTGCCAGGCATTTCGGCAAGGAATCCTGTGCAAACAGGGCGTTTTAGAAACTGTAAATAGTGAAAGTACTACTTGTGGGCCAAGCTACGACTTCCCTGATGATAAAGACCTAGTCCAGCCTAAAGAATGTACAAGAGATGTGAGAGCCCATCTCGCCAGCTTTGTTTTTTTCCGAGAAAATAGATATAGTTCCAGCTCCCCACGGTTACTTTTAAGTCGTCGAAGACTAATCAGACAGGGTCGCAGCATTTACAATTGCCTCTTGTTTTCATTTCTAATTCATCCTTATGCCCAGTTACCATGTTTCATCGTATGTGTACTCTTATCCCAACGGGTTCTACAGCACCCGCATTTGTTCTCCCATTGCCGGGTGGGTCTTTTTCCCCTATTACTAAAAGTCTATTTGTCAAGGTTTTTTGTTGGCGATTAGTTTTAGCGGGTGTGCCTCAGGCACCTACATATAGAGGGCACTCATTTCGGAGGAGTGGAGCCAATTTGGCATTCCAGTGCAGGGGTCAGGGTGAACTTATCCAAGTGTTTTAGCGATTGGTCTTCTGAGGTGTACAAAAGTTACCTCGAATTTGTCCTGCCAGCTAAGTTGCGAGTCGCCATGCGTGTTAGTCAGGCTTTACTTAGTATTTGAGTTCTTAGTTACTTTGGAATCGTATGTTATCCCTGTCGGTACTCATTATTTTGTTTGGGGGGTTTGGTGGGCAAAGAGCTTTATTTCTGTTTCTTGACGTTCATTGTTTTATTTTCAGGAAATAAATATCTCTTCATGCCAAACAAAATAGTCTGTTCTGACTTATTGTGTGGGTTGATTTGGATATTTCAGGGAATTCCACTCCTTTGTCAGGCCCAAACGTTATTGACAGGAATAAAAAACGAAGAATGCAAAGAAAACGATCTGTGTTAAATGACTGTATGGACAGTGAAAGTGACAGCAGTTGTGATCCTAGAATCAGTGAATCCACATCTTTGTCAGGTGGAAGAGTTGTGCACAGCAAGAAAAAACAAAAAGCGAAAAAAAAATTATAACGTGCTTACTTTGAGAAAAAGGAATCTTTCAGAGAACGAGGCACTTGTAAACATGACAAAGAATAGGAGAAATAACACTAAAAACTCATATTCTACAACAGACAATGGAATGACAGAGTTTTTTAGATCTGATTTATTTTCACCACCTTCTCAAAACCCACCAGCTAACTGACCACACATTGACACACCAGAGTGTTCTATGTCTGATTCATGTGAACCAAATTCTCAAAACGCACCAGTTAACTGTTGCAATTTTCAGACAAAATAGGAGGACAATGTTCTTTTACAACAAACCCCTGATATTGTTGGTGATAAACATGTCCAGATTTCAAACAATGATTTTGACAATGAAACAACATACAGTGAAGAACTCCATCAGCAAAAATCATCAGAGGAAAATATAGAGAAGTTTCATAAATCTCTAAGATTTCAGATTTATCAATGTTGTGTGCCATGAAGCTTGGCCTTTGGAAACAAAGCCAAAAAATTCTGTCAATTACACTTGTTCTCGTTGTATGCATGACAAGAATGTTCCAAAGCAATTTTCGACTGAGAACTCTATGATATGGCAACCGTCTTTTAAAATAATCACCAGCGACTTCAGCTACAAGGGTGGCGAGCAAATTGTGATATTCACGTGATTATAGACTACCATTCTTGCCTGGAATACATTGCTAAATATGCATATAAAGCTGAGAAAATATAATCTGTTGCCAGCTTAATATAATGCGTTGCAATTACAATCTGTTGCAAGCTCTTACATCAGTACTTTGTGAAACTTCTTATCAAAATGATAGCAAAAGCGCCTTAAAGGAGTTAATGATGAGGGCTGTTGGGCAAAGACATATG